>NC_047118.1:5177065-5490643 GCF_902500255.1 Thalassophryne amazonica
CGTGCACTCAATATTAGTAAGTAAGTAAGTAAATTTATTTATATAGTGCCTTTCACAGACATAAGTCACAAAGCACTTCACAGGTTAAAATGCAATAATAAATAATGAAAACAGATAAAACAAAGGACAAGGTTAACAATTGGTCAGTTCTGAAAAGCCTTATCTTGACACATAAATGTTGGCTTTACACTGTGCGTGTTTTGGCCATTTTTCAGATGATTTTTCATTCGTGCGAGAATTTTTTGGACCGAGTTTCAGGTTAATCGCGCGTCCTGCATCGTGTCGTGGAGTAACAAGCTTTAACATCTCACGACCACCTCCTGCTGCTAAAAGCTACAAGCATCCAACCGCAGAGCTGTCTTGTAATGTTTTTCTGTTGTTGTTTTGTTTTTAAACTTAAATTGTAAATAAAAAAATACTTGGGGCAAATACTGCCATGAACACTCCTGCCCAGTAGATGGCAGTAGCGGCCTTGAAAACTTGTCAAACAAAATTCCAGATAATCCGTGTCTGCTACATTTAAGATGCATGGAATTTAACAACCGCAAATACACTAACGTCTATAAACCCAGAGAATATATTCAGGAGAGTTTTAGGCACTAGAGTTTAATGCTGTTGTCCGTGGAGCCTGAACAGAGTGTTTGAAATGCATTTGTCCTGTCGTGAACGTCTGAGATTACCTTATGCTACCCATAATGCATTGCTGCCTGGAACAGCATGTGCTCACAAAACCTTAAAAATTAGCACATTACTTTAAAACGAAAACATATATCTGATATTTTCACTTTATAAACTTCAGACATGACAATAATTTTAAATAACTTGTCCAAAATTAGTTGGATACATTTGAACTATAAGTTAAAAATGTATGTCTCTGAGTGACTTGGTGATTTGCGATTATATCAGTACAGTGTTAATGGAAATTTTTTTTTTTGTCACTAGTTCTCCTTTGTTTACAGAGGATAGAGTGGTTTCTGTTTGCAGAGGGTATAACAACATACCTATTAGGAAACTTTTAACAGGTGGGTCTCAACTGCTTTTAGAGTTTTAAAAATGTTTTTCACTGTTCAGCTTAGTTTATTACGTTATCGGTCTAAAAGTTATCGGATGGCAATTCATCAGAAGATAATTCGTCTGATGATGGTTTTTAAATTTATCTAAAAAGATAATCCGATAATGAAAACATTATCTTTGATAATTATCTGTTATCCGATTATCGGAAGTGTGCCCACCACTGTTTTCAGGTCATAATAATAAAAATATTAACCCTCAAAGATCATATGTAATATTCCGCTTTTTAATAAGCTTGTTTTCAGGTCATAATAATAATAATAATAAAAATATTAACCCTCAAAGATCATATGTAATATTTTGCTTTTTAATAAGATTGTTTTCAGGTCATAATAATAATAAAAATATTAATCCTCAAAGATCATATGTAATATTTCGCTTTTTAATAAGATTGTTTTCAGGTCATAATAATAATAATAAAAATATTAACCCTCAAAGATCATATGTAATATTTTGCTTTTTAATAAGATTGTTTTCAGATCATAATGATAATAATAAAAATATTAACCCTCAAAGATCATATGTAATATTTTGCTTTTTAATAAGATTGTTTTCAGGTCATAATACTAATAATAATAATAAAAATATTAACCCTCAAAGATCATATGTAATATTTCGCTTTTTAATACGATTGTTTTCAGGTCATAATAATAATAATAAAAATATTAACCCTCAAAGATCATATGTAATATTTTGCTTTTTAATAAGATTGTTTTCAGGTCATAATAATAATAATAAAAATATTAACCCTCAAAGATCATATTTAATATTTAGCTTTTTAATAAGATTGTTTTCAGGTCATAATAATAATAATAATAATAATAATAATAATATTAACCCTCAAAGATCATATGTAATATTTCACTTTTTAATAAGATTGTTTTCAGGTCATAATAATAATAATAATAATAAAAATATTAACCCTCAAAGACCATTTGTAATATTTCGCTTTTTCATAAGATTGTTTTCAGGTCATAATAATAATAATAAAAATATTAACCCTCAAAGATCATATGTAATATTCTGCTTTTTAATAAGATTGTTTTCAGGTCATAATAATAATAATAAAAATATTAACCCTCAAAGATCATTTGTAATATTCTGCTTTTTAATAAGATTGTTTTCAGGTCATAATAATAATAATAAAAATAATATTAACCCTCAAAGACCATTTGTAATATTCTGCTTTTTAATAAGATTGTTTTCAGGTCATAATAATAATAATAATATTAACTCTCAAAGATCATTTGTAATATTTCGCTTTTTAATAAGATTTTCAGGTCATAATAATAATAATAATAAATATTAACTCTCAAAGACCATTTGTAATAGTATTTCACTTTTTAATAAGATTGTTTTCAGGTCATAATAATAATAATAAAATAATAATAATAATAAAAATATTAACCCTCAAAGATCATATGTAATATTCCGCTTTTTAATAAGATTGTTTTCAGGTCATAATAATAATAATTGTTGTGTGGGCCGCTGAAGAGGAGGTACTGCTGGCCCACCACCAGAGGGCGCCCTGCCTGAAGTGCGGGCTTCAGGCACAAGAGGGCGCTGCCGCCTCACAGGAGCAGCCGGGAGTGACAGCTGTTGTGCACATTCACAACAGTAAACTGTTATCTTTTGGCTCATCCATTGTCCGTTCATTTCACCCCCTGTTGTGGGTCCGTGTCACTACACTTTCCCAACAAATAATAATAATAATAATAATAATAATGAACCGGGCTGAGGCGGTTCGGTAACTTTCGGGCCGGGCACCGAGCCGCAGCACGGCAGCCCCCCGCCAGCCTGCTGCACGTGCAGCTGGCCGTAGTAGTAGCCGTTATATCCGATGGCGGTGCCGCCCAGAGGCTGGACCCCAGTGGCGGAGGGGCCGCACGTGGACGAGTAGAGTCCACTGTAGTCGGCGTACAGAGAGTCCGTGAGGCTGGCGGGCAGAACCACCGGGCTGCTCCGGTGCAGCAGCAGTGGCTGAACTTGGGAGGGCTGGCCCACGCACGTCTAAATGTGCAGCGGCCCACCAGGCAAATGCCCAAAATCACAAATTACCAGTCCAAGCTTGCTGGCCATGCATGCCTTCCAGAAAACAACATACAATACAACAAAAAAGAAGACCAAAATCATCATTCTTGTCCAGGTCTCAAATGCAGTGCGCAGTTTTATTCAGCATGAGCAAGCATTCCAAATGCTATGTTGTTCCACACACAATACATTATTTCTCACTACAAACGCCACATTTCTGTATTTAATCAGTTTTTCACAAATCTTCCAAACTAGAGAAAGTAAGGGTCACTGGCCTGTAACTACCTGCTTCTTGGTTCCATATGCTTGACAATTTTCCATGATCCAAAGATTGTCTCAATATGTAGTCTAAAGAAAAATATATTTGATGAGCAGTTTCCTTTAACACTCTTGGGTGTACAGTATCAGGGCCCTTTGCCTTTTTTTTTTGCGGGGGGTCCAGTAGACAAAAAATTGCAAACCTTCTCAGGTGTGAAAAATCTATTATCAATACATCTATACGTAATACACAAATACACACTCTACAAAGTTATTAAACTATATATTTGACCTCTTCCTTCACATATAGCAACCTGAAGAAATTTTTCAACTCGTATCACTCTCAAAATCGTTACTAGTTTGGAATGCATTATTATCATTACATTTTAACTTTGACGCTGAAGACACCTTCCCTTAACATATTAGTAAAATGATTTAACATTCTTCTTCACACAAATTTCTTTCATATTCTCCATGAGGAGTTTGAATTTCTTTCTTATTTCGATTTAACCTTTATTTAACCAGGTAAGTCATTAAGAAAAAAAATTCTTATTTACAATAACGACCTGGTTATATTTTGATATATTCATAATATCGTGCATCTGGTCTCTGAACCTTTTCCATGTGAAACATTTTCTATGGACAAATCTCTTTGCTGCAGCGTTAAACCACGGCAGCTGAACTTGCCTTCCTGTAGTTTTAATTCTGACTGATGGTCCACATTCACATATCCAAGTCAAGTCTGGGAGCATGTGCTGATGCTACACTTTGCTGCAGCGACAACACCACAGAACCACCTTGTGTTCTGGATGGCAACCACCCAGGCAGACAACCCATCCATTCCCACATCTCTAAAATTACCATCTATCTGCTGCAGCCAGGTGAAACATGGATGTCCCCTTGATCTTCTCCAGCTACTGGGGTCCTCAACACTCAGGCACCTGCGTGATGGATTATGTACAGAGAAACGGGCCACATGGCCAAAATGTCGAAGCTGATGTTCCCTCAGAATTCAAGTGATTCTCCTCAAACTATTTTCTGCTCATTTGATACAAAGTCATTCCAGCAGTATCAAGAATCCTCTGAAAAGACCAAGTACCAAAGACATCCAGTCGTGGCCTTAGGTCAGTGGTCATCATCCAAGTCTCACAACCATACAGTAAGTTTGGCAGAACCAGGATCCAAACGACTTGGACCTTTGTTTGCCTGCAAAGATATCAGCATCGCAAAACACCTCTGTCCAGTGACCTCATGACTCCACAAGCGCCTCTCGATCTCAAAGGCCCAGAGACACGTACAAGGGTAGGCTGAAAAGTTCTAAGGCTCACCAAGAAGGAGAAATGCCATTTCAATAAAACCTGGCATGCATTAAGTTCAACTCTTCTGATGACTAACTGTGTTATTTTCTTCCAGGTTGTGAGGTAGTTTGTGGTTCATAGCCAAGTTTGAAAGTTCGTGGTAGAGTGAAACAGCAAAAATGGACAAAATCTGGCATCGCGGTGTGATTAAGTACCTGCATAAGAAGAAGGGGTTAAAGCCCAAGGACATTCATGCGGATATGGTTGCTACATCAGGGGATGAAACTCCCTCCATATCTACAGTGCAGAAGTGGGCAGCTGAATTTAAGAGGGGCAGAGAGAGCCTTGAAGACAACCCAAGGTCTGGGCGGCCTGCAACAGCCACAACCCAGAAAAACATTGACCTTGTTCATGAAATGGTGATGGACGACAGACGATCAACGATTAATCAGCTAGCAGATGCTGTGGGAATATCCCGTGAGAGAATTGAACACATTCTGCATGAAGAACTTGGAATGTCAAAGGTGTCAGCTCGGTGGATGCCACGTCTTCTGACGCCTGATCAGAAACACACCAGGCTAGTCATGTCGAAGGCAAACTTGGTGCAATTTGAAGAGGATCCAGCCAATTACATGGAACGTTTTCTTACCCAGGATGAGTGTTGGGTTCACCACATTGAACCAGAGACAAAAAACAATCAATGTAGTGGAAACACCCAAGGTCACCACCTCCATAGAAGGCCAAGGTCGTTTCGTATGCGGGGAAGGTCATGGTTTCAGTTTTCTGGGATGCCAAGGGCATTGTGTTCGTGGACTGCCTTGAAAAGGGACAAACCATAAATGGACAGTACTATTCTAACCTACTGAGACAGTTACGTGAGGCTATCAAAAAGAAGCGACCAGGAAAGCTGATGAAAGGGGTGCTGTTCCATCAAGACAATGCCCCAGCTCACAAGTCAACAGTGGCCATGGCCACTATCCACGAGTGTGGATTCGAACTGGTAGATCACCCACCATACTCCCCTGACTTGGCACCCTCGGACTTCCATCTGTTCCCAAACCTGAAAAAAAACTTGGCTGGGAAACACTATCGGAGCAATGATGAGGTGATGGCTGCTGTTGAGGACTATTTTGACTCTCAAGATGAAAGTTTCTATGCCAAGGGAATCGAAGCAACCAAGCATCGCTGGAAGAAGTGTGTGGAGTTACAGGGAGACTATGTAGAAAAATAACCCTGAATTTGTTCAGTTCGACAACTGCATCATAGTCAGTCTTAGAACTTTTCAGCCTACCCCCATATGTCACTGCCAAGATAAGTAATGAAGTTCAATTCTTTCACCACTTACAGAAACATTTCTGATGGCCGAATCCAGGAAGTCGCTTAAAACCTGAATCTTAGTCGTGATCCAGGACAATCTCAAACCCAGACACTCTTATTCCTCACTCAGCTTCTCAAGTGCTGCAATCATGATATCTACTGATTCAGCAAAGATCACAGCACCGTCTGCAAAGACGTATTGCTCCAAAAAAATACTTATGTAAATTCTTCCATGCAACACTGACATCCTGGGTGGTTGTCATCATACTCAAGTCAAACTGGCCAAGTAAACTTCATGTTTCACCAAATCCATAAAGATTCTTTTGCATTCATATTGTCGACTCGTAGTAAAATTCCTCCAGGCAAGTGCACGGCCTTAACCTTACCCTTTACATAACTAATAACTCCTCATCATTGCCAACTCTAAAACAGTAATAAGCTCGACCGTTTACCAGAGAATCAAACACATTAGGTTTTAACCATGTTTCAGTTCCTAATATATTATTTTGGTAAATGTGAGTGGAAATGCTAAAAACAAACAATTGTTAAACATTTCAGTGTTTCAAAATGCTCAATGAAACTGTTACTGCAGAAAATGAATCACTGTTTTAAAAAGTTTAAAAAATTAAATGAAACAACTGTTTCATGACTGAGTGTTTGGAAATATTCACAACACTAAAAACTGAAATGGCTCATTGTTGTTGGTGCTCAAAACACTAAAAACAGTTGCTTTAGAAAATAAATCGTTGTTGGTGCTCAAAACACGACATGAAACATTTGATTCTGATGAGGGCTCAGTCATTTGAAATGTTTGCAACAATTTTTCCAAAATATTCTTATTTATTTTAGCTGTTGTGTTTCTTAACTTTAAATTCCATGTTTATCTTTCGAGTATCTAATTTGATAAATAATTGGTTTTGGAATAAATTAGTAATGTGTTAGTTATTAGTAATGCCAACCACTAGGTGGCAGCAGATAGCAAAAAATAGAACATTTGTCAGTCATGTACATAATTTAAGTTAAAAGCTGAAATATGAAATCATCAGGTCCCTCCTTGTTGTTCTGGGATTTTTGCTCACGGATTATGATAGGTCTTGACTTCCTGTTCCGGAGCACAGCGGTGTTCTGCTGTATCTGTTAGCTGTTTGAACTGAGCTGTTTGAGTTCTTTGAATTAACAGTCTTTTTCAAGACTTTTTTACTTTTTTACTTTTTTTTACTTTTTCACCGTGCTCCAACGCCTAAAGAAGACCTCTAACGGTCGAAGCATCGCGACGGAGCACTTTTATCAGCTAACCTTCATCAGCGTTGGCAAGCTAACTAGCTTGCTAACGCTTTCGTTTTTATTTTTATTTTATTTTTTAGCACTGTTGTCGTGCTGCTCCACAGCCTGCCTAGTGGATTTTTATTTTATTTTAGCGCTGTTGTCGTGCGTTACCTGTGCTGCTCCACAGCCTGCCTAGTGGATTTTTATTTTATTTTAGCGCTGTTGTCGTGTGTTACCTGTGCTGCTCCACAGCCTGCCTAGTGGATTTTTATTTTATTTTAGCACTGTTGTCGTGCGTTACCTGTGCTGCTCCACAGCCTGTCCAGTGGATTTTTATTTTATTTTTTAGCACTGTTGTCGTGCGTTACCTGTGCTGCTCCACAGCCTGTTCAGTGGATTTTTATTTTGTTTTTTGGCACTGTTGTCGTGTGTTACCTGTGCTGCTCCACAGCCTGTTCTGTGGATTTTTATTTTATTTTTTAGCACTGTTGTCGTGCGTTACCTGTGCTGCTCCACAGCCTGTTCAGTGGATTTTTATTTTGTTTTTTGGCACTGTTGTCGTGTGTTACCTGTGCTGCTCCACAGCCTGTTCTGTGGATTTTTATTTTATTTTTTAGCACTGTTGTCGTGTGTTACCTGTGTTGCTCCACAGCCTGTTCTGTGGATTTTTATTTTATTTTTTAGCACTGTTGTCGTGTGTTACCTGTGCTGCTCCACAGCCTGTTCTGTGGATTTTTATTTTATTTTTTAGCACTGTTGTCGTGTGTTACCTGTGCTGCTCCACAGCCTGTCCAGTGGATTTTTTTATTTTTTAGCACTGTTGTCGTGTGTTACCTGTGCTGCTCCACAGCCTGTTCAGTGGATTTTTTTATTTTTTAGCACTGTTGTCGTGCGTTACCTGTGCTGCTCCACAGCCTGTTCTGTGGATTTTTATTTTATTTTTTAGCACTGTTGTCGTGTGTTACCTGTGCTGCTCCACAGCCTGTTCAGTGGATTTTTATTTTATTTTTTAGCACTGTTGTCGTGTGTTACCTGTGCTGCTCCACAGCCTGTTCTGTGGATTTTTATTTTATTTTTTAGCACTGTTGTCGTGTGTTACCTGTGCTGCTCCACAGCCTGTTCAGTGGATTTTTTTATTTTTTAGCACTGTTGTCGTGCGTTACCTGTGCTGCTCCACAGCCTGTTCTGTGGATTTTTATTTTATTTTTTAGCACTGTTGTCGTGTGTTACCTGTGCTGCTCCACAGCCTGTTCAGTGGATTTTTATTTTATTTTTTAGCACTGTTGTCGTGTGTTACCTGTGCTGCTCCACAGCCTGTCCAGTGGTTTTTTGTTTTGTTTTGGCACTGTTGTCGTGCGTTACCTGTGCTGCTCCACAGCCTGTCCAGTGGATTTTTATTTTTATTTTATTTTTTAGCACTGTTGTTGTGCGTTACCTGTGCTGCTCCACAGTCTGTCTAGTGGATTTTTATTTTATTTTAGCACTGTTGTCGTGCGTTACCTGTGCTGCTCCACAGCCTGTCTAGTGTCGGATTCCCTGTTTGGGAATCCGCTAGCTTAGCGTAGCTACTAGCTCTTAGCCGTTTTAGCATGGCGGCTTCTCCTGTCTCTCCCCTACTTTTCTGCTCTGGGTGTGAAATGTTTAGTTATTCCTCGGCCTCTTTTAGCAGTAACGGTACTTGTAATAAGTGCAGCTTATTCGTAGCTTTGGAGGCCAGGCTGGGCGAATTGGAGGCTCGGCTCCGCACCGTGGAAAATTCTACAGCTAGCCAGGCCCCTGTAGTCGGTGCGGACCAAGGTAGCTTAGCCGCCGTTAGTTCCCCCCTGGCAGACCCCGTGCAGTCGGGAAGGCAGGCTGACTGGGTGACTGTGAGGAGGAAGCGTAGCCCTAAACAGAAGCCCCGTGTACACCGTCAACCCGTTCACATCTCTAACCGTTTTTCCCCACTCGACGATACACTCGCCGAGGATCAAACTCTGGTTATTGGCGGCTCTGTTTTGAGAAATGTGAAGTTAGCGACACCAGCAACCATTGTCAATTGTCTTCCGGGGGCCAGAGCAGGCGACATCGAAGAACATTTGAAATTGCTGGCTAAGGCTAAGCGTAAATTTGGTAAGATTGTAATTCACGTCGGCAGTAATGACACTCGGTTACGCCAATCGGAGGTCACTAAAATTAACATTGAATCGGTGTGTAACTTTGCAAAAACAATGTCGGACTCTGTTGTTTTCTCTGGGCCCCTCCCCAATCAGACCGGGAGTGACATGTTTAGCCGCATGTTCTCCTTGAATTGCTGGCTGTCTGAGTGGTGTCCAAAAAATGAGGTGGGCTTCATTGATAATTGGCAAAGCTTCTGGGGAAAACCTGGTCTTGTTAGGAGAGACGGCATCCATCCCACTTTAGAGGGAGCAGCTCTCATTTCTAGAAATCTGGCCAATTTTTTGGGATCCTCCAAACTGTGACTGTCTAGCGTTGGGACCAGGAAGCAGAGTTGTAGTCTTACACACCTCTCTGCAGCTTCTCTCCCCCTGCCATCCCCTTATTACCCCATCCCCGTAGAGACGGTGCCTGCTCCCAGACCACCAATAACTAGCAAAAATCTATTTAAGCATAAAAATTCAAAAAGAAAAAATAATATAGCACCTTCAATTGCACCACAGACTAAAACAGTTAAATGTGGTCTATTAAACATTAGGTCTCTTTCTTCTAAGTCCCTGTTGGTAAATGATATAATAATTGATCAACGTATTGATTTATTCTGCCTAACAGAAACTTGGTTACAGCAGGATGAATATGTTAGTTTAAATGAGTCAACACCCCCGAGTCACACTAACTGTCAGAATGCTCGTAGCACGGGCCGGGCGGAGGATTAGCAGCAATCTTCCATTCCAGCTTATTAATTAATCAAAAACCTAGACAGAGCTTTAATTCATTTGAAAGCTTGTCTCTTAGTCTTGTCCATCCAAATTGGAAGTCCCAAAAACCAGTTTTATTTGTTATTATCTATCGTCCACCTGGTCGTTACTGTGAGTTTCTCTGTGAATTTTCAGACCTTTTGTCTGACTTAGTGCTTAGCTCAGATAAGATAATTATAGTGGGCGATTTTAACATCCACACAGATGCTGAGAATGACAGCCTCAACACTGCATTTAATCTATTATTAGACTCTATCGGCTTTGCTCAAAAAGTAAATGAGTCCACCCACCACTTTAATCATATTTTAGATCTTGTTCTGACTTATGGTATGGAAATAGAAGACTTAACAGTATTCCCTGAAAACTCCCTTTTGTCTGATCATTTTTTAATAACATTTACATTTACCCTGATGGACTACCCTGCAGTGGGGAATAAGTTTCATTACACTAGAAGTCTTTCAGAAAGCGCTGTAACTAGGTTTAAGGATATGATTCCTTCTTTATGTTCTCTAATGTCATATACCAACACAGAGCAGAGTAGCTACCTAAACTCTGTAAGGGAGCTAGAGTATCTTGTCAATAGTTTTACATCCTCATTGAAGACAACTTTGGATGCTGTAGCTCCTCTGAAAAAGAGAGCTTTAAATCAGAAGTGTCTGACTCCGTGGTATAACTCACAAACTCGTAGCTTAAAGCAGATAACCCGTAAGTTGGAGAGGAAATGGCGTCTCACTAATTTAGAAGATCTTCACTTAGCCTGGAAAAAGAGTTTGTTGCTCTATAAGAAAGCCCTTCGTGAAGCTAGGACATCTTTCTACTCATCACTAATTGAAGAAAATAAGAACAACCCCAGGTTTCTTTTCAGCACTGTAGCCAGGCTGACAAAGAGTCAGAGCTCTATTGAGCTGAGTATTCCATTAACTTTAACTAGTAATGACTTCATGACTTTCTTTGCTAACAAAATTTTGACTATTAGAGAAAAAATTACTCATAACCATCCCAAAGATGTATCGTTATCTTTGGCTGCTTTCAGTGATGCCGGTATTTGGTTAGACTCTTTCTCTCCGATTGTTCTGTCTGAGTTATTTTCATTAGTTACTTCATCCAAACCATCAACATGCTTATTAGACCCCATTCCTGCCAGGCTGCTCAAGGAAGTCCTACCATTATTTAATGCTTCAATCTTAAATATGATCAATCTATCTTTGTTAGTTGGTTATGTACCACAGGCCTTTAAGGTGGCAGTAATTAAACCATTACTTAAAAAGCCATCACTTGACCCAGCTATCTTAGCTAATTATAGGCCAATCTCCAACCTTCCTTTTCTCTCAAAGATTCTTGAGAGGGTAGTTGTAAAACAGCTAACTGATCACCTGCAGAGGAATGGTCTATTTGAAGAGTTTCAGTCAGGTTTTAGAATTCATCATAGTACAGAAACAGCATTAGTGAAGGTTACAAATGATCTTCTTATGGCTTCGGACAGTGGACTTATCTCTGTGCTTGTTCTGTTGGACCTCAGTGCTGCTTTTGATACTGTTGACCATAAAATTTTATTACAGAGATTAGAGCATGTCATAGGTATTAAAGGAATTGCGCTGCGGTGGTTTGAATCATATTTGTCTAATAGATTACAGTTTGTTCATGTAAATGGGGAATCTTCTTCACAGACTAAAGTTAATTATGGAGTTCCACAAGGTTCTGTGCTAGGACCAATTTTATTCACTTTATACATGCTTCCCTTGGGCAGTATTATTAGACGGTATTGCTTAAATTTTCATTGTTACGCAGATGATACCCAGCTTTATCTATCCATGAAGCCAGAGGATACACACCAATTAGCTAAACTGCAGGATTGTCTTACAGACATAAAGACATGGATGACCTCTAATTTCCTGCTTTTAAACTCAGATAAAACTGAAGTTATTGTACTTGGCCCCACAAATCTTAGAAGCATGGTGTCTAACCAGATCGTTACTCTGGATGGCATTTCCCTGATCTCTAGTAATACTGTGAGAAATCTTGGAGTTATTTTTGATCAGGATATGTCATTCAAAGCGCATATTAAACAAATATGTAGGACTGCCTTTTTGCATTTACGCAATATCTCTAAAATCAGAAAGGTCTTGTCTCAGAGTGATGCTGAAAAACTAATTCATGCATTTATTTCCTCTAGGCTGGACTATTGTAATTCATTATTATCAGGTTGTCCTAAAAGTTCCCTTAAAAGCCTTCAGTTGGTTCAGAAGGCTGCAGCTAGAGTACTGACGGGGACTAGCAGGAGAGAGTATATCTCACCCGTGTTGGCCTCCCTTCATTGGCTTCCTGTTAATGCTAGAATAGAATTTAAAATTCTTCTTCTTACTTATAAGGTTTTGAATAATCAGGTCCCATCTTATCTTAGGGACCTCGTAGTACCATATTACCCCATTAGAGCGCTTCGCTCTCAGACTGCGGGCTTACTTGTAGTTCCTAGGGTTTGTAAGAGTAGAATGGGAGGCAGAGCCTTCAGCTTTCAGGCTCCTCTCCTGTGGAACCAGCTCCCAATTCAGATCAGGGAGACAGATACCCTCTCTACTTTTAAGATTAGGCTTAAAACTTTCCTTTTCGCTAAGGCTTATAGTTAGGGCTGGATCGGGTGACCCTGGACCATCCCTTGGTTATGTTGCTTTAGACGTAGACTGTGGGGGGGTTCCCATGATGCACTGTTTCTTTCTCTTTTTGCTCCGTATGCATCACTCTGCATTTAATCATTAGCGATCGATCTCTTTTTCCTGGTTCTCTCCCTCAGCCCCAACCAGTCTCAGCAGAAGACTGCCCCTCCCTGAGCCTGGTTCTGCTGGAGGTTTCTTCCTGTTAAAAGGGAGTTTTTCCTTCCCACTGTGGCCAAGTGCTTGCTCATAGGGGGTCGTTTTGACCGTTGGGGTTTTTCATAATTATTGTATGGCCTTGCCTTGCAATGTGGAGCGCCTTGGGGCAACTGTTTGTTGTGATTTGGCGCTATATAAGAAAAAAGTTGATTGATTGATTGATTGAAACGCATTTTAATGTTTTACACAGTTTTATATGCAATCAGCTGTAAATCTGATTAAGCTGATGGACTAAATTGGGCTCCAAGTAAATGTGCACAAATCCAACAAATAACTTATATTTTAGTCTAAGATTTGCCCAGTACACATTCACAAAAAGTAATGTAAAAGTTACCACATCAAGGCAGAGTTTGACATTAATGCCGTAGTCGGATGAACAGGATTGTTACTTCTGAGCACACATTTAAAAATCTGACTTTTCTTAAAGTCTCATGTGAAAGCAGCTGAAGAATAACTACAATTTTGATAACACATTCATGTTTTTACAAATGTGGGAAACTGAAACAAATCTCAATAAGGCACATGATATTTCCTTGACACACACACACACTTTAATTTATTTGATATTTACTTCACATAAACATCTGTATTTTGTTGCAATGGTAGCAACATTTACTAATATCCCATTCTGCAAAAATAGCTTTTCTTCAATAGAATGCAATGAATTACCTGTTTCAATTAAACATGCTGTTATCATCAAGCAGAAAGATATGAATCATTAAAGAGAAATAAAACATGAGAAGATTCAAACCCCCTTTTTAAAAGAAAAGTTTCATCATAGCAAAAATTATTGCTGTGATATTTGTGTTCAAACTGCATCCTTGGCTGTTCAAGAATTTAAAAAAAATTAACTAAAACAAGAAGTACTGACTGTTTACATTATGATGTGACTCTTGCACTCGAATGTTTAACACACCACAAACACATACATAAATAATAATATAGAACCAGTACATTCTGTTGCACACACAGGTAATGAAAGTGTTCTGGATCCATATCAATAATGTCTGAAAAAAGTAATTGAAGGGTAGCACGGAACTGTGAAAATTCACAGTGTCAGTTAAAGACGTGGCTTATGAGTAAGTGCTTGGGATTTGGGGGTTTTGAAGGAAAAAAAAAATGCAATGTTTGAAAGCAAATTTTGCTTTTGGGGGGGGGTGAGGGGTGGGGGCACTACAATTCAAAAGATTTTCATTTTGTTTGTTGCAACAGCCTCACCATGGAGTACACACCCCCCCCCCCAAAAAAAAATAAAATAAAAATAAAACTCAATTTTAGAATCTGATTGTTGGATTTGAATTTCTACTAGAGTATATTTAAACAAAGATGTTTAAGACTCTTAATTTTTGGAGATGTGTGGTTTTATCCTGCTCTGCCAGCTGCAGGAGCCGTCAGGCCTCTTGACGCAAATAGAACATTTTTCCTGTGAGCATTTTCTGCCGTTATGGTTCTGAACCAAGTAGTCCGTCCACAGGCACTCCATGTTGTGGCTGATCCCACACGGGGTGGAATTGCACAAAGTGATCTGAGAACAAGAGAAGACGTTGAGAGCAGCGGTTGAACTAATCGGACGGTTTAAAGTTCTGATTTTGGTCTTATGGCACATTTGAAGTATTTACCTTGCAGTCGCAGTTCTTTGAATATTGCCCACACAGGCCTTGTTTTTGGACAACAGTAATGCTGTCCCAGAGCACCATGAAGCCACAAAATGAGACATGCAGTCTCCCGTTTGATTCCAGGTTGCCTGACAATGAGGGGAACAGACATGAACACATACTGTCAGAATAATCCTAAACAAGGAAATCAGTTTGCCAAGAAGATGTCTTTGTATCATTTTTATTTCAGGCTCCAAAACTACAGGCGTGAGGGTATAAACTGGACACAGTGTCAGTCTATCGCAGGGCCACTTATGGACAGAAACACACCCACAACTACAGTCACTTTAAAGTTTCCAATTCACCTAACCTGCCTGTCTTTGGACGTGGAGGCCGGAGTGAGCCCACGCAAACACAGGGAGACGAACATGCAGAGCCACCAGACCAGGTGGGAAGAGATCGCAAGTCAAGTTATTTTGATTGTATCAAGTGGAAGAATGCATATAATTTTATGTCCACTGGCTGAGCATATAGGGACGTTATTATTATTATTTTGAATGAATTGGTCAAAATTTAGAAAAATTTAACATTTTACTTTGTCAGATCTCAAGAATCTGGAAATAGAAATATGAATACAAATATTAAAATGATTCTTAATCCCAATGCAAAAATTTCAGACTGTAGTTCTGCATGATGCAATTCATTGTGAGATTTTATTTCCCCATCATTACATCTGCCATGGATGTAATAAACTCATTGGCGTTCATTTATCTGTCACTCCATTATATTTTCACTACTATTGTAGGCACTCCATTATATTTTGGAGGTGATCCAGATCGACGGATGTCAGAAATCACTGATTGCTCTTGTCTTTGCATGTTTTCTTATCTACATTTTGCATGTGATTGTGTTTGTAATGTGGTCACAGTTTTACCTGAAATGACATAATCGCCTTCAGCTGGAGTCACTCCACACACAATAGAAGAGTAGAAGGCTGTGAATACCTGGTTCAGGTTAGGAGCTTTGAACAGCTGTCAATTAAAAACAAAAAATACATTTAAAGGAAAATGCTGTTTATGCACGTATCAAATCATTTCAAACTGATAAGATATGCAACATTCAGGAATGTACCTGGATCTGTGTAATACTGTACTTCTTCAGGTTGATTCCGAATGTGCTGTTTTCGTCTGGAACCTCTTGCTTACCCACAGTCGCCCTGATAACTGAAAAGAGAGACAACAAACCACAATGACTAACAGTCACTGCATCAATACAGAAATATCTCTATCTAATGTAGGCCCTGTGTCTCTATCTAAACATCCAACACCATCAGCAGCAGCATGGGGGCACCACAGGGGACGTCCTGTCGTCCTTCCTGTTCTCACTCTACACCTCAGACTTCAGATGCTGGTCAGAGTCCTGTCACCTGCAGAAGTTTTCGGACGACTCTGCCATTGTGGTCTGCGTCGGCACTGACCAGCACGCCGAGTACAGGAGTGTGGTGGACAGGTTTGTGGGGTGGTGTGGACTCAACCACCTGCAGCTCAACATATCAGAGATGAAGGAGCTGGTGGTGGACTTCAGAAGATGGAAGACCCGTCCAAATCCAGTTACCATCAACGGAACAGAGGTGGACATTGTGGATTACTACAAGTACCTGGGTGTCCACATAATAAAATGGACTGGACTGTAAACACGAATGCTCTATAAGAAGGATCAATGCCAACTGTACGTCCTCAGGAAGCTCAGATCTTTCAATGTTTGAAGAACCAAGCTGCAGATGTTTTATCATTCGGTGGTCTCCAGCGTCATCTTCTACACTGTAGTGTGCTCAGGCAGTGGGATGAAATCAGCAGACATGAACACACTCAATGAGTTCATCAAGAGAGCTGGCCCTGTCCTGGGGGTTGAGCTGAAATATGCAGTGGAGGTGTCAGAGAGGAGGATGCTGAGGAAACTGCTCAGCATCCTGGACAACACCTCTCACACCCTAGATGCCACACTGATGTCCTCCCAGAGCACCTTCAGTCATAGACTGAGACCACCGAGGTGCACCACAGAACACCACAGATTGTCTTTCCTACCTGTGGCAATCAGACTGTATAATTCCTCCCCCTTCTGCAGGACGGTTACGTAACAAACAGAGTTATTCATCTTATGTGCAATATTATCAAACATTTTTGTGCAATATATCTTCAGGTAATTTAGCTTGAATTTTATTTTATTATTTTAGACACTACACTTGCTTTTTGTACTTGTATTCTAGTTCACTTTTTATTTATTTATTTATTTATTAGTTTTTGATTTTTTTTTTTTAACTACTAACACTTTCTGTAATTGTGTATATTGAACTAAACATTGTTTATTGCTTCTGTACTCTGGCAAAGTAATTTTCTTGGGATAAATAAAGTTGATTTTTATTTTTAGACCATCACCTCCCCTCCCTCCACATTGAGTGGAATGTATGCAGCGGGGGCACGAAGATTTCTCAGGTGGGAAGGTAAATTGTTGATTAATCCATAGGTTGGTGAGTTTGATCATTATGCAACTAAAAGTGAAATGCTTGTTGATCTTTTCCAGCAGTACTCTTGGACCGTCAAGTAATTTATGACAGCATCATACAAAAAATGACCCGTGCGGTTGCCGAGCAACTCAACTGTCCAACTTCTCAGCTCCAAACTGGATTCCAGCTAATCTACTTTACTTTAGTGTAAAGACTGGACTACATGTGGACAAAGAACAGCTAGTCAAATAAACAGTGTGCATGATTTTAGGTTAATAAAAAAAATAAGTCTTGATATCATAAATACACACACACACACACACTTAAATTGTTGACAGTGTAGATTATACAGTAGATGTTTTTTTGCATTATAATATGCATTATTCACAGAGGAAATGATGGTTTACTGGTGACAGACTGACCAGAACCTGTAAAATCATAAGTTTCATAAATGAAGTAAAGAGTGCAATTTTGTAACTGCTCACGTAATAAACGTGAGATTTTGCAATCTGGATTATGGTGCTTGAAAAACAAAGAGAAAAGAGGAAGAAAACAAACACATATGTAATTGCAGAGCAATGTACAACCAGCTTCCTCCTCCAGAAGCCACAAAGTGGTCAAAGGTCAAAAATGGAAAAAAAAGAAAAAAAAGTAGATTTCTTCGGTCCCCCAGATAAAACCATTTGAATGTTGCCTCTCCTTTTTTTGGGACCGTATGTTGTATTGTGTTACAGGCAATTCCTTTTTTTATTATTATTATTAACTACGGCAAAGTTAACTCTGTCATTTCAGTTCACAAAACACGAAGCTGCTGGACAGACAAATTATGAACCATCTCTCTCCAACAGAATAAGAATCGATGCACACAGCGACGTGTGAAAGAAGTTCCTGTGAGCACTTACATACGCTTGTTTCAGCTCAGAAAAGGTAAATCTGGACCTCTGACTGCTATCGCAAGAGCAATGGGAAAATAGTAAAATCCCAAAGCATTCAAGTTACTTAAAACATAATAGATTTTTTTTCATCAGCGAGAGGCAGGATCTTCTTTCCACCCAAATGTCTTCTCGTGCCAACACATTAAAGCTTCTGTCAGCAAGATGCTGCACAAATTGACAAATATTTAGCCATTTCATCTTCCAAAGCTAATCCAGTGGAAAAAGAGAAGTTTTTGAATACGTCAGCTCCTCCTGAATACATCAGCTACTCACCCCACAGGAACCTGAGCAAAGAGCAGTTTAAGCAGTTGGACAAACTGGTGACTTTTGAGACTCGTTAGCTTAAGACCTGCATTGAACACAGCAACAAATAGTGTTTTTTGGGAGATAAAATAACTTTGTTGTGGCCTCTGACAAAGAATTGACTTGTGATTTATTAAAGAAGTCAAGAAATCTCTTCATTGGTCACACACAGGGGCATAACCCAGGAGTGCACTACATCACCCCTCATCCCCACCTCAATTAACGGTTATACCTGTATATATACGAGGTCTCTTAGATAATAAACCGACCCTTTTATTTTTTTTTTTTTAACTATATGGATTTTAATGACATGCGATTACACCAATCATGCTTGAACCCTCGTGCGCATGCGTGAGTTTTTTCACGCGTGTCGGTGACGTCATTTCCCTGTGGGCAGGCCTTGAGTGAGATGTGGTCCCGCCCTCTCGGCTGAATTCCTTTGTTTCACACGCTGCTCGAGATGGCGCGCGTTGCTTTATCAAAATTTTTTCTGGACCTGTGAGGAATATCCGAGTGGACACTATTCGAGAAATTAAGATGGTTTTCTGTGAAAAGTTTAACGGCTGATGAGAGATTATGGGGTGTTTCTGTCGGTGTAAGGACTTCCCACGGAGCGGGACGTCCTGCAGCGCTTCCAGGCGCTGTCGTCGGCCTGTTTCGAGCTGAAAACATCCTAATTTAAGGCTTAATTCACCCAGGACATCGTGAGAGAACAGAGAAGATTCAGACGAGGCCGGCATGAGGAATTTATGCGGACATTCCACTGTTTAAGGACATTTTTTTAATGAAAGACGTACGCGCAAATTCGCCGAGTCGTTTCCGTGACGACTCGGCAAATCTGTGTGCGCCGCGACAGGAAAAACACCTCCGTGTTGAAAACCATTTGTAGAATTCAGGCGGCTTTTAATGGCTTTCAACAAGTGAGTAACTGAGAAATTGTTTAACAGCTTGGGCATGTTCCAACTTGCCCATTAAGATTTCCAACGGAGGTGTTTTTCCTGCCGCGACCCCCCGCGGTCGGGTCCAGCCCGACATGCGACTCTGCCCGCACGTTCTTTCATTACAAAATGACCGTTAACAATGGAATGTCCGAATAAACTCCTTCTGAAAGTTCTCTGTTCTCTGACGACTTACTGCGTCAACAGAGCCTGAAATGTGGAAGTTTTCAACTTGAAACGGCGAGACGCTGCCGCCTCGAAGCGCAGATCGCCGTCAGGCGCCGTGGACCGTCCTTAAAGCGACACTACCAGACCAAAATCTCTCATCAGCCGTTAAAATTTTTACCGAAAACCAGCTGAATTTATTGAATGGTGTCCACTCAGTTGTGCCTTACAGTTTTGAAAAAATTTTTATCAAACAAAGCAACAGTCTCTGAGCCATTCCTAAACAATGAAAAAAATCGACGAGCGGGTGGACGACTCCTCACTCAAAGACTGCCCACAGGCGAATGACGTAACCGACAGGCGTGAAAAAACTCTCGCATGCCCACGAGGGTTCAAGCATGTCTGATGTAATCACACGTGATTCAAATCCATATGGTTTTTGAAAAAATAATAAGGTCGGATACTTTTCTAATAGACCTCGTATATATATATATATATATATATATATATATATATATTCAAAGGACGTAATCCTGTCCTGAGATGTCAACTCCACCAAGGCAGTGCTTATTAATGTGCACTTTTTTTTACAAAATGCTCCTATCCCAAGGTATCTTCCAATCGGTGTTTACATGTTACTCTGTGGATACAGAAGATACCCTTCAGCATTTGCATTGACCTGTAGAAAATGGCAATGGCATGATTTATAATTAAGGTTATGATTAGAGATCATTTTAAGAAGATTCACAATCCTTTGAAATTCACCTACTGCATCCTTATAGCTGTAAGGTAAAAAGATTGAGTTGAGCAGTTATACTAATTGCCATCCAAAGCCGACCAGAACCGTCCAGAACAGACCAGAGCAGTCCACACAATAATGGTTATTAATATAGTAATAAAAAAATGCAATTTTTTGCCATCAGTTAAAGTAATCTTTATTTTCAACATCACTTTAATAGGCAGGAAATAAAATTATGTTAGCAGGGCCTTGAAGCTCACCTGGTTGAATAAAATATATGGGAGAGTGAAAAAAAATTAAGAAATTTTCAAAATTTTCCCTATAAAATTAATTCATGTTTACCTAATCTTAGTATAATCCCTTACAGTGTCAGAGAACTCCGGGGATTATCCCTATCAAAGGAGGTGTGAAGTGTTCAGTCTAGAGCAGAGTTCAAGTTACACAAAGGTGTGAATGACTAATATTGATTTATACTGGGGTATACTGGGGTATATTAGGAGATCAAGATCAGACCAGAGCCGTCCAGAGCAGAAGGATATTATTATAATTTCGGTGCCGTATATATAAACCAGACAGGAAATATTGCCCTCTGGTCGGCCTCATATGTAGTGTGCTCTGTGCTCCAAATGTTGTGTTATTATTATTGTATTGTAACCTGATGAGATTTTTCCTGCCTGCTTACACTACAATATTATCCTCTGGTGTGCTCCATGCTCCTAAAATAGGTCATAGTTGGTGAATTTGTTGTGTGGGCCGCTGAAGAGGAGGTACCGCTGGCCCAACACCAGAGGGCGCCCTGCCTGATGGCGGGCTTCAGGCACCAGAGGGCGAAGTGGCCTCGCAGGAGCAGCCTGGTACACCGGTAGTGACAGCTGTCACTCATCCTCACATCAACCAACCAACCCATAAAAGCCGGACAGCGACTCCACCTCCCTGCCGAGAAATCAGCTTACCCGACAGCTGTAACAGGGACTAGAAGGAGAGAGCATATCTCACCCATATTGGCCTCTCTTCATTGGCTTCCTGTTAATTCTAGAATAGAATTTAAAATTCTTCTTCTTACTTATAAGGTTTTGAATAATCAGGTCCCATCTTATCTTAGGGACCTCATAGTACCATATCACCCCAATAGAGCGCTTCGCTCTCAGACTGCAGGCTTACTTGTAGTTCCTAGGGTTTGTAAGAGTAGAATGGGAGGCAGAGCCTTCAGCTTTCAGGCTCCTCTCCTGTGGAACCAGCTCCCAATTCAGATCAGGGAGACAGACACCCTCTCTACTTTTAAGATTAGGCTTAAAACTTTCCTTTTTGCTAAAGCTTATAGTTAGGGCTGGATCAGGTGACCCTGAACCATCCCTTAGTTATGCTGCTATAGACTTATAGACTATAGACTGCTGGGGGGTTCCCATGATGCACTGAGTGTTTCTTTCTCTTTTTGCTCTGTATGCACCACTCTGCATTTAATCATTAGTGATTGATCTCTGCTCCCCTCCACAGCATGTCTTTTTCCTGGTTCTCTCCCTCAGCCCCAACCAGTCCCAGCAGAAGACTGCCCCTCCCTGAGCCTGGTTCTGCTGGAGGTTTCTTCCTGTTAAAAGGGAGTTTTTCCTTCCCACTGTTGCCAAGTGCTTGCTCACAGGGGGTCATTTTGACAGTTGGGGTTTTTCTGTAATTATTGTATGGCTTTGCCTTGCAATATGAAGCGCCTTGGGGCAACTGTTTGTTGTGATTTGGCGCTATATAAATAAAACTGATTGATTGATTGATTTCTAGACATCCACTATACACCTAAATACCAAAGATCACTCTCAAAGATCATTTGTAATATTCCACTTTTTAATAAGATTGTTTTCAGGTCATAATAATAATAATAATAAAATATTAACCCTCAAAGATCATATGTAATATTCTGCTTTTTAATAAGATTGTTTTCAGGTCATAATAATAATAATAATAAAATATTAACCCTCAAAGATCATATGTAATATTCCGCTTTTTAATAAGATTGTTTTCAGGTCATAATAATAATAATAATAATAATAAAAAAAATATTAACCCTCAAAGATCATATGTAATATTCCGCTTTTTAATAAGATTGTTTTCAGGTCATAATAATAATCATTATAAAATATTAACCCTCAAAGATCATATGTAATATTCCGCTTTTTAATAAGATTGTTTTCAGGTCATAATAATAATAATTATAAAATATTAACCCTCAAAGATCATATGTAATATTCCGCTTTTTAATAAGATTGTTTTCAGGTCATAATAATAATAATTATAAAATATTAACCCTCAAAGATCATATGTAATATTCTGCTTTTTAATAAGATTGTTTTCAGGTCATAATAATAATAAAAAAAATATTAACCCTCAAAGATCATATGTAATATTCTGCTTTTTAATAAGATTGTTTTCAGGTCATAATAATAATAATAATAATAATAAAATATTAACCCTCAAAGATCATATGTAATATTCCGCTTTTTAATAAGATTGTTTTCAGGTCATAATAATAATAATAATAATAATAATAATAAAAATATTAACCCTCAAAGATCATATGTAATATTCCGCTTTTTAATAAGATTGTTTTCAGGTCATAATAATAATAATAATAATAAAAATATTAACCCTCAAAGATCATATGTAATATTCCGCTTTTTAATAAGATTGTTTTCAGGTCATAATAATAATAATAATAATAAAAATATTAACCCTCAAAGATCATATGTAATATTCCGCTTTTTAATAAGATTGTTTTCAGGTCATAATAATAATAATTATAAAATATTAACCCTCAAAGATCATATGTAATATTCCGCTTTTTAATAAGATTGTTTTCAGGTCATAATAATAATAATTATAAAATATTAACCCTCAAAGATCATATGTAATATTCTGCTTTTTAATAAGATTGTTTTCAGGTCATAATAATAATAATAATCATAATGAACCGGGCTGAGGCGGTTTGGTAACTTTCAGCCGGGCACCGAGCCGCAGCACAGCGGCCCCCCGCCCGCCTGCTGCACACGAAGCTGGTCGTAGTAGTAGCCGTTATATCCGATGGTGGTGCCGCCCAGAGGCTGGACCCCGGCGGCGGAGGGGCCACACGTGGACGAGTAGAGTCCGCTGTAGTCGGCGTACAGAGAGTCCGTGAGGCCGGCGGGCAGAACCACCGGGCCGCTCCGGTGCAGCAGCAGCGGCTGAACTTGGGAGGGCCGGCCCACGCACGTCTAAATGTTAAGCGGCCCACCGGGCAAATGCCC
Organism: Thalassophryne amazonica; assembly: GCF_902500255.1. NCBI lineage: Eukaryota > Metazoa > Chordata > Actinopteri > Batrachoidiformes > Batrachoididae > Thalassophryne > Thalassophryne amazonica. The sequence goes on from NC_047118.1 coordinate 5,200,536, forward strand.
AAAATCACAGATTACCAGTCCGAGCCTGATACCAATTGTTGTTATTGCTGCCATGCGTATTTGAAGATGTTCTTTAAATGATAATAACTGAGGTCAGAAGGGGTACAGACCAGATGCCAATTTCAACACTATCAAGATCAAGGGACGATGACGTCATCAGCGTGCGACACCTTTTGCTAAAACGCAGAGCCGGGTTGATCAACAAATACCATGATTTTTACGTGATCCACTCACCTTTTCTTTTTTTTTTTTCTCTACTGTGGACTTAAAGGCGTCCGGATTCCCCTCGCTATATTTTTGGCGGGTGCTTGCTGCAATTAGCCCATTATTCGAAGTACCTTTTCACTTCGACTACTACAAGCAAACTCACTCTCATCATGCAGCGGGACAAGCGCACCTCGGGGGAATCTAAACAATCGGCGTCTGGTGATAATATCAAAGACACAGTAAGCAAGCAGATGGATGTACTTTTCCAAGACAGTGACTTCATTGGCAAAATCACAAAAATATTGGTGGATTCCCTGATCGAACCAATCAAGAGAGCCATCACCGACTCCATTATAGAGTCGGTTAGAGACTCTCTGAAATATGAATTGCAAAACACGGTCGATAAACTGGATAATTTAGCAAAAAATACAGTGACATTGAGGACACCCTGGATGAGCAAGAACAGTATTCGAGGCGAAACTGTCTTGTAGTGTTCGGGGTCCCGGAAAATGACTGTAAAAACGTAAACGAAGTTGTCATGAGTGTCCTGAAAAACAACCTCAACATAGCAGTGCAACCTGACGATACTGATAGAACCCATCGCCTCGGACCCAGAAACATCAAACGGGATAAACCACGAGGAATCATCGTCAAGTTCGCCCACTATAACCTCTGAGACAAAGTTTACAGGGCGAAGAAACAGTTGAAGGGGAAAAGCCCGAAGATGCACATTCTGGAGAGTTTGACTGCTAAGCGGTCAAAACTTCTGGGTGACTTACGCAAAAAGTACAAGGATGAACTTGCCGCGAGCTGGACGCAGGATGGGCGTCTGTACTTGCTCATGAATACAAACCAGCGGCATGTCATCAACAAGTTATTGGATGGTAAGAAGCTGTGCTTTCACTGATCCTTGGCAAGAGACTACTTTTGGAAAGTACCATTTATGGACCATATGTACGACCTCGTGAGTAATTGATCCATTGAATATATTCATAAATTAACTGTATAGAAGTTGATCCTTGATCCTGCGTTTGTTGTGGTTTTTATTTGACTGTTTTCACATTAATTGTTCTGAGTGTAACTGTCTGTTCGTGTGCGCGCGCCCCCCCTTCTCTCTTGCGCACACTCTATTTTAGTGAAATAGTCGTTGATTTTTAGTTTAGATTAGAATAGACTAGATTTAGATTTGATAAATAATGGCACAAATAGATAGTATTATTTTACAAATGTACACATCATTTTCTTGTATTATGTATTAATTTTTAGTCTATGGGTTTCGATGACATAATAACAAATAAAATTGATTGTGAAGTACTTGACCAGCTTTGTTTTGAAAAAATAAACTGTAAAAGATTTGCACCTGATGAACTAAAAGATATAACCATTAACCAAAATCATGCTTTTTCATTACTACTTTTAAACACGAGAAGCCTAAGTAGGCACTATGATGATCTGCAGTCTTTGTTGGCCAGCCTTGATCATAAGCCTGATATCATAGCATGTAGTGAAACATGGCTCAATCATAAAATATGTACAGACATCCTCAACCTTGATGGATATGCTCTTTTTTAACAAAAACAGAGTTGGCAGAACTGGTGGAGGTGCTTGTTTATATGTAAATCTTGTTCACTCAGTGAGTACTCGTGATGATCTATTTATTAATGATGGTCACTCAGATTCCCTTTTTCTTGAACTTAATATCAAAAATTGCAAAAATATAATCGTAGGAGTGATCTATCGTCCCCCAGACTCTGACTTAAACAAATTTATGGGAAATTTAGATGAATTATTAAATTGTATTAATGATTATAACAAAAACTGTTTTATTCTTGGAGATTACAATATAAATTTAGCTAAAGGCAGTTCAGAGAAAAATGATTTCTTAAATACATTATATTCTGCCTCTTTTTATCCCACAATAAATATATATACTAGAGAAAAAGACTCTAGTAAGTCTATTATTGACAATATCATCACTAATATTCATAACACTAATTTTATTTCAGGAGTAATTCTCTCTGATATTACTGATCATTTTCCAATCATTCTTTTTATAGATCTTAAAATTAGTAAAAAACAAACCTCTTAGTAAAATAAAAGCAAAGGTATTAACTAACAAAAATTTATGTAAACTGTCAGAGCACCTAAAAGGTAAATCATGGGACATGGTGTATCAGTGTAATTGTCCTGATGCTGCGTATAATATTTTAATTCAGGAATTATCTAGCAGTATTAATTTGTGCATACCTGATAAAATAATAAAACGACATTCAAATGAAAAAAAAATCTGGCTTACAAAAGGAATAATGACTTCAATTAAAAAGAAAAATATTTTGTATAAGAAATACATAAAAGATTCAACTGCAGAAAACAAAAACATATACACAAAGTATAGAAATAAACTGACTAAATTAATTCGAAAGAGTAAACATAATCACTACACTGAGCTTATCAAGGCTTCTCGTGGAGATCAGAAGCAAAGCTGGAAAGTGCTCAATGAAGTCCTCAGCCGTGGTCATAAAACAAACATCCTCCCTGACACCACAGTCTTGCAAAATCCAATCAATGTTTCCAGTGATTGTCACCTTGCTAATTGTTTTAATGATTACTTTAGTACTATAGGTGAGTCCTTGTCTAAAAAAAATTAGCCCACAAGGGGGCAGTATCTACCAGCAGTATCTAAATGGGAACTATCCCAACTCTTTTTTCCTTTCACCAACTGACAAATCCGAAGTTGCCAAAATTATGTGTATGAAAAGCTCCCAAACTGTAGGAGTAGACAATGTATGTAGTAAAATTTTAAAATTCATAGTCAATTACATTGTAGATCCATTAGTATACTGCATTAATCTATCACTTTTGAATGGAGTGGTACCAAAAATGACAAAAATAGCTAAAATTATACCAATTTTCAAATCTGGTGACAAAAATGATCTTCAAAATTACTGCCCCATTTCAATTCTGCCAACAATTTCAAAAATTTTGGAAAAAAATGTGCATAAAAGACTTAGTGACTACTTAAATAAATATAATATACTCTCCATCACAATATGGTTTTAGGAAGGAAAGTACTACTTGTATGGCAATCCTGGATCTCATTGAAAAAATAAATGACGCTATTGATAAAGGTGAGTGTGGAACTGGTGTCTTCCTCAATTTGTCAAAAGCATTTGATACGATTGATTTTAATATTCTACTTGGTAAATTGGAACATTATGGTGTTAGGGGTTTAGCACATCATTGGTTCAGAAGTTATTTAAATGAAAGAGAGCAATATGTGAACATAAATGATAAACTATCAAAACGAAAACCTATACAATGTGGGATACCTCAAGGCTCAATTTTGGATCCACTTCTCTTTATTATTTATGTAAATGATTTCCCAAATTCTTCATTCTCCATAAAGTATTATTTGCAGATGACACGACCTTATTTTTATCTCATAAAGACCCGCAATACCTTCAAAATCAACTAAATTATGAATTGGCAAGAGTTGATAATTGGTTTAAATGTAATAAATTGTCATTAAATACGAACAAAACAAAATGTATTATATTTCGTTCTTGTAGAAATCGTAAATGTTTTAAAAAATGTACAAATTAATATAAATAATAAAGTGATTGAAAGAGTTGAATCAATCAAAATTCTTGGAATCCAAATTGATGAATTTTTAAATTTCAGTAAACATTTAAATTACTTGATTAAGACATTATCTAAATATGTTGGACTATTCTTTAAGGTGAGGTATTTCATCCCCTTTGAGGCTCTTCTGACTCTATACAGGTCCTTATTTGAACCTCATCTAAAATTATTGCAATATTATTTGGTGTAATACTTACCCGAGTTACCTTTTAAAACTACAAACTTTACAAAAGAAAGTTATAAGTGTGTGTTATGTGTGTTAGTGTGTTATGTGTTTTGTTTGTTATGGGTCGGTGTTGGTTTGCTCAGCCCTGCTGTTGACCAAGGCAGGGATGTACATCTGGAGCTGGTCCCCGGGCGCCTAATGGCGACCTCTGCTCCTACTGGCAAATAGGATGGGTTAAATGCAGTAGCCACATTTCATTGTGCAGGAAAGTTCTTCCGTTCTGTGCATATGACAATAAAATTTCCTTGATTCCTTGATTGATTGATTCCTTGATTATAAGAGCCATTTCTTGGGCCAAATATAATTCTCAAACTGATTCTCTCTTTTATGAATATCGACTTCTGAAGCTCACAGAGTGCAACTTATTTCACAATGCCTGTACCATGTACACTGTGGTGCACAGACTTAATGATCGACTCTGTCAGCTCATTCCCATTTCAACTTCCTCTCATCATTATAACACCAGAGGAAAATTACACCTAAAGGGTAAAAGTAGGAAGTTAAAAAGTACTAGTTTTAGTGTGGCATGTAAGGGTTCACAAATTTGGAATGACCTGAGTGAGAATACTCAAAAGTCTCTGTCTTTACATATTTTCAAAAAGAAACTTAAACTAGAGTTACTTGCAAAATATAATTAAAATTCAACCAGGTGACGACTTCTTTATATCTACTGAAATACCCACGGGCCTATATGTCTGAATTTATTACATTGATGTGTCATAATACTTTTAAAATTCTGTCATTTAAGAAATGTGAAAATTATTGTCTTAGTCTGTTGTAGATATTGAAACAGAGTAGGTTAGTTATGATAGGTAAAAGTAGGTTTAGATTTGTATTTATTGTACATTTGTTGTTTTTAAATATTAATGGGCCCCACTCATAGGGTGTCCCAATTACAAGATGTATTTATTAATCTGTATGAAACTGTATGGAATGTTTTAATGTTTTCTTTGAATTTTGTAATAAAGCTGCCCTCTGGTTGGTCATTGTATCAAATATTACCTTCTGCTCGGCCTCATTTGTAGTGTGCTCTGTGCTCCAAATGTTGTGAAAAGTTATTATTGTAACTTGTTATTTTATAATGATAATTTCCACATTATCAAGATGAGATTTTTCTGCCCGCTTACACTCCAATATTATCCTCTGGTCTGCCTCATTTGTAGTGTGCTCTGTGCTCCTAATGTGATAATAATAAAATATGTAATGCCCACACTCCAGCTGGTCATAGTTGGTGAATTTCGCTCCACTGGTCGGTCTTTGTACTAATTATCAGCTCTAACTGGTACAATGATGCTTCTGGTCGGCAATTAGGACCCGAGTTCATCCCTTTGGGATCAAACTGAATCTGCAATTCAAATTTTTGCCTTCGTCTTTTTCTGAGCTGACCAGCATCAAAAAGCCAAACTTCTAGTTACACCTCTGGTGCACTTCCTGAGTTTAGGATGAAGAGAATGTTTTCGAAGATTATAGCATTTTGAATGTGAAACTCTGGTTCCCATGAAACATAATGACAACTTTCTCTCTCCCTGTAATGAGCTGAGTTATATTTGTGTTTCTTACCTACGTCTGCGTCACAAAAGTGTTTCTGGGGATGTGCTACTACGCAGGAGCAGGCTTCAGCCACCTCTCCGTCCCTCCAAAGAAACAGGACGATCAGGGTCACGAAACACGTCTTCACCGTCCACGGCATTTTTTATAACTATACTGAATTAAGACAGACAGGTAGCAAAGAAAAGTTCAACACTAGGAGAATAAAAAAATGAACAAAAATTGTACAAGGTTTCAGTAGGAAGGAAAACAAAAAAAGATGAGTTTAAGAGACAAAGTTAAAGAAGGTTGAAATTTGCTGTTTTCGGCTGCAGATAGATCACTTTAAAAGAGCAGCCAGGGGGCGGGGTTATCCAGCTCAGCCAATCAGAGCGGCGCTGTGTAGGTCCGCATGACTGTTACCGATGACATAACTCGGGGCATTTATTGATCACATTAGTCACTGTCATCCCGCTACTTAAAAAAAAAAAATGTTTCTGCAATACTCAAAGAAATGATGCATTTAATCATAAAATAATGCTAAATAAACGAAAACACTTTTGAATGGAAGTCAATGTTCATCACAGGAATTATTAATTTTAATCAATCATTTAAATTGACCGTGTTTTCCCTTAAAGGACCATATTGTCCATTTTGTTGTTTATGCCCATCCTCTAATTCATTTTCACACTCTAATCCTATTGGTGACAGGAGACGACACAACAGCTTTTTCCACTGTATATTCATTGAGGCAGGTTGGGCAGCATGGTGGACAAGTGGTCAGTGTACTTGCTTCCAAAATCAGAAGGGTCCCAGGTGGTCAAGGTCACCCGTGACCATTCTCCATGTAATGTGGAGTTGGGTCATGAAGGGCATCCAGCGTAAAACTTGTGCAAGCACATCGGATCTGCTGTGGTAACCCCAAGTGAAAAGGGAGAAGCCGAAAGAACTTATTGTTCAGCGAGGCAGGTAAGTGGTTTGCATTACTTTTAACAATTTTTTGAACTGCAAAAATAATAAAGGAGGAGTTTTCCAATATTTTTTCTGGTGCAACATTAAGATGAACTTTTCTAATCTTTTTCTGAAGGTTTCTTCAGTGAGAAAATACAGGACAGCAGACAACTGTTAGGATCCAGTTTTTCCCCACATGAAGAACATAAACTGCTTCCTTGGTGATGACAGATTGGAAATGAAACACAGAAGGACAAACAGTTATCCAGCAGAAATAATCTATGTTTTTTTTTTCTAGGATAACGTGCTGAACCTTCAAGACTGATTATTTTTTTAATCATCTCAGCAATGACGTTCATGTCACTGAGTCCTCAGCCTTTGAGATTGAGAGACACTTGAGAACAGCTAGATACCTTTGCAAGACAACAAAGTTCCAAATATTCAGAGTCCTGATGTTTTTTTGTGTGGTGCTGAGACTTGGACACTAGCCCCTGAGCTAAAGCAATGACTGGATGTCTTTGGTGTCCAAGGATCCTCCAAAGAAATGGAGACCCAAGTGGCACCAGCTAGTATAATGTCAGATAAGACATTATGGGCTTGACGACCGCAACTACTGGAAAAGGACAAGAGGACACCAACTTAACACCAGACTGTCTGTGAAAGATAGATGGCTACTTACTGGAAGTGGGAATAGACTGGTTGTCAGCCTGTGTGGTTGTCATCCAGGATCCAAAGTGGTTCCATTGTGTGGTGGATGCAATGACACATGGTACCAGGCAGACCTAACCTGACCTGAGCCATATTTATGAATAATGTATTATTATTATCACAAGCAATATTAACCCCTTAACGCCCATCGTCACATATATGCTACAATCTCTGACTCAAATAGGCAACTTACCAAATTGACCTGTATGCCCATTGTCGCAAATTTGCAACATACCATCATTATTATTATAACATTATAACATAAAGTCATTACCAGAATACCCAATATTACTATCTAGTTTTTGTGCAAAAGTGAAATGAATAATCTCAACATTATTTACCATCTACTTAAAGGCAAAAACACACACAAAACATTTTTTATATACAGCTATATAAATTCGGGCATTAAGGGGTTAAATTTGCACATCAAAAATACTTATTTTCCAACTAAAAACCAAAAACTTGATTTTTTGATGAAGTGGTGAAAAGCTAGATTACATTTTCATAGCACTTGCAGGAGATCAGCAAAAACATGATGAATTTTAAAATGTAAAACACATTTAAAAACACATGTTGAATTATGAATCACTTGTTTTAATAATTACTGTATGAAATGGATTGTTAGAAGATGTATGATTTGGTTTTTATTCTTATAAAGTCACCTTTTGTTTCTTATAATGTGTGACCATCATAAACCGAGTAACAAACTAATCAGCTAAATTAATAAATGGGAGATTTTTAGCAGCTTAATATTATTCTTCAAATCAATAAGCAAAGCAAATGTGTCAACCTAGAAATCATAATATTTGCACCAAGTTGCTATGATGATAATAATAATAATAATCATCATTATCATCATCATCATCATAGATATGGTGTTTTCAAGATAAAAAAATTACAGTGCTGTCCATTTTAAACAAAGTTAATTAAAAATATAAAGTTACACCCAGTAAGCCATATCATCACACAATAACAATAACAACAACAAACACTGCTATAAATATTTAAGAATCTCATGTCTGTATTCATCTGACTTCACCTACTGGGGCCTGTACTACAAAGCGGGGTTACTGGCTTATCAGGGTAACTTCGGGAGTAAGTTGATGACGTGTGGAGTAACTTCCCAGTTAACCCATACTACGAAAGGTGGATAGGTTTCGATCGAGGCATGCTGCCACAGCAACTTACGCTGTGCGCCAACCTGCTCCGAGCAGGTTATGTTCCAGGATTAGCGTGAGGTTCTCACTTAACCACACCCTTTATAAGTACCGTCCATCCTCTCCAAAGACAATGCCGGCCTACCTGGATGATCCGTGTGATAGTGGAGCACAAATTGTGAGGGGCTCACTTTGCAGGGCGAGGGTTTTTAAAGACCGCCGGAATCTGCTGACATACCCGGACGATATTCTCTATGACAGATATACACTCAACAAAAATATAAACGCAACACTTTTGGTTTTGCTCCCATTTTGTATGAGATGAACTCAAAGATCTAAAACTTTTTCCACATACACAATATCACCATTTCTCCTCAAATATTGTTCACAAACCAGTCTAAATCTGTGATAGTGAGCACTTCTCCTTTGCTGAGATAATCCATCCCACCTCACAGGTGTGCCATATCAAGATGCTGACTAGACACCATGATTAGTGCACAGGTGTGCCTTAGACTGCCCACAATAAAAGGCCACTCTGAAAGGTGCAGTTTTATCACAGCACAATGCCACAGATGTCGCAAGATTTGAAGGAGCGTGCAATTGGCATGCTGACAGCAGGAATGTCAACCAGAGCTGTTGCTCGTGTATTGAATGTTCATCTCTCTACCATAAGCCGTCTCCGAAGGCGTTTCAGAGAATTTGGCAGTACATCCAACCAGCCTCACAACCGCAGACTACGTGTAACCACACCAGCCCAGGACCTCCACATCCAGCATGTTCACCTCCAAGACACCAGATACTGACTGGTATCCCCCCCCCCCCCCCCCAATAAAATGCACCTTTCAGAGTGGCCTTTTATTGTGGGCAGTCTAAGGCACATCTGTGCACTAATCATGGTGTCTAATCAGCATCTTGATATGGCACACCTGTGAGGTGGGATGGATTATCTCAGCAAAGGAGAAGTGCTCACTATCACAGATTTAGACTGGTTTGTGAACAATATTTGAGGGAAATGGTGATATTGTGTATGTGGAAAAAGTTTTAGATTTTTGAGTTCATCTCATACAAAATGGGAGCAAAACCAAAAGTGTTGCGTTTATATTTTAGTTGAATGTAGATCCTCAGCCGAGGGAATTTGTTATCTTTGTCAGCTGCTCGGGCCAGAAGTCTGTAACATCATCCATCGTACACTGTAATAAAAGACTGTTGTTTTTACAGGAAAACACTGGCAGCTGTGGTTACCAGGGAATTCCTGTAAAAAATACAGCGGTTAAATGTACAAAAAAAGAGAGCTCTTGTTTGTAGATTTAACAGTTCCTTTAATGTGAGTCAGCCGTGGTTCATTCCCTGTAAATCCATATACATATTATGTCTGTAATGTTATCTACTGTGCTGCTGTATGTTTTACAGGAATTCCCTGGTAACCACAGATGCCAGCATTTTCCTGTAAAAACAAGTCATTTTTTACAGTGTAGCAATGCCCCGACGATCGAGCAGATAATGTGCCTTGTGCCTATTTTGCCAGTGGACAGTTTATGTATTCCATCGGTGATGCTGAACATCTGAGCAAGAATACTGTATGTCGTATGATTCACAAGGTAGTACTTGCTCTATCTAAACTGTTGGATGCATTTGTCGTTTTCCCTGGTCATTTATCCGCAATGCAAATCAAAGAAGGGTTTTATGCAATCGCGGGTAATTACTAATATTAAAATAGGTCTAATGCATGTCCATTAATTAGGCGAAGTGGGGCTTATCAAGCTATGAATATAAACCTACCGTTCTGAAGGATGTTTTTATATTTCATCTTCACCTGCTGCCAGGTGCGTTTGGCACTGCTATTACATCTGACATATTGACAGGATTAGGAATAGCAATCATAAAGTCAAGGTAGCCTATTTAGGAAACATTAAATTAACCTAACATTTATTAGTAGGCCTATGCCCACGTCTGAATCGTGTTGCATCTGGACGTAATTAATGGAAGAAGGTCATTTTTTCACACATATCAGACATTCCACAGGTTAATCATCTGTAACGGATTTGGAGAACAATTACGCATTTACCCGATCAGCAATACGTTGCCAACAAGCCTGTCATGCTTTATTGGCAGACGATGTGTTCGATTTCCCCCTTAACATTAATTTAAATTCCTCGTAGCTCCGCATAATAATCGTGCATTCTTCTTCGGTAAAGTAAGGTGACCGCGCCATCATTGAAAAAATGGTGACGTGTGCTGCAACCCGCCCCTTTTATGTGAACGCGCACAAACTCCACTTAGGTTATCACAGGTTCAACAAATCAACATCTTATTCAGCGTCGTAGTACCGATTAACACCACTTATCATCTGTTACGCAGATGATACCCAGCTTTATCTATCCATGAAGCCAGAGGACACACACCAATTAGCTAAACTGCAGGATTGTCTTACAGACATAAAGACATGGATGACCTCTAATTTCCTGCTTTTAAACTCAGATAAAACTGAAGTTATTGTACTTGGCCCCACAAATCTTAGAAACATGGTGTCTAACCAGATCCTTACTCTGGATGGCATTACCCTGACCTCTAGTAATACTGTGAGAAATCTTGGAGTCATTTTTGATCAGGATATGTCATTCAAAGCGCATATTAAACAAATATGTAGGACTGCTTTTTTGCATTTACGCAATATCTCTAAAATCAGAAAGGTCTTGTCTCAGAGTGATGCTGAAAAACTAATTCATGCATTTATTTCCTCTAGGCTGGACTATTGTAATTCATTATTATCAGGTTGTCCTAAAAGTTCCCTAAAAAGCCTTCAGTTAATTCAAAATGCTGCAGCTAGAGTACTGACAGGGACTAGAAGGAGAGAGCATATCTCACCCATATTGGCCTCTCTTCATTGGCTTCCTGTTAATTCTAGAATAGAATTTAAAATTCTTCTTCTTACTTATAAGGTTTTGAATAATGAGGTCCCATCTTATCTTAGGGACCTCGTAGTACCATATCACCCCAATAGAGCGCTTCGCTCTCAGACTGCAGGCTTACTTGTAGTTCCTAGGGTTTGTAAGAGTAGAATGGGAGGCAGAGCCTTCAGCTTTCAGGCTCCTCTCCTGTGGAACCAGCTCCCAATTCAGATCAGGGAGACAGACACCCTCTCTACTTTTAAGATTAGGCTTAAAACTTTCCTTTTTGCTAAAGCTTATAGTTAGGGCTGGATCAGGTGACCCTGAACCATCCCTTAGTTATGCTGCTATAGACGTAGACTGCTGGGGGGTTCCCATGATGCACTGTTTCTTTCTCTTTTTGCTCTGTATGCACCACTCTGCATTTAATCATTAGTGATCGATCTCTGCTCCCCTCCACAGCATGTCTTTTTCCTGGTTCTCTCCCTCAGCCCCAACCAGTCCCAGCAGAAGACTGCCCCTCCCTGAGCCTGGTTCTGCTAGAGGTTTCTTCCTGTTAAAAGGGAGTTTTTCCTTCCCACTGTAGCCAAGTGCTTGCTCACAGGGGGTCGTTTTGACCGTTGGGGTTTTACATAATTATTGTATGGCCTTGCCTTACAATATAAAGCGCCTTGGGGCAACTGTTTGTTGTGATTTGGGGCTATATAAAAAAAATTGATTGATTGATTGACTTAAGGAAACCAGGTTTTGTCAACCCCGGTTTAAGAGGTTGACCCTGGGTTACATCTGAGTAAGTTAACCCTGCTTCGTAGTACAGGCCCCTGGACTCCAACATGTCATATGCAGAAATATTCTGATGACACAGCTATGGTGGCCTGTGTGAGGGGAGGGGACGAGACAGAGTACAGGGCAGTTATCAGGGAGTTCACCAACTGGAGTAGGTGCAACGGGCTGGTATTGAACACCAGCAAAACAAAGGAAATGATAGTTGACTTTGGCAAGAGGAAAGCATAACACCTACCAGTCAGTATAGACAATGTGGGCATTGAGGTGGTCTCCACATACAAGTACCTCTGTGTCCACATTGACAATAGATTGGACTGGTCGGTGCAGGTAAATGCAGCGTATAAAAGGGGACAGAGCAGATTGTTCTTCCTCAGAAGACTGAAATCTGTTGATGTTTGTAGCGATATGCTTTTCCTTTTTTATCAATCTGTTGTGGTCAGCGCTCTATTATTTGCTGTTGTGTGTTGGGGGAACAGCCTGTCTGTTAAGGACAGTAACAGACTGGACAAATTTGTCAGGAAGTGTGTCAGTGATGGGGAGGGAGGTGGCCTCTGTGTGTGAACTGGTAGAGTGTAGGTTCAGGTGTATTATGAATTACGTTATTAACAACAAATCTCATCCTTTACACGACACTGTGGTGCACAGAAAAGCAACCGCAGTGACAGATTCCTCTCCATGAGATGCAGGACTGAGAGGTATAGAAGATCATTTGTCCCGGCCACCATGAGATTGTTTAACGCTTCTTGTTAATGTACTTTTACTTCCATGTGTTTTTATATTTGTCTTATTTATTGGTATTTTATTGTATGGATGAATTGTGTATGTATGCTCTCGGGCAGATGAATTTCCCCTTACAGGGGATGAATAAAGTATCTATCTATCTATCTATCTATCTATCTATCTATCTATCTATCTATCTATCTATCTATCTATCTATCTATCTATCTATCTATCTATCTATCTATCTATCTATCTATCTATCTATCTATCTATCTATCTATCTATCTATCCATCCATCCATCCATCCATCCATCCATCCATCCATCCATCCATCCATCCATCCATCCATCCATCCATCCATCCATCCATAATAAATGAACAACTTTATAGGCAGTCGAGTCCATGGACATTTTTAAATCAAGACTTACAAACCAGTTTTATTCTCTTTCTTATGAACAGTCTTTATTTTTTATCTGTTTTATTCTTTTACTTGTGTTTTTAATAATGTATTTGAATTTTTGTATTCATTTTTAATTATTGATTTCATTTTTATGTTGAATTGTTCTGTGTGAGGTGCCTTGAGACGGCTTTTGTTGTGATCTGGTGCATTATAAGCTGATTAAATTGAACTGAAATTGAATAAATCTGAATTTTGTGTTTGTATTTTTCTCACTATATTTCTTCTGTATCTCAGAAATTTTGTCCTGTTGGTTTGATTAGAGGTCAGAAGATAACTATAAACATCATAATGTGGTTCTCTGTGGATGTTTAATATTCATATAATTTCAGCTGTAAAAGTATGTTGACATCTTAAGTGGTTTCACATTGTGAATTCCTATATTCTGTTTCAGACATTTATTTACTGTTTTCACCCAGTTAATACGTGTTCTACTGGAGTATTTATTTTACTGAGTTGTAATTTTTTTAAAAATATTTAATTACTGTTCTCTTTACTGGAGCACCTACTGATGCTGGTCTTTCTGACGTATTAGTTTGCTCATTGTTTGTGGCTTTAATTTCATGAGAGTGTTGATGCATGGATGTAAGTTATAGTAATTACTACATGTCAACAGGAAGAAATGCACAAGCAGAGGCGGAGTGGACAGAAGTGACGTTATCACTTTATCAGGTTTGACAGGTAAGACGGGCTGGACACAAATGCAGGATGCAGGTACACAGCTCAGTGGAGTTAAGGCGTTTGCTCGGTAAACAGGCTGGAGTCGGTACACAGAAAGGCAGTCCAAGAAGAGCAACAGTAACAAAAACATCAGGCTTAGGCGTGGTCGAGGTACACAGGCAGGCAGTCAAAAAACACGATGAGGCAGACGAAGCAAGGCAAGAAAATACAAGAAACACAGCTGGAAAGAGACACAAGGCGCTACAATCTGGCGAGGGAGTAAGGCACAATGGGGAGCTTAAATACACCCAGGTGATGAGGTGCAGCTAGAGAACAGGTGTGCATGGAACACACCAGAAGGAGGGCGTGGCCAGACAGAGGGAAACACCCACCACCAAGAGCCAGCAGAGACAGACAGGAAAGAACAGGACAGACAGACCCAAACAGAAAAACCCCAGCAAGAGAATAAACAAAATGTAACTGAAAAACACAAAGCCAAGAAATAAAAGCTGGCAAAACCCCAAATCCTGATAGCACCCCCCCCAAAGGCCGGCCCCCAACGGCCCAGGCGTGGCAGGGTGAGAGGCATGAAAATCCCAAATGAGAGAGGGGTCCAGGATAAAGCAGGAGGGAATCCAAGACCGCTCCTCAAGGCCGTACCCCTCCCAGTCCACCAAATACTGGAAACCGTGGCCCCTCTGACGCGAAGCCAGAAGCCGACACACAGAGAAGAAACTGCAGGCCCCCCGGTCGGAGACGATATCCTGGGGAAAACCATGGAGACGAAACACATGAGTTAACATAATCTCAGCAGTTCCATTGGCAGTAGGCAAACTGGGTAACAGCACAAAATGACACATCTTGGATAATCTGTCTACTACAGGCAAGATCACAGTGTTGCCACGTGAGGGGGGAAGACCAGTTACAAAGTCCATTGTAATGTGTGTCCAAGGCTGTTTGGGAATGGACAGAGGTAGTAACGAGCTCACAGGTGGGCATGATGAGGACTTATGCATAGCACAAATATGACAGGCATTAACATATTCAGTAACATCCACAACCATATGCGGCCACCAAAAATGTTGTTGCACTACATGAACCATCTTTTGATTCCAGGATGACACGAAAATAGGCTATTGTGGGCCCACTCGATTACCTCCACCCCCCACCCCACCCCCAAGGGCGTCAGGTACAAATAACTTGCACGGTGGACAATTAGAAGGCACGCAAACATTGTGGAGGGCTTCCTTTACCCGTGATTCCACCTCCCACGTAATGGCCGAGATAAAACATGCCGCTGGGAGGATATTGCAGAGGTCAGAAGGTGTATCGGCTTTATCGTATTGCCTGGACAACGTGTCGGGCTCCCCATTTTTCGAACCGGGTCGATACGAGATAACAAATTTGAATGGGCTGAAAAAGATTGCCCAATGGGCCTGACAAGCATTTAAGTGCTTCACAGTGCGAAGATAAGTGAGGTTTTATGATCTGTGTACACTAAAAATGGCAATTGTGTCCCCTCAAGCCAGTGACACCACTCCTCCAAGGCCACTTTTACTGCCAGCAGTTTGTGGTCACCGATGGAGTAATTTTGTTCTGCAACAGTCAACTTACAGGACAGATAGGTGCATGGATGCAATTTCTTATGTTTGGGACTCATTTGCGACAGAATCGCTCCCACATCGATATCGGAACCATCAACCTCGACCACGAACTGCCGTGCTGGGTCAGGAAGGTGTAGCACGGTGGCAGCAGTAAAGCGTTGCTTTTGGACCCGGAATGCCTCGTCACATTCAGGCGTCCACTTGGATGCCTGAAGGGACGAGGTTGCATTATGGAGATGGCAGCGATGGTACTGAAGTTCCTAATAAATTTCCGATAAAAGTTAGCAAATCCCAAGAATCTTTGTACATCCTTCTGATTGCTTGCAACTGCCCACTCACGCACTGCCGCCACCTTGTTTGGGTCCATTGGAATCTCTCCCTCTGAGATGACGAATCCCAGAAACAATACTGTGGACCTACAGAATTCGCATTTTTCTGCCTTGACGAAGAGGTTGTTCTGTAATAAGATCTGCAGGACAGAACGGACATGCTGAGTATGAGTGTGGAGATTGGGAGGGAAGATCACGATGTCATCCAGGTATTCAAAAACAAATTTATTTACGTATTCTCATAACACGTCATTTACCAAATTCTGGAAGACTGCTGGGGCATTTGTG
Organism: Thalassophryne amazonica; assembly: GCF_902500255.1. NCBI lineage: Eukaryota > Metazoa > Chordata > Actinopteri > Batrachoidiformes > Batrachoididae > Thalassophryne > Thalassophryne amazonica. The sequence goes on from NC_047118.1 coordinate 5,216,686, forward strand.
AGCCCAAAAGGCATCACCAGGTACTCATAGTGCCCAGTTGGGGTGTTAAAAGCAATCTTCCATTCATCTCCCTGCTTAATTCTGACTAAATGGTAGGCATTACGAAGATCTAATTTTGTGAACACTTTAGCACCCTCTAACAGCTCAAATGCTGACGAAATCAGTGGCAGAGGTTAGCGATTTTTAAGTGTGATTTCATTTAAACTCCAATAGTCAATACAAGGACGATGTGACTTATCCTTCTTTTCAATGAAGAAGAACCCAGCTCCAGCAGGGGATGACGAAGGACGAATCAACCCAGCATCCAGTGACTCCTGGATGTACAAATTCATTGCTGCTTGTTCAGAAGCTGAAAGAGAAAACAATTTTCCCAGGGGAGGAGTCGCCCTGGGGAGAAGATCGATGGCACAGTCGTAATCCCGATGCGGAGGTAGAGACTTAGCCTTAGCTTTGCTAAAGACTAGTGCTAGATCATGGTAACAAGTGGGTATGCCCTCTAGATCAGAGTTACTAACATTAGTCGGAACCTCAGGTGCAGACAGGCAAGACTTTTTGCAAGAAGATCCCCATGCTTCAATTTTACCCTGACTCCAGTCTAGACTAGGTTTATGGTGTTGCATCCAAGGGTGCCCCAGAATCACAGAGTGAGTCATATTGTCAAATACGTGAAAACTAATTTCTTCAGAATGATTGTGTGACCACAGGACCTTTGTTGCCTGGACGGCGGTGGGATCGAACCCAGACAGCTCGCACTAAAGACCATTCCTCTACCAGGTCAGCCAAAGGGGAAATCCCCATTAGCCAAGCTAGCGGGAACGTCTTTTCAATCAGGACCCGGGACCTTCATACCGCTACATATCTCCCCACCATTTTTGACTTTGTCTCGAAGTCACGAACCTACCCACATCCTGTTCGTGACTTTGGGACAAAGTCAAAAATGGTTCCCGCTAGCTTGGCTAATGGGGAATTCCCCTATGGCTGACCTGGTAGAGGAATGGTCAATAGTGCGAACCATCCGGGTTCGATCCCACCGCTGTCTCGGCCACAAAAAATCCTGCGGTCACAATTGCCGGAAATTGTCATGCAGACAGATTGGGTGCGGTGCACAATTTGGCCTGTTTCACGGCCGTCCACCGCACAGACACAGACCACACAGAATGGGCATGAAAGCAGATAAATTTTCAGATGGAGGGACCTGGCAACAGAGGATAACATGAGATTAGAATCAACCCCTGAATCAATGAATACAAGACATTCTATGGTGGTATGGTCAGACGAAAAAGTGGCAATGAAATCATTCTGAGAGGACGTATTAATTGAACTTTGACTCACCTGCACTACTGTTCTCGGCTGCACTGGGGCACCCTTTACTGGACAGAGGGTTGCAACATGACCTGACTGACCACAATAAAAACAAAGTTCTTCCGATCGACGCCGCTCACACTCCGCCAGGGAAAGGCATGTCCGTCCCACTCGCATGGGCTTCTCTGCAGCGCTGGGCTGCTGCCAGAGTGGCTGGAAGTGGATGGTTGATCCAACGACGAAAGGACTTGCTGGGCGGAATGATGGCTGTTTCGGGGTGTTTTATTCATTTTTAATTATTGATTTAATTTTTATGTTGAATTGTTCTGTGTGAGGCGCCTTGTGATCTGGCGCATTATAAGCTGATTACATTGAATTGAAATTGAATAAATCTGAATTTTGTGTTTGTATTTTTCTCAGTATATTTCTTCTGTATCTCAGAAATTTTGTCCTGTTGGTTGATTAGAGGTCAGAAGATAACTATAAACATCATAATGTGGTTCTCTGTGGATGTTTAATATTCATATAATTTCAGCTGTAAAACTATGTTGACATCTTAAGTGGTTTCACATTGTGAATTCCTATATTCTGTTTATTATTCAGACATTTATTTACTGTTTTCACCCAGTTAACACGTGTTCTACTGGAGTATTTATTTTGTTGAGTTGTTGGATCTCAGTGCTGCGTTTGACACAGTTGATCATCATATTCTACTTGATAGGCTAGAAAACTGTTTCGGGATTACTGGAACTGCTCTTGCATGGCTGACGTCTTATCTGTCTGGTCGTTCCCATTGTGTTTTATGCAATGACACTACCTCTGACTTTAAGGGCATGAAGTTTGGGGTTCTGCAGGGATCCGTTCTGGGTCGCCTGCTTTTTTCCCTGTATATGGCACCCCTTGGGAACATTTTGCGGCATTTCGGGGTTGCTTTTCATTGTTATGCTGATGATACTCAGTTGTATATGCCGATAGCTGCTGGAAATCCTGTCCACATAAAATCTTTACAGGACTGTCTTGCAGCAGTGAGAAGTTGGATGTCTAGCAACTTTCCACTTTTGAACTCTGATAAGATGAATTGATGGTTCTTGGTCCAGCAAGACATCGGCATCAATTTGATCAGCTGGCGCTTAGCCTAGGTTCATGTGTTATACATCATACTGACAAAGTGAGGAACCTTGGGGTAATTTTTGATCCTACGTTGTCCTTTGACTTCCACATTAGGGACATTACAGGACTGCTTTCTTTCATCTGAGAAATATAGCAAAGATTCGCCCCATCCTGTCTATGGCTGATGCTGAGACTCTGATTCATGCGTTTGTGTCTTCTAGATTGGATTATTGTAATGCTTTATTTTCTGGCCTGCCACAGTCTAGCATTCGAGGACTTCAGTTGGTACATAATGCTGCTGCCAGACTATTGACACAAAGTAGAAGGTTTGACCACATTACTCCCATTCTGGCATCCCTTCATTGGCTACCGGTCTCTGCCAGATCGGATTTTAAAGTTTTATTGTTGGTTTATAAAATTGTTCATGGACTGGCACCTTCCTACCTGGCGGATTTGGTTAAGCTCTACGTGCCTGCGAGGCCTTTGCATTCGCAGGGCGCAGGGCTTCTGTGTGTTCCGAGGATGAACAAAAAGTCTGTGGGTTATAGAGCCTTCTCCTACCGTGGTGCAACTCTTTGGAACGATCTACCTGCTGTTATTCGGCAGTCTGACACGGTGGAGATTTTTAAATCAAGACTGAAGACCCACTTTTTTACACTGTCTTATCATTAATTTTTTAATCTGTTTGTGGTTGCTTTGCAATTTCTTTTTATTCTTCTGTGTTTTATCTTTTTACTGTGCTTTTCTTGCTTTTAATTTTGATTTTAGATTCATTTGTGTTGTTGTGAATTATGGGAAGCGCCTTGGGGCGACTTTGTCATGATTTGGCGCTATATAAATGAATAAATTGAAAATTAATAAATTGAACAGAGGAGAAGGAGCACTGGATCTGCTCCCTGACACCATATTTGGCCACCAACTCTAAGTCTATGCAGTTTCCATTCTTTTTCCACAGTTAGGCATTTTTGCATAGTTACTTTTCCACAAGTGTCGATCTGAAAAGAGGCAGAGACAAGAAAGGAAAAGGATGAGTTATGTGCAGTTACTAACTTTGAAAGCCAGGCAGATAAGGAAAATTCCCAAAGTGTTAGACATACAGTGCACCCGGAAAGTACTCACAGCGCTTCACATTTTCCACATTTTGTTATTTTGCAGCCTTATTCCATAATGGAGTGAATTCATTTTTTTCCCTCAAAATTCTACTCACAACACCCCATAATGATAAAGTATTCATACCCGTTGCTCAATACTTTGTTGATGCACCTTTGGCAGCAATTACAGCCTCAAGTCTTCTTGAATATGATGCCACAAGCTTGGTGCGCCTATCTTTGGACAGTCTTGTCCATTCCGCTTTGCAGCACCTCTCAAGCTCCATCAGGTTGGATGGGGAGCATTGGTGCACAGTCATTTTCAGATCTCTCCAGAGATGTTCAATCAGATTCAGGTCTGGGCTCTGGCTGGGCCACTCAAGGACATTCACAGAGTTGTCCTGAAGCCACTCCTTTGATATCTTGGCTGTGTGCTTAGGGTCATTGTCCTGCTGAAAGATGAACCGTCGCCCCACTCTGAGGTCAAGAGCGCTCTGGAGCAGGTTTTCAGCCAGGATGTCTCTGTATATTGCTGCATTCATCTTTTCCTCAAACCTGATGCTGTCACACCATGCTTCACTGTAGGGATAATACCTGGTTTTCTCCAAACATGACGCCTGACATTCACGCCAAAGAGTTCAATCTTTGTCTCATCAGACCACAGAATTTTGTTTCTCATGGTCTGAGAGTCCTTTGGCTGCCTTTTGGGAACCTCCAGGTGGGCTGCCATGTGCATTTTACTAAGGAGAGGCTTCCATCTGGCCTCTCTACCATACAGGACAGGCCTGATCGGTGGATTGCTGCAGGGATGGTTGTCTTTCTGGAAGGTTCTCCTCTCTCCACAGAGGAATGGTGGAGCTCTGACAGAGTGACCATCAGGCTCTTGGTCACCTCCTTGACTAAGACCCTTCTCCTTTGATCACTCAGTTTAGACAGGCAACCAGTTCTAGGAAGAGTCCTGGTGGTTCCAAACTTCTTCCATTTATGGGTGATGGAGGCCACTGTGCTCATTGGGACCTTCAAAGTAGCAGAAACGTTTCTGTACTCTTCCTCAAATATGTGTCTCGAGACAATCCTGTCTCAAAGACAGACAATTTGACTTGATGCTTGGTTTGTGCTCTGACATGCACTGTCAACCGTGGGACCTTATATGTAGACAGGTGTGGGCCTTCCCAAATTATGTCCAATCAACTGAATTTACCCCAGGTGGACTCTTATTAAGCTATAGAAACATCTTAAGGATGATCACTGGAAACAGGATGCACCTGAGCTTCATTTTGAGTTTCATGGCAAAGGCTGTGAATATGTACATGTGATTTCTAAATTTGTTATTTTTAATATATTTGCAAAAGATCTAAAAACAAAAAACAACAACAACAAAAAAAGCTTTTTTACATTGTCATTATGGGGTCTTGTGTGTAGAATTTTGAGGAAAGAAATTAATTAAATCCATTTTGGAATCAGGCTGTAACTTAACAAAATGTAGAAAAAGGGAAGCGCTGTGAATACTTTCTGGGTGCACTGTATATTACAGGGGACCTACTCATGATGGAGCAGAGTGGAAGTTAATGGGTGCAGCGGATCTGGAAACCTGCGATTGCACTGCCCATTATTGCATCAACCACACTACAGAACCACTTTAGGCCCTGGATAGCAACCACTCAGACAGACAACCAATCCCTTCTCACCTCTCAAAAGTCACCATCTGTCTCCTGCAGCCTCATGAAACGTATGGATCCCCTTGGCCTTTTCCAGCCTCTGGGGTCCTCAGCACTGAGATCATGCTCAGAGAAATGCACCATATAGCCAAAATGTTACAGCTGATGCTTCCTTTCAAGGCAAGTGATACTCCTCATCTTAGTCTCCCTAAGTAACCGTTCATTTTACACAAAGTCATTCCAGTGGTACTCAAGGATTCTCTGAAGAGACATCTTGTTTAAGGTGTGATGACTGTAAGAAGTGGTGTCAAAGGGGAGACAGAAAATGACAGTTCAACATCAAACTGGGGAGGAATTTAGTGCCCTTTGCATAGTTTATCAAAGCTGTCAGAAAAACAGAGGATGCTTCCTTCTCTTGTCCAGACAGCAGGCCTCCATTAACACCAGGAGGATAACCAATACTGTGGGCTCTGCTCCCGAGCTTCCATAAACGTAAGTATAACATCTGGATTGTTCTCTCAACATTTGGTTTTAATTTGGCGGAAGAGGTGGGATTTGACAAAGAAGTCCAGTGTCAGCACAACCCACTACAAAGACAAAGAGGGGACAAGGACTGGCTGAACCATTAGATCTTAAATTACAGACTTGTTAGAACAGAAATAGCCTCAAAGGGATGTGACTGCTGGAAAAGAGGGTCTCATTGCAGTAACTGGTGTGTGCTGCTGTGGCGTTGATCCACATTCTCTGACTCCCACTCTCTATCCATGACGGTACAGTGTGACCTGTGGACTGACCACCGCTTAGATTTTCTGCCTCTTTTTCTTATCTTCCGATTGATGCTTCCCAAACATGTCCACTAGGCAGCTCCCTCAGTTTTCCATTCATCACATTGGTTATGAATTTTAACTGGCAGCAGTGAATCACTTAGTTATTTCAGTTGAGAGACAACGAGAATGAGGGAAATATGTGTGGAAATAGGGAGAAAAAAACCTTGTCATTTGGCCATCAGTGTGTGTGGGGGTCAAAGGTGGTGCACTGCTGTCTGTGTGACATCCTGATGTGCCAGTGAATCACTGCTTCAGGAGCATCCTCAGTGGCCGAGGTCAGTGCTGTGAATAATTCACTGGAACTTTCACTTTTACACAACATGGGTTTACTGGTACCAATAAGTGGTCAAAGTAATTTCTCCTGGAGAACAATTAGTTTACTGCAACATACAAACTGGGAAATCCCTAAAAATGACACACTCATGAGACAACAGGCGAGTTTTTTTTATTATTTACTTCTTCAGGTCAAAGACTTCTCAGAGTCTGACTCAGTAACGTGGGTCAGGTCAGGTTAGGTCTGCCTCATGTGTCACTGCATCCACCACAAAATTGAACCACCTTGGATCCTGGATGACAACCACTTGACAGACTTGACAATCTGTCACAGTCGGGTGATAAGTTGGTGTCCCTGTGGCCTTTTCCAGTAGCTGGGGTCCTCAAGCCCATAATGTCTTATTTGAGATTTTACTAGTTGGTTCCACTTGGTACTAGGCTATTTTGGAGGATCCTTCAACACCAAAGACATCCAGTCATTGCTTTAGCTCAGGGGCTAGTGTCCAAGTCTCACCAACACACAAAAGTTATCAGGACTCTGAATTTTTTGGAACTTTGTTCTCTTGTAAAGGTATCTTTTTCTCCAAACACCTCCATCCAGAGACCTCACGAGACCATGAGCTGTTCTCACACGTCTCTCCATCTCAAAGGCTGAGGACTCAGTGACATGAACGTCATTGCTGAGATGATTAAAAAATAATCAGTCTTGAAGGTTCAGCACATGTTATCCTAGAAAAAAAACATAGATTATTTCTGCTGGATAACTGTTTGTCCTTCTGTGTTTCATTTCCAATCTGTCATCACCAAGGAAGCAGTTTATGTTCTTCATGTGGGGAAAAACTGGATCCTAACAGTTGTCTTGTCTGCTGTCCTGTATTTTCTCACTGAAGAAACCTTCAGAAAAAGATTAGAAAAGTTCATCTTAATGTTGCACCAGAAAAAATATTGGAAAACTCCTCCTTTATTATTTTTGCAGTTCAAAAATTTGTTAAACGTAATGCAAACCACTTACCTGCCTCGCTGAACAATAAGTTCTTTCGGCTTCTCCCTTTTCACTTGGGGTTACCACAGCAGATCCGATGTGCTTGCACAAGTTTTACGCTGGATGCCCTTCATGACCCAACTCCACATTACATGGAGAATGGTCACGGGTGACCTTGACCACCTGGGACCCTTCTGTTTTTGGAAGCAAGTACACTGACCACTTGTCCACCATGCTGCCCAACCTGCCTCAATGAATATACAGTGGAAAAGGGTGTTATGTCGTCTTCTCTCAGCTCTCTTGTGTCCTCACTGCGGTATTGTATCACTTCCTGTTCCGGAGCACAGCGGTGTTTTTCTGTATCTGTTAGCTGTTTAATCTGCGCAATTAGATTGATCTAGTTACCTAGATAACGATTTGTTTCCCAGTGTAATCTTCACGTGCCTTAACTAAAGCACTCCTTCTGCTGAATCACCTCTAAATTATTTACACATTATTCACTTTGCGTGTTTTTAGGAATCCGCTAGCTTAGCGCAGCTACTAGCTCTTAGCTGATTTAGCATGGCGGCTTCTCCTGTCTCTCCCGCACTTTTCTGCTCTGGGTGTGAAATGTTTAGTTATTCCTCGGCCTCCTTTAGCAGTAACGGTACTTGTAATAAGTGTAGCTTATTCATAGCTTTGGAGGCCAGGCTGGGCGAATTGGAGACTCGGCTCCGCACCGTGGAAAATTCTACAGCTAGCCAGGCCCCTGTAGTCAGTGCGGACCAAGGTAGCTTAGCCGCTGTTAGTTCCCCTCTGGCAGATCCCGAGCAGCCGGGAAAGCAGGCCGACTGGGTGACTGTGAGGAGGAAGCGTAGTTCTAAACAGAAGCCCCGTGTACACCGCCAACCCCTTCACATTTCTAACCGTTTTTCCCCACTCGATGACACACCCGCCGAGGATCAAACTCTGGTTATTGGCGACTCTGTTTTGAGAAATGTGAAGTTAGCGACACCAGCAACCATAGTCAATTGTCTTCCGGGGGCCAGAGCAGGCGACATTGAAGGAAATTTGAAACTACTGGCTAAGGCTAAGCATAAATTTGGTAAGATTGTAATTCACGTCGGCAGTAATGACACCCGGTTACACCAATCGGAGGTCACTAAAATTAACATTAAATCGGTGTGTAAATTTGCAAAAACAATGTCGCACTCTGTAGTTTTCTCTGGGCCCCTCCCCAACCGGACCGGGAGTGACATGTTTAGCCGCATGTTCTCCTTGAATTGCTGGCTGTCTGAGTGGTGTCCAAAAAATGAGGTGGGCTTCATAGATAATTGGCAAAGCTTCTGGGGAAAACCTGGTCTTGTTAGGAGAGACGGCATCCATCCCACTTTGGATGGAGCAGCTCTCATTTCTAGAAATCTGGCCAATTTTCTTAAATCCTCCAAACCGTGACTATCCAGGGTTGAGACCAGGAAGCAGAGTTGTAGTCTTACACACCTCTCTGCAGCTTCTCTCCCCCTGCCATCCCCTCATTACCCCATCCCCGTAGAGACGGTGCCTGCTCCCAGACCACCAATAACAAGCAAAAATCTATTTAAGCATAAAAATTCAAAAAAAAATAATAATATAGCACCTTCAACTGCACCACAGACTAAAACAGTTAAATGTGGTCTATTAAACATTAGGTCTCTCTCTTCTAAGTCCCTGTTGGTAAGTGATATAATAATTGATCAACATATTGATTTATTCTGCCTAACAGAAACCTGGTTACAGCAGGATGAATATGTTAGTTTAAATGAGTCAACACCCCCGAGTCACACTAACTGTCAGAATGCTCGTAGCACGGGCCGGGGCGGAGGATTAGCAGCAATCTTCCATTCCAGCTTATTAATTAATCAAAAACCCAGACAGAGCTTTAATTCATTTGAAAGGTTGACTCTTAGTCTTGTCCATCCAAATTGGAAGTCCCAAAAACCAGTTTTATTTGTTATTATCTATCGTCCACCTGGTCGTTACTGTGAGTTTCTCTGTGAATTTTCAGACCTTTTGTTGTGAAAGTGTAGGAACACGGACCCCCAACAGGGGGCGCAATGAACGGACAATGGAGAAGGTAAATAACAAGGTTTACTATTGTGAAACGAGCACCATAAATACAACAATCACAATTTGGGGTCGAATCCGCTGGTGTCGTGTGGGCAGGCTCGAAGGTAGGAGACGTCCGTCTCAGTCGAACCGGAACCACCCAGATCTCCTCTGCCACCGAACCCTAGAAATACTGGAACCGCCAAGTCCCGAATCCCCAGGTGGCCACTGCCTCCGCTCGTCGGATCCGGTACTGCTGGCGGGAGAGAGCAACAACACACAGGTGTGGATGCGACCGCACCCAGTAACGGAGAGGGGAGAAGCCGCCTCCACCTCTTGTCAAAGTACAGCAGGAAGGTGAGTACTTATCCAAGCAATGAAGCTATCAGTAGTCAACAGTCCTGAAAAGGTTTAACAAGTTTAGCTGGTTGTTCAGAATATAAATGCAGAGAATATTACCTCAGTCTTAGGCGATATCTCGGCACTGAGGTGGAGACGCCGTCCTCCTGATATACCTCTGTGCTGAGTGGAACAGCTGTGTCTGGTGATGGGTGACAGCTGTCACCCAGGCTACTCCCATAAGGCGGCAGCGCCCTCTGGTGCCTGGAGCCCGCACTCCAGGCAGGGCGCCCTCTGGTGGTGGTGGGCCAGCAGTACCTCCTCTTCAGCGGCCCACACAACACCTTTTGTCTGACTTAGTGCTTAGCTCAGATAAGATAATTATAGTGGGCGATTTTAACATCCACACTGATGCTGAGAATGACAGCCTCAACACTGCATTTAATCTGTTATTAGACTCTATTGGCTTTGCTCAAAATGTAAATGAGTCCACCCACCACTTTAATCATATCTTAGATCTTGTTCTGACTTATGGTATGGAAATAGAGGACTTAACAGTATTCCCTGAAAACTCCCTTCTGTCTGATCATTTCTTAATAACATTTACATTTACTCTGATGGACTACCCAGCAGTGGGGAATAAGTTTCATTACACTAGAAGTCTTTCAGAAAGCGCTGTAACTAGGTTTAAGGATATGATTCCTTAAACCACAGTTATATACTGTGAGAAATCTTGGAGTCATTTTTGATCAGGATATGTCATTCAAAGCGCATATTAAACAAATATGTAGGACTGCTTTTTTGCATTTATGCAATATCTCTAAAATTAGAAAGGTCTTGTCTCAGAGTGATGCTGAAAAACTAATTCATGCATTTATTTCCTCTAGGCTGGACTATTGTAATTCATTATTATCAGGTTGTCCTAAAAGTTCCCTAAAAAGCCTTCAGTTAATTCAAAATGCTGCAGCTAGAGTACTGACGGGGACTAGAAGGAGAGAGCATATCTCACCCATATTGGCCTCTCTTCATTGGCTTCCTGTTAATTCTAGGATAGAATTTAAAATTCTTCTTCTTACTTATAAGGTTTTGAATAATCAGGTCCCATCTTATCTTAGGGACCTCGTAGTACCATATCACCCCAATAGAGCGCTTCGCTCTCAGACTGCAGGCTTACTTGTAGTTCCTAGGTTTTGTAAGAGTAGAATGGGAGGCAGAGCCTTCAGCTTTCAGGCTCCTCTCCTGTGGAACCAGCTCCCAATTCAGATCAGGGAGACAGACACCCTCTCTACTTTTAAGATTAGGCTTAAAACTTTCCTTTTTGCTAAAGCTTATAGTTAGGGCTGGATCAGGTGACCCTGAACCATCCCTTAGTTATGCTGCTATAGATGTAGACTGCTGAGGGGTTCCCATGATGCACTGTTTCTTTCTTTTTTTTGCTCCGTATGCATCACTCTGCATTTAATCATTAGTGATCGATTTCTGCTCCCCTCCACAGCATGTCTTTTTCCTGGTTCTCTCCCTCAGCCCCAACCAGTCCCAGCAGAACACTGCCCCTCCCTGAGCCTGGTTCTGCTGGAGGTTTCTTCCTGTTAAAAGGGAGTTTTTCCTTCCCACTGTAGCCAAGTGCTTGCTCACAGGGGGTCGTTTTGACCATTGGGGTTTTACATAATTATTGTATGGCCTTGCCTTACAATATAAAGCGCCTTGGGGCAACTGTTTGTTGTGATTTGGTGCTTTATAAAAAAAAATTGATTGATTAATTGATTGATTCTGTCACCAATAGGATTAGAGCGTGAAAACGGATTAGAGGATGGGCATAAACAACAAAATGGACAATACGGTCCTTTCATATAATTTACATGTGTTAGCCACCACATCTTTTGAAAGTTAGAAGCAAATATATATTTTTAAATGATTGTTTTGGGGACCTCAGAGAAAACTGCAGAGCCGGTGGCTCTGTGGATTAGGAGTTGGACTCCCAAAATATAGACCAGGGATTTGATTCCTGATCTGTGCTTCTGGTATATGTTTGTACAAAACACATAATCTGCATTGTCCCAGTCCATCCAGCTGTCATGGGTACTGGCCTCAGCTGGGAATCTAACTTGCCATAAATTGGTGCTCCACCCCCCACCCCCGCAACCTGACCCTGCCTAAGTAAAGGGGCAGCAGTACTACAGGGGTCCTACCAGATGTCAGAACTCCTTACTTTGTCCTTAAAAAAAAAACCTGATTGCAATAAATATCAGAAGGAAAGTCATTCCGCAGTCTCATTGTCTGTGGTGATTTTCCAGCAGTTGTAAGCAAGTGTGAAGATAAGAACTCTCCTGGCAGACAGGTGGCACCAGGTTACATGAGGTACGTCAAGAAATGGGATATACATGAAGTAGCACAAGTGATGACTAGAGAGTTGGAAAAAGTGAAATATTGGTTTGATATAAACAGATTGTCACTTAATCTTAATAAAACAAATTTCATATTGTTTAATGACAGAGTTAAAAAAAATGATGTGTCATTAAAAATAGATGGAATGGACATTCAAAGGGTAAAAGAAACAAAATTTTTAGGAGTTATGATTGATTAAGATTTTACATGGAAGTCACACATAAATTACATAAAAGGAAAGAATGCGAAAGCCATTGCTGTTTTGCATAAAGTTAAATATTCATTAAATAGTTATGGATTATTAACATTGTACAAAAAAGTTGTAGTCTTACACACCTCTCTGCAGCTTCTCTCCCCCTGCCATCCCCTCATTACCCCATCCCCGTAGAGACGGTGCCTGCTCCCAGACCACCAACAACCAGTAAAAATCTATTTAAGCATAAAAATTCAAAAAGAAAAAATAATATAGCACCTTCAACTGCACCACAGACTAAAACAGTTAAATGTGGTCTATTAAACATTAGATCTCTCTCTTCTAAGTCCCTGTTAGTAAATGATATAATAATTGATCAACATATTGATTTATTCTGCCTTACAGAAACCTGGTTACAGCAGGATGAATATGTTAGTTTAAATGAGTCAACACCCCCGAGTCACACTAACTGCCAGAACGCTCGTAGCACAGGCCGAGGAGGAGGATTAGCAGCAATCTTCCACTCCAGCTTTATTTGTTATTATCTATCGTCCACCTGGTCGTTACTGTGAGTTTCTCTGTGAATTTTCGGACCTTTTGTTTGACTTAGTGCTTAGCTCAGATGAGATAATTATAGTGGGCGATTTTAACATCCACACAGATGCTGAGAATGACAGTCTCAACACTGCATTTAATCTATTGTTAGACTCAATTGGCTTTGCTCAAAATGTAAATGAGTCCACCCACCACTTTAATCATACCTTAGATCTTGATCTGACTTATGGTATGGAAATTGAAGACTTAACAGTATTCCCTGAAAACCCCCTTCTGTCTGATCATTTCTTAATAACATTTACCTTTACTCTGATGGACTACCCAGCAGTGGGGAATAAGTTTCATTACAGTGGAAGTCTTTCAGAAAGCGCTGTAACTAGGTTTAAGGATATGATTCCTTCTTTATGTTCTCCAATGCCATATACCAACACAGGGCAGAGTAGCTACCTAAACTCTGTGAGTGAGATAGATTATTAATCAATCAATCAACTTTTTTCTTGTATAGCGCCAAATCACAACAAACAGTTGCCCCAAGGCGCTCCACATTGCAAGGCAAGGCCATACAATAATTATGAAACACAGTCTACGTCTAAAGCAACATAACCAAGGGCTGGTCCAGGGTCACCCGATCCAGCCCTAACTATAAGCCTTAGCGAAAAGGAAAGTTTTAAGCCTAATCTTAAAAGTAGAGAGGGTATCTGTCTCCCTGATCTGAATTGGGAGCTGGTTCCACAGGAGAGGAGCCTGAAAGCTGAAGGCTCTGCCTCCCATTCTACTCTTACAAACCCTAGGAACTACAAGTAAGCCCGCAGTCTGAGAGCGAAGCGCTCTAATGGGGTAATATGGTACTATGAGGTCCCTAAGATAAGATGGGACCTGATTATTCAAAACCTTATAAGTAAGAAGAAGAATTTTAAATTCTATTCTAGCATTAACAGGAAGCCAATGAAGGGAGGCCAACACGGGTGAGATATGCTCTCTCCTGCTAGTCCCCGTCAGTACTCTAGCTGCAGCATTCTGAACCAACTGAAGGCTTTTTAGGGAACTTTTAGGACAACCTGATAATAATGAATTACAATAGTCCAGCCTAGAGGAAACAAATGCATGAATTAGTTTTTCAGCATCACTCTGAGACAAGACCTTTCTGATTTTAGAGATATTGCGTAAATGCAAAAAGGCAGTCCTACATATTTGTTTAATATGCGCTTTGAATGACATATCCTGATCAAAAATAACTCCAAGATTTCTCACAGTATTACCAGAGATCAGGGAAATGCCATCCAGAGTAACGATCTGGTTAGACACCATGCTTCTAAGATTTGTGGGGCCAAGTACAATAACTTCAGTTTTATCTGAGTTTAAAAGCAGGAAATTAGAGGTCATCCATGTCTTTATGTCTGTAAGACAATCCTGCAGTTTAGCTAATTGGTGCGTATCCTCTGGCTTCATGGATAGATAAAGCTGGGTATCATCTGCGTAACAATGAAAATTTAAGCAATACCGTCTAATAATACTGCCCAAGGGAAGCATGTATAAAGTGAATAAAATTGGTCCTAGCACAGAACCTTGTGGAACTCCATAATTAACTTTAGTCTGTGAAGAAGATTCCCCATTTACATGAACAAACTGTAATCTATTAGACAAATATGATTCAAACCACCGCAGCGCAATGCCTTTAATACCTATGACATGCTCTAATCTCTGTAATAAAATTTTATGGTCAACAGTATCAAAAGCAGCACTGAGGTCCAACAGAACAAGCACAGAGATAAGTCCACTGTCCGAAGCCATAAGAAGATCATTTGTAACCTTCACTAATGCTGTTTCTGTACTATGATGAATTCTAAAACCTGACTGAAACTCTTCAAATAGACCATTCCTCTGCAGGTGATCAGTTAGCTGTTTTACAACTACCCTCTCAAGAATCTTTGAGAGAAAAGGAAGGTTGGAGATTGGCCTATAATTAGCTAAGATAGCTGGGTCAAGTGATGGCTTTTTAAGTAATGGTTTAATTACTGCCACCTTAAAGGCCTGTGGTACATAACCAACTAACAAAGATAGATTGATCATATTTAAGATTGAAGCATTAAATAATGGTAGGACTTCCTTGAGCAGCCTGGCAGGAATGGGGTCTAATAAGCATGTTGATGGTTTGGATGAAGTAACTAATGAAAATAACTCAGACAGAACAATCGGAGAGAAAGAGTCTAACCAAATACCGGCATCACTGAAAGCAGCCAAAGATAACGATACATCTTTGGGATGGTTATGAGTAATTTTTTCTCTAATAGTCAAAATTTTGTTAGCAAAGAAAGTCATGAAGTCATTACTAGTTAAAGTTAATGGAATACTCAGCTCAATAGAGCTCTGACTCTTTGTCAGCCTGGCTACAGTGCTGAAAAGAAACCTGGGGTTGTTCTTATTTTCTTCAATTAGTGATGAGTAGAAAGATGTCCTAGCTTCACGAAGGGCTTTCTTATAGAGCAACAAACTCTTTTTCCAGGCTAAGTGAAGATCTTCTAAATTAGTGAGACGCCATTTCCTCTCCAACTTACGGGTTATCTGCTTTAAGCTACGAGTTTGTGAGTTATACCACGGAGTCAGACACTTCTGATTTAAAGCTCTCTTTTTCAGAGGAGCTACAGCATCCAAAGTTGTCTTCAATGAGGATGTAAAACTATTGACAAGATACTCTAACTCCCTTACAGAGTTTAGGTAGCTACTCTGCTCTGTGTTGGTATATGACATTAGAGAACATAAAGAAGGAATCATATCCTTAAACCTAGTTACAGCGCTTTCTGAAAGACTTCTAGTGTAATGAAACTTATTCCCCACTGCAGGGTAGTCCATCAGGGTAAATGTAAATGTTATTAAAAAATGATCAGACAAAAGGGAGTTTTCAGGGAATACTGTTAAGTCTTCTATTTCCATACCATAAGTCAGAACAAGATCTAAAATATGATTAAAGTGGTGGGTGGACTCATTTACTTTTTGAGCAAAGCCGATAGAGTCTAATAATAGATTAAATGCAGTGTTGAGGCTGTCATTCTCAGCATCTGTGTGGATGTTAAAGTCGCCCACTATAATTATCTTATCTGAGCTAAGCACTAAGTCAGACAAAAGGTCTGAAAATTCACAGAGAAACTCACAGTAACGACCAGGTGGACGATAGATAAT
Organism: Thalassophryne amazonica; assembly: GCF_902500255.1. Lineage (NCBI taxonomy): Eukaryota > Metazoa > Chordata > Actinopteri > Batrachoidiformes > Batrachoididae > Thalassophryne > Thalassophryne amazonica. The sequence goes on from NC_047118.1 coordinate 5,232,639, forward strand.
AACAAATAAAACTGGTTTTTGGGACTTCCAATTTGGATGGACAAGACTAAGATACAAGCTTTCAAATGAATTAAAGCTCTGTCTAGGTTTTTGATTAATTAATAAGCTGGAATGGAATATTGCTGCTAATCCTCCGCCCCGGCCCGTGCTACGAGCATTCTGACAGTTAGTGTGACTCGGGGGTGTTGACTCATTTAAACTAACATATTCATCCTGCTGTAACCAAGTTTCTGTTAGGCAGAATAAATCAATACGTTGATCAATTATTATATCATTTACCAACAGGGACTTAGAAGAAAGAGACCTAATGTTTAATAGACCACATTTAACTGTTTTAGTCTGTGGTGCAATTGAAGGTGCTATATTATTTTTTCTTTTTGAATTTTTATGCTTAAATAGATTTTTGCTAGTTATTGGTGGTCTGGGAGCAGGCACCGTCTCTATGGGGATGGGGCAACGAGGGGATGGCAGGGGGAGAGAAGCTGCAGAGAGGTGTATAAGACCACAGCTCTGCCTCCTGGTCCCAACGCTAGACAGTCACAGTTTGGAGGAACCCAAAAAATTGGCCAGATTTCTAGAAATGAGAGCTGTTCCCTCTAAAGTGGGATGGATGCCGTCTCTCCTAACAAGACCAGGTTTTCCCCAGAAGCTTTGCCAATTATCAATGAAGCCCACCTCATTTTTTGGACACCACTCAGACAGCCAGCAATTCAAGGAGAACATGCGGCTAAACATGTCACTCCCGGTCTGATTGGGGAGGGGCCCAGAGAAAACAACAGAGTCCGACATTGTTTTTGCAAAGTTACACACCGATTCAATGTTAATTTTAGTGACCTCCGATTGGCGTAACCGAGTGTCATTACTGCCGACGTGAATTACAATCTTACCAAATTTACGCTTAGCCTTAGCCAGCAATTTCAAATGTCCTTCGATGTCGCCTGCTCTGGCCCCCGGAAGACAATTGACAATGGTTGCTGGTGTTGCTAACTTCACATTTCTCAAAACAGAGTCGCCAATAACCAGAGTTTGATCCTCGGCGAGTGTATCGTCGAGTGGGGAAAAACGGTTAGAGATGTGAACGGGTTGACGGTGTACACGGGGCTTCTGTTTAGGGCTACGCTTCCTCCTCACAGTCACCCAGTCAGCCTGCCTTCCCGACTGCACGGGGTCTGCCAGGGGGGAACTAACGGCGGCTAAGCTACCTTGGTCCGCACCGACTACAGGGGCCTGGCTAGCTGTAGAATTTTCCACGGTGCGGAGCCGAGCCTCCAATTCGCCCAGCCTGGCCTCCAAAGCTACGAATAAGCTGCACTTATTACAAGTACCGTTACTGCTAAAAGAGGCCGAGGAATAACTAAACATTTCACACCCAGAGCAGAAAAGTGCAGGAGAGACAGGAGAAGCCGCCATGCTAAAACGGCTAAGAGCTAGTAGCTATGCTAAGCTAGCGGATTCCCAAACAGGGAATCCGACACTAGACAGGCTGTGGAGCAGCACAGGTAACGCACAACAACAGTGCTAAAAAATAAAATAAAAATAAAAATCCACTGGACAGGCTGTGGAGCAGCACAGGCAACGCACGACAACAGTGCTAAAACAAAATAAAAATCCACTGGACAGGCTGTGGAGCAGCACAGGTAACGCACGACAACAGTGCTAAAATAAAATAAAAATCCACTAGACAGGCTGTGGAGCAGCACAGGTAACGCACAACAACAGTGCTAAAATAAAATAAAAATCAACTAGACAGGCTGTGGAGCAGCACAGGTAACGCACGACAACAGTGCTAAAATAAAATAAAAATCCACTAGACAGGCTGTGGAGCAGCACAGGTAACGCACAACAACAGTGCTAAAAAATAAAATAAATAAAAATAAAAATCCACTGGACAGGCTGTGGAGCAGCACAGGTAACGCACAACAACAGTGCTAAAAAATAAAATAAAAATAAAAATAAAAATCCACTAGACAGGCTGTGGAGCAGCACAGGTAACGCACGACAACAGTGCTAAAACAAAATAAAAATCCACTAGACAGGCTGTGGAGCAGCACAGGTAACGCACAACAACAGTGCTAAAACAAAATAAAAATCCACTGGACAGGCTGTGGAGCAGCACAGGTAACGCACAACAACAGTGCTAAAAAATAAAATAAAAATAAAAATCCACTGGACAGGCTGTGGAGCAGCACAGGCAACGCACGACAACAGTGCTAAAACAAAATAAAAATCCACTAGACAGGCTGTGGAGCAGCACAGGTAACGCACGACAACAGCGCTAAATAAAAATCCACTGGACAGGCTGTGGAGCAGCACAGGTAACGCACGACAACAGCGCCCAAAAAAATAAAATCAAAATCAAAATCCACTGGACAGGCTGTGGAGCAGCACAGGTAACACACGACAACAGTGGTAAAAAATAAAATAAAAATCCACTGGACAGGCTGTGGAGCAGCACAGGTAACACACGACAACAGTGGTAAAAAATAAAATAAAAATCCACTGGACAGGCTGTGGAGCAGCACAGGTAACGCACGACAACAGTGCTAAAAAATAAAATAAAAATCCACTGGACAGGCTGTGGAGCAGCACAGGTAACGCACGACAACAGTGCTAAAAAATAAAATAAAAATCCACTGGACAGGCTGTGGAGCAGCACAGGTAACACACGACAACAGTGCTAAAAAATAAAATAAAAATCCACTGGACAGGCTGTAGAGCAGCACAGGTAACACACGACAACAGTGGTAAAAAATAAAATAAAAATCCACTGAACAGGCTGTAGAGCAGCACAGGTAACGCACGACAACAGTGCTAAAAAATAAAATAAAAATCCACTGGACAGGCTGTGGAGCAGCACAGGTAACGCACGACAACAGTGCTAAAAAATAAAATAAAAATCCACTGGACAGGCTGTGGAGCAGCACAGGTAACACACGACAACAGTGGTAAAAAATAAAATAAAAATCCACTGGACAGGCTGTGGAGCAGCACAGGTAACACACGACAACAGTGGTAAAAAATAAAATAAAAATCCACTGGACAGGCTGTGGAGCAGCACAGGTAACGCACGACAACAGTGCTAAAAAATAAAATAAAAATCCACTGGACAGGCTGTGGAGCAGCACAGGTAACGCACGACAACAGTGCTAAAAAATAAAATAAAAATCCACTGGACAGGCTGTGGAGCAGCACAGGTAACACACGACAACAGTGCTAAAAAATAAAATAAAAATCCACTGGACAGGCTGTAGAGCAGCACAGGTAACACACGACAACAGTGGTAAAAAATAAAATAAAAATCCACTGAACAGGCTGTAGAGCAGCACAGGTAACACACGACAACAGTGGTAAAAAATAAAATAAAAATCCACTGAACAGGCTGTAGAGCAGCACAGGTAACGCACGACAACAGTGCTAAAAATAAAATAAAAATCCACTGGACAGGCTGTGGAGCAGCACAGGTAACACACGACAACAGTGGTAAAAAATAAAATAAAATAAAAAAAAAAAAATCCACTGAACAGGCTGTAGAGCAGCACAGGTAACACACGACAACAGTGGTAAAAAATAAAATAAAAAAAATAAAAAAAAATCCACTGAACAGGCTGTGGAGCAGCACAGGTAACACACGACAACAGTGGTAAAAAATAAAATAAAAAAAATAAAAAAAAATCCACTGAACAGGCTGTAGAGCAGCACAGGTAACGCACGACAACAGTGCTAAAAATAAAATAAAAATCCACTGGACAGGCTGTGGAGCAGCACAGGTAACACACGACAACAGTGCTAAAAATAAAATAAAAATCCACTGGACAGGCTGTGGAGCAGCACAGGTAACGCACGACAACAGTGCTAAAAATAAAATAAAAATCCACTGGACAGGCTGTGGAGCAGCACAGGTAACGCACGACAACAGTGCTAAAAATAAAATAAAAACCCACTGGACAGGCTGTGGAGCAGCACAGGTAACGCACGACAACAGTGCTAAAAATAAAATAAAAATCCACTGGACAGGCTGTGGAGCAGCACAGGTAACGCACGACAACAGTGCTAAAAATAAAATAAAAATCCACTGGACAGGCTGTGGAGCAGCACAGGTAACGCACGACAACAGTGCTAAAAATAAAATAAAAATCCACTGGACAGGCTGTGGAGCAGCACAGGTAACGCACGACAACAGTGCTAAAAATAAAATAAAAATCCACTGGACAGGCTGTGGAGCAGCACAGGTAACGCACGACAACAGTGCTAAAAATAAAATAAAAATCCACTGGACAGGCTGTAGAGCAGCACAGGTAACACACGACAACAGTGGTAAAAAATAAAATAAAAAAAATAAAAAAAAATCCACTGAACAGGCTGTAGAGCAGCACAGGTAACGCACGACAACAGTGCTAAAAATAAAATAAAAATCCACTGGACAGGCTGTGGAGCAGCACAGGTAACACACGACAACAGTGCTAAAAATAAAATAAAAATCCACTGGACAGGCTGTGGAGCAGCACAGGTAACACACGACAACAGTGCTAAAATAAAATAAAAATCCACTGAACAGGCTGTAGAGCAGCACAGGTAACGCACGACAACAGTGCTAAAATAAAATAAAAATCCACTAGGCAGGCTGTGGAGCAGCACGACAACAGTGCTAAAAAATAAAATAAAAATCCACTGAACAGGCTGTAGAGCAGCACAGGTAACACACGACAACAGTGCTAAAAAATAAAATAAAAATCCACTGAACAGGCTGTAGAGCAGCACAGGTAACGCACGACAACAGTGGTAAAAAATAAAATAAAAATCCACTGAACAGGCTGTAGAGCAGCACAGGTAACACACGACAACAGTGGTAAAAAATAAAATAAAAATCCACAGAACAGGCTGTAGAGCAGCACAGGTAACACACGACAACAGTGCTAAAAAATAAAATAAAAATCCACTGAACAGGCTGTAGAGCAGCACAGGTAACGCACGACAACAGTGCTAAAATAAAATAAAAATCCACTAGGCAGGCTGTGGAGCAGCACGACAACAGTGCTAAAAAATAAAATAAAAATAAAAACGAAAGCGTTAGCAAGCTAGTCAGCCCGCCAACGCCGATGAAGGTCAGCTGACAAAAGAGCTCCGTCGCGATGCTTCGACCGTTAGAGGTCTTCTTTAGGCGTTGGAGCACGGTGAAAAAGTAAAAAAAAAGTAAAAAAGTCTTGAAAAAGACTGTTAATTCAAAGAACTCAAACAGCTCAGTTCAAACAGCTAACAGATACAGCAGAACACCGCTGTGCTCCGGAACCAGAAACCCTGTGATATGCCTGTGACGTAATTGGTGTCACTGTCAAAAGTCAACAAAGTTATCTCGTCAGTAGTTTTATATCCTCATTGAGGACAACTTTGGATGCTGTAGCTCCTCTGAAAAAGAGAGCCTTAAATCAGAAGTGCCTGACTCCGTGGTATAACTCACAAACTCGCAGCTTAAAGCAGATAACCCGTAAGTTGGAGAGGAAATGGCATCTCACTAATTTAGAAGATATTCACTTAGCCTGGAAAAAGAGTCTGTTGCTATATCAAAAAGCCCTCCGTAAAGCTAGGACATCTTACTACTCATCACTAATTGAAGAAAATAAGAACAACCCCAGGTTTCTTTTCAGCACTGTAGCCAGGCTGACAAAGAGTCAGAGCTCTATTGAGCCGAGTATTCCTTTAACTTTAACTAGTAATGACTTCATGACTTTCTTTGCTAATAAAATTTTAACTATTAGAGAAAAAATTACTCATAACCATCCCAAAGATATATCGTTCTCTTTGGCTGCTTTCAGTGATGCCGGTATTTGGTTAGACTCTTTCTCTCCGATTGTTCTGTCTGAGTTATTTTCATTAGTTACTTCCTCCAAACCATCAACATGTCTATTAGACCCCATTCCTACCAGGCTGCTCAAGGAAGCCCTACCATTAATTAATGCTTCGATCTTAAATATGATCAATCTGTCTTTATTAGTTGGCTATGTACCACAGGATTTTAAGGTGGCAGTAATTAAACCATTACTTAAAAGCCATCACTTGATCCAGCTATCTTAGCTAATTATAGGCCAATCTCCAACCTTCCTTTTCTCTCAAAAATTCTTGAAAGGGTAGTTGTAAAACAGCTAACTGATCATCTGCAGAGGAATGGTCTATTTGAAAAGTTTCAGTCAGGGTTTACAATTCATCATAGTACAGAAACAGCATTAGTGAAGGTTACAAATGATCTTCTTATGGCCTCAGACAGTGGACTCATCTCTGTGCTTGTTCTGTTAGACCTCAGTGCTGCTTTTGATACTGTTGACCATAAAATTTTATTACAGAGATTAGAGCATGCCATAGGTATTAAAGGCACTGCACTGCGGTGGTTTGAATCATATTTATCTAATAGATTACAATTTGTTCATGTAAATGGGGAATCTTCTTCACAGACTAAGGTTAATTATGGAGTTCCACAAGGTTCTGTGCTAGGACCAATTTTATTCACTTTATACATGCTTCCCTTAGGCAGTATTATTAGACAGTATTGCTTAAATTTTCATTGTTACGCAGATGATACCCAGCTTTATCTATCCATGAAGCCAGAGGACACACACCAATTAGCTAAACTGCAGGATTGTCTTACAGACATAAAGACATGGATGACCTCTAATTTCCTGATTTTAAACTCAGATAAAACTGAAGTTATTGTACTTGGCCCCACAAATCTTAGAAACATGGTGTCTAACCAGATCCTTACTCTGGATGGCATTACCCTGACCTCTAGTAATACTGTGAGAAATCTTGGAGTAATTTTTGATCAGGATATGTCATTCAATGCGCATATTAAACAAATATGTAGGACTGCTTTTTTGCATTTGCGCAATATCTCTAAAATTAGAAAGGTCTTGTCTCAGAGTGATGCTGAAAAACTAATTCATGCATTTATTTCCTCTAGGCTGGACAATTGTAATTCATTATTATCAGGTTGTCCTAAAAGTTCCCTGAAAAGCCTTCAGTTAATTCAAAATGCTGCAGCTAGAGTACTGACAGGGACTAGCAGGAGAGAGCATATCTCACCCATATTGGCCTCTCTTCATTGGCTTCCTGTTAATTCTAGAATAGAATTTAAAATTCTTCTTCTTACTTATAAGGTTTTGAATAATCAGGTCCCATCTTATCTTAGGGACCTCATAGTACCGTATCACCCCAATAGAGTGCTTCGCTCTCAGACTGCAGGCTTACTTGTAGTTCCTAGGGTTTGTAAGTGTTGTGTGGGCCGCTGAAGAGGAGGTACTGCTGGCTCATCACCACCGGATGGCGCCCTGCTTGGAGTGCGGGCTTCAAGCACAAGAGGGCGCCAGAACCACCGGGAGTGACAACCGTCAATCATCGTCAACACCAGCTGTCACTCATTCATCTCATCATCATCATCACCATAAAGGCCGGGCGGCGACTCCACCTCCTCGCCGAGAAATCTCCTACGATTCAAGGTAAACCTCTTGCTGTAATTATTGCGAATAATAATCTGATCTGTTTTGCAGCTGTTTTTCCTGGTGATATTCCTTATCTGGAATTTTTGGTGTTTTGGTGTGACTGCGACGACTGCGCCTCACATCCCAAAACCAATAAGTGGTAAACCGGAGCTGCACGTGTGTCTGATTGGAGGTGGAGGTTCTCCCTCCAAGAAGAATCATTAATCAAGGTTGCTGGGTGTGAGGATTCACACTCACCACCTTCTGTTTCTGTCTGCCAGCAGTACCAGGGCCGACAACGGAGGACAGAGACCACCTGGGGACTCAGGGCTTGGCGGCTTCGGTGTTCTTCAGGCCGTTGGTGGTAGAAGCGGTGTGGGTCCCGGCTCTTCGTTCATCCGAGGTCTCCTATCTTCGAGCCTGCCCGCAGTCCTCTTGTGTATGATTGGCAGTACCCTTGTTTATATTACGTTGTGTTCTTGTGCAACATTATATTGTTACTCCTTCCCTTATCCATTGTCCGTTCATTAGCGCCCCCTGTTGTGGGTCCGTGTTACGACACCTTCCCAACAGTAAGAGTAGAATGGGAGCCAGAGCCTTCAGCTTTCAGGCTCCTCTCCTGTGGAACCAGCTCGCAATTCAGATCAGGGAGACACCCTCTCTACTTTTAAGATTAGGCTTAAAACTTTCCTTTTTGCTAAAGCTTATAGTTAGGGCTGGATCAGGTGACCCTGAACCATCCCTTAGTTATGCTGCTATAGACTTAGACTGCTGGGGGGTTCCCATGATGCACTGAGTGTTTCTTTCTCTTTTTGCTCTGTATGCACCACTCTGCATTTAATCATTAGTGATTGATCTCTGCTCCCCTCCACAGCATGTCTTTCTCCTGGTTCTCTCCCTCAGCCCCAACCAGTCCCAGCAGAAGACTGCCCCTCCCTGAGCCTGGTTCTGCTGGAGTTTTCTTCCTGTTAAAATTGAGTTTTTCCTTCCCACTGCCGCCAAGTGCTTGCTCACAGGGGGTCGTTTTGACAGTTGGGGTTTTTCTGTAATTATTGTATAGCTTTGCCTTGCAATATGAAGTGCCTTGGGGCAAATGTTTGTTGTGATTTGGCGCTATATAAATGAAATTGATTTTATTTGATACAATTCATTGATTGTTCCATATTTGACTTATTGTGTAGAAATCTGGGGATCAACATGTACAACTTATACACAACCTTTATTTATTTTGCAGAAAAGAGCTTTAAAAGTGATTGGCAACATTCAATTTAGAGATCCATCTAATCCATTGTTCATTAAGTATAGGGTACTTAAATTTCATGATTTAGTTGATTTAAAATTATTACAAACAATGTACCAAGCGAATAACAATACTTTACCAATAAACATTCAAAATATGTTTGAAAAAGAGTAAGTAGTTATAATTTGAAAGGCATAGAAGTCTTTTAAAAACCAAGATTCAGAACCAATATAAAGGAACGGAGTATTGCAGTGAATGGTGTAAAATTATGGAACAACCTCAACAAAGAAGTCAAAGAATCAAGGTCGCTTAAATTATTTAAAAAAACATATTTAACTTGATGTATTTCGTAAGTATGAAACTATGAAATAAGTCAGTGGGCTGTGACAAAGCCAAAAATGTAATCTGTTAATCATGTTTAGAATGTTTGAAGTTGTAGTCTTTTAAATAATGGTTAAAATTATGAAATAAGTCGGTGGCATGTGACAAAGTCATAGAAATGTAATCTGTTAAATTATGTCGATTGATGATGCTTTGCAAGATTGTATTGTAAAAAAAAAAGGGGCAGAATATATAAGACTTGTTCTTCCAAACTGCTCCTTTTCATTCAATGATTTGTAATGTTTTGTTAATTTTGTTAATTTGTTTTTCTGTTTTTTTTTTTTTTTAATTGAATGAAATAAAATATTAAAATAAATAAATAAATATACGAGGTCTGTGGTCTGTTAGAAAAGTATCCGACATGCCCACCTCTTCCACAATTTCTCGGATACTCACTCAACTGAAAAGCTACCGAAAGCTGTCTGAATATTCCGAATGGTGGAAGAGGTGGGCATGTCACAGCATGTCCTGTGAGACTTCAACACAGAGTTGCTTTTGGTCCGCGCCATTAGTGGCTTCGTCCCGAAGGGCGAATTTCTCTGGACGTCTTTTCATGGCAAAATCTCGTGTAACAGTGGAATGTGCTGAAAAAGTGCTGATGTCCACCTCTTCTGCAATTTCTCGGATAGTCACATGACGGTCCCACATCAACACAGCGTTCACTTTGCAAATGATCTGGTCATTTCAGCCTGTCGATGGCTGCTCGGAGCGCGGCGTGCTCTCCACCGTTGCGCACCGTCTTTAAACTGGTTGTAACGCTCCTTAATCTGTGTGATGCCCATAGGATTGTCACCGAAAGCCGTCTGAATCTTCTGAATGGTTTCACCTGGCTGTCTCACACAGTTTCTGGAAAAATTTGATGCAGCGAAGCTGCACTCGTTCAGACATCTTCCTCGCATTGAAAATCCGCAGAGCGGACAGCACATTACACAAAGGCTGCTTACCAGGAAATGACGCAACCGACAGGCGTGAAAAAACTCATGCATGCACACGACGGCTCAAGCTTGGCTCATGCAAGCACACGTGATTCAAATCCATCAGGTTTTTGCAAAAAAACAAAAAGCTCGGATACTTTTCTAACAGACCTCGTATATGGTAATCTCTCCTGTTTATTCTGGGTCTGCTACTCAAAGGACCATGGAAAAGATGTTTGAATGCAACACGTTACACTAAAATCTCAATATACTTTTCAGCATTAATGCTGTAATCACAGAAGTGAAAATTACCTTTGCCAAGTAAAGGGCCCTGACACAACCCATGACCAAGACAGACCCTAACGTTTGAATCTGTTACTGATAACAGTCTGAATGGTCCTTGTTTTTTTGGTCTTTCAGTTAAAAAAAAAGATATGGAACTGATTCATCTGAACACAACGCATGTTTCTGCTGTGTGATGGCCCAACCGAGATGGATCAAACTAAGCTGTTATGTGTAGGACGCGGGTTGAAGCCTGACCCAGCGTTTGACTGGACCCAGCGTGACAGAAGCAGAGAGCGGTTTGAATGAAAACAGATTTTAATTAACAAAAGGTGAATACAGTGCACAAATAACAAAAAGTCGGCGGTCTGGTGAGGTGGAGTACATGGCGTGCTCCTGACAGCCCAAAATGCTGGAGCCACAGCAACCCTGGACCCAGGGACCGAGCCGGAACCAGATGGCCGCGACAGAACTGAGTCTGGTGAAGAGAAAAACGGGAGGTAAGTCCAACACTCTCCAACACCAAGAGACAGTTTAAAGGTGATCACAGTCAGCAAACACTTCCAGGCTTAATTTAGGATCAGCTTCTCCCAGCAGGTGCAGACAACCAATTCAAATGCTAACTGCAGTTAGAAGCTGATCAAACAATTGGCACAGCAGCCCAAAACAAGAGAGGCACGAGGGAACACCAAATTTACTGTCTATAATTAATGAGAATCACAGAAACCAAAATACCTTAGGAAGTGTGCTGAGCAGCGTCAGACCTGACCAATCCTCTTCACCAGAGTCGTCGTGTCAAACCTGGAGCGGCTTCAGCATCCGATGTAACAAGGTCGATCTCACAAATCGGCACAAAGTCAACACAAAGTTGGTGTCACAAGGTTGAGTCTCTGGCAATCATTCACTGTGTAGCCAGAGTTTAAATGCAGCATCCCTTGATCAGGAAAGATGAGCTACAGCTGAGATTCCTGATCAGGCGGTGATGAGCTGCAGGTGAGGTCCTCATTTAATCAGCCAAAGATTACTCAGCCACTCAGCTCTGCACACGTGCCACCTGGTGGGAAACAGAAACACAGAGCCAGCCAAACATCCCAGTCCATGACATAAGCTTTTAAGTGGCATTTATTGTAGTGCTTGACAAAGGTTTCTCAAAGTAATCCCTTGACCATGTGATTATATCAGCTTTTGACGAATGACAGTTCTCGATGCAGTGCCGTCTGAGGGACTGGAGATCACAGGGGTTCAGCAGGTGAATACGTTGTCCTTCCCCTTTATGTCCTGAAATTCCTCCAGATTCCTTGACTTGTTTGATAATATTCAACATTGTTGAGGGAGAAATACACAAATTCCTTCCAATCTTCTTTTGAGGAACATTGTTTTTAAATATTTTAACAATTTTCTCATGCATACTGTTTTTGTACCAAATCATGAATCAGTTTTTTATTTTTCTTCATAACTAGCCCTAAATTCATATTTTTTGGATTGTGTTGCAGGTCTTAAATGCAACAATGGATGCATATTAACAAAATGACCAGACAAAATATTAATTTTTTTGTGTTCATATAGTCTGCAATGAAATCTATGAAGTCAAACTAAATCTTAGAAATGTTTTTTTTGTGTGTGTGTGTTTTGTTTTTGTAAATTTTGTATTTTCTGTACCTTTTTTCTGATTTGGGGTCAGTTTAAGTGATAAGGTTAATAATTCCTTGTTGTGTGGGCCGCTGAAGAGAAGGTACTGCTGGCCCATCACCAGAGGGCACCCTGCCTGAAGTGCGGGCTTCGGGCACGAGACGGCGCTGCCACCTCCCAGGAGTGACAGCTGTCACACATCAAGCATCAATCACCACATCCCATAAAAGCCAGGCAGCAGCTCCACCTCCCTGCCGAGAAATCGTCTACCCGTCAGGTAAACTGCTCAGCCTGCAAAAACATTACAGTAGTAACGTATTTACTTCTGTGTGTAATCCCTAACTTTGCAGACGAACCTTTTGTACGCTAAGGAGTAGTCGTTGTGTTTGGGGAGTTGGCGTTCTCCGCTCCTCGGTTGTGGACTACTAGTGTGACATCAGGATCTGCATTTATTTCGGGAGTATAGCGATTGAGAGGTGGAGGTGTTTCCCACCCTTGTACTGACTGTTTGCTGGGTGTTCACGCACCCACCATGACCTGTCTGTTCTTCCTGCCAGCAGTACCAGATCTGACAGTCGGAGGCAGTGGCCACCTGGGGACTCAGCGCTTGTTGGCTCCAGTGTGCCCCAGATCCGCTGGCAGTGGAAAGCGTGTGGGATCCGGCTCTTCTCTGGACAGGCGTCTTCTATCCTCGAGCCTGCCCACACGTCACCTTGTACGAGGTCTCTTAGATAATAAACCGACCCTTTTATTTTTTTTTTTAACTATATGGATTTGAATGACATGCGATTACACCAATCATGCTTGAACCCTCGTGCGCATGCGTGAGTTTTTTCACGCGTGTCGGTGACGTCATTTCCCTGTGGGCAGGCCTTGAGTGAGATGTGGTCCCGCCCTCTCGGCTGAATTCCTTTGTTTCACACGCTGCTCGAGACGGCGCGCGTTGCTTTATCAAAATTTTTTCTGGACCTGTGAGGAATATCCGAGTGGACACTATTCGAGAAATTAAGATGGTTTTCTGTGAAAAGTTTAACGGCTGATGAGAGATTATGGGGTGTTTCTGTCGGTGTAAGGACTTCCCACGGAGCGGGACGTCCTGCAGCGCTTCCAGGCGCTGTTGTCGGCCTGTTTCGAGCTGAAAACATCCTAATTTAAGGCTTAATTCACCCAGGACATCGTGAGAGAACAGAGAAGATTCAGAAGAGGCCGGCATGAGGAATTTATGCGGACATTCCACTGTTTAAGGACATTTTTTTAATGAAAGACGTACGCGCAAATTCGCCGAGTCGTTTCCGTGACGACTCGGCAAATCTGTGTGCGCCGCGACAGGAAAAACACCTCCGTGTTGAAAACCATTTGTAGAATTCAGGCGGCTTTTAATGGCTTTCAACAAGTGAGTAACTGAGAAATTGTTTAACAGCTTGGGCATGTTCCAACTTGCCCGTTAAGATTTCCAACGGAGGTGTTTTTCCTGCCGCGACCCCCCGCGGTCGGGTCCAGCCCGACATGCGACTCTGCCCGCACGTTCTTTCATTACAAAATGACCGTTAACAATGGAATGTCCGAATAAACTCCTCATGCCGACTTCTTCTGAAAGTTCTCTGTTCTCTGACGACTTACTGCGTCAACAGAGCCTGAAATGTGGAAGTTTTCAACTTGAAACGGCGAGACGCTGCCGCCTCGAAGTGCAGATCGCCGTCAGGCGCCGTGGACCGTCCTTAAAGCGACACTACCAGACCAAAATCTCTCATCAGCCGTTAAAATTTTTACCGAAAACCAGCTGAATTTATTGAATGGTGTCCACTCAGTTGTGCCTTACAGTTTTGAAAAAATTTTTATCAAACAAAGCAACAGTCTCTGAGCCATTCCTAAACAATGAAAAAAATCGACGAGCGGGTGGACGACTCCTCACTCAAAGACTGCCCACAGGCGAATGACGTAACCGACAGGCGTGAAAAAACTCTCGCATGCCCACGAGGGTTCAAGCATGTCTGATGTAATCACACGTGATTCAAATCCATATGGTTTTTGAAAAAATAATAAGGTCGGATACTTTTCTAATAGACCTTACAGAGTTTAGGTAGCTACTCTGCACTGTGTTGTTATATGGCATTAGAGAACATAAAGAAGGAATCATATCCTTAAACCTAGTTACAGCGCTTTCTGAAAGACTTCTAGTGTAATGAAACTTATTCCCTACTGCTGGGTAGTCCATCAGAGTAAATGTAAATGTTATTAAAAAATGATCAGACAGAAGGGAGTTTTCAGGGAATACTGTTAAGTCTTCTATTTCCATACCATAAGTCAGAACAAGATCTAAGATATGATTAAAGTGGTGGGTGGACTCATTTACTTTTTGAGCAAAGCCAGTAGAGTCTAATAATAGATTAAATGCAGTGTTGAGGCTGTCATTCTCAGCATCTGTGTGGATGTTAAAATCGCCCACTATAATTATCTTATCTGAGCTAAGCACTAAGTCAGACAAAAGGTCTGAAAATTCACAGAGAAACTCACAGTAACGACCAGGTGGACGATAGATAATAACAAATAAAACTGGTTTTTGGGACTTCCAATTTGGATGGACAAGACTAAGAGACAAGCTTTCAAATGAATTAAAGCTCTGTCTGGGTTTTTGATTAATTAATAAGCTGGAATGGAAGATTGCTGCTAATCCACCGCCCCGGCCCGTGCTACGAGCATTCTGACAGTTAGTGTGACTCGGGGGTGTTGACTCATTTAAACTAACATATTCATCCTGCTGTAACCAGGTTTCTGTTAGGCAGAATAAATCAATATGTTGATCAATTATTATATCATTTACCAACAGGGACTTAGAAGAGAGAGACCTAATGTTTAATAGACCACATTTAACTGTTTTAGTCTGTGGTGCAGTAGAAGGTGCTATATTATTTTTTCTTTTTGAATTTTTATGCTTAAATAGATTTTTGCTGGTTATTGGTAGTCTGGGAGCAGGCACCGTCTCTACGGGGATGGGGTAATGAGGGGATGGCAGGGGGAGAGAAGCTGCAGAGAGGTGTGTAAGACTACAACTCTGCTTCCTGGTCCCAACCCTGGATAGTCACGGTTTGGAGGATTTAAGAAAATTAGCCAGATTTCTAGAAATGAGAGCTGCTCCATCCAAAGTGGGATGGATGCCGTCTCTCCTAACAAGACCAGGTTTTCCCCAGAAGCTTTGCCAATTATCTATGAAGCCCACCTCATTTTTTGGACACCACTCAGACAGCCAGCAATTCAAGGAGAACATGCGGCTAAACATGTCACTCCCGGTCTGATTGGGGAGGGGCCCAGAGAAAACTACAGAGTCCGACATTGTTTTTGCAAAGTTACACACCGATTTAATGTTAATTTTAGTGACCTCCGATTGGCGTAACCGGGTGTCATTACTGCCGACGTGAATTACAATCTTACCAAATTTACGCTTAGCCTTAACCAGCAGTTTCAAATTTCCTTCAATGTCGCCTGCTCTGGCCCCCGGAAGACAATTGACTATGGTTGCTGGTGTCGCTAACTTCACATTTCTCAAAACAGAGTCGCCAATAACCAGAGTTTGATCCTCGGCGGGTGTGTCGTCGAGTGGGGAAAAACGGTTAGAAATGTGAACGGGTTGGCGGTGTACACGGGGCTTCTGTTTAGGGCTACACTTCCTCCTCACAGTCACCCAGTCAGCCTGCTTTCCCGGCTGCTCGGGATCTGCCAGAGGGGAACTAACGGCGGCTAAGCTACCTTGGTCCGCACCGACTACAGGGGCCTGGCTAGCTGTAGAATTTTCCACGGTGCGGAGCCGAGTCTCCAATTCGCCCAGCCTGGCCTCCAAAGCTACGAATAAGCTACACTTATTACAAGTACCATTACTGCTAAAGGAGGCCGAGGAATAACTAAACATTTCACACCCAGAGCAGAAAAGTGCGGGAGAGACAGGAGAAGCCGCCATGCTAAATCGGCTAAGAGCTAGTAGCTACGCTAAGCTAGCGGATTCCTAAAAACACGCAAAGTGAATAATGTGTAAATAATTTAGAGGTGATTCAGCAGAATGAGTGCTTTAGTTAAGGCACGTAAAGATTACACTGGGAAACAAATCGTAATCTAGATAACTAGATCAATCTAACTGCGCAGATTAAACAGCTAACAGATACAGAAAAACACCGCTGTGCTCCGGAACAGGAAGTGATACAATACCGCAGTGAGAGCCAACCACCAGTAGGTGGTTGGCTCTCACAAATTAAGGCTCTGTTGACCCAGGACGTCGTGAGAGAGCAGAGAAGTTTCAGAAGAGGTCGGGATCAGCAGTTTATCCGGACATTCCACTGTTAAAGGAGATTTTGTAATGAAAGATGTGCAGACGGATTCGCGCGTCGGCACGCAGCCGCTCATCGTGCGGCGGGACAAAAAACACCTTCATGTTGGAAACCATTCATAAGATTCAGGCGGCTTTCGATCGCTTTTCAGTCGAGTGAGTATCCGAGAAATTGTTTAACAGCTGGGCATGTTCCAACTTGTCCTGTAAGGCTTCCAACATGGAGGTGTTGTTTGTCGAGCGCCATGAGCAGCTGCGTCCCGACGCGCGAATCCGTCCGCACGTCTTTCATTACAAAATCTCCTTTAACATTGGAATGTGCGGATAAAGTGCTGATCCCGACCTTTTATGAAACTTCTCTGCTAGTTACACAACGTCCTGCATCAACAGAGCCTTAAATTTGGAAGTGATCGGCTCCTTTCAGCCTGTTGATCACAGCTCGGAGCGCGGCGCGCCCTGCGGTGCTGTGGGCCGTCCTTAAAGTGACAGTAACGCTCCTTAATTTCTCTGAAGCCCATAAAATTTTCACCGAAAGCCAACCAAATCTTCGAAATGGTTTCCAGCTGGTTGTCTGGCAGAGTTTCTGAAAAAATTTTAATGCAACAAAACAGCAGTCATTAGACATCAGACATTATTCTGACAATGAAAAAAAGGATGAGAGGATGGACCAGTGCTCACACAAAGTGTTGGGTATTTTCTCCTCCAAACATTCTTAAAACCTTTGATAAGACAAACAGAGTCAAGAAACACCAGTGAGACAGAAAGTCAAATTAATCACGCGCGGAGTGCGGCCAGGCTGTACACCAAGGCTACACTAAAGTCTGGCCTGTGCTCCCGCTCTTTTTATTAGAGATGCCCTCATTACATCATAAAACTTGTCCTAAAGGGGGGGGGGGACAACGCGAGACAAGTTTCTTCCCGTAACATAAACACATACGTCAATAAGCGCAGCTGTAAGGAAAAACAGTTTCTTTCTTTTACTCTTATCGTCGGAGGTCAGCACATCTCGTTCGTCTGTTGCAGTTATCAGCTGTTGTGCATCTGCCTGGAGTGTCCTGGTCTTCACGCTAAGCATCACATCACAACAGTCAAAACAACCTTCAGGTCTATTACTCCCAGTTCATGACTGACCCCGTCATGCTTCACTCCCAGTCGTTAGTGGCTACAAAAACAAGTTGTATAATAATAATAATAAGTACATCCAGCTCCTCATTCCCAGTTCAGATTGACCCCAGCATGCTAAAACAAGGTTGAATAACACGTACATTCTCGGGGTCAGGTGCAAACAGCACAACACCGTTCTCATCAGAAAGAAGACAAAAGGTACAAATGTTTAACAGTGATAACATATATATAAAATCTTTAACATTCCCCTCCTGTTTATCACCTGTTAAACATACAGTAGTAGTTATCACCTAGCTTAGCACTTCTTTTTGAGATTTTCACTAAGAGGTTCATCATGGTATGTTCTATAGGCTTACACCCCAGAGGTGATGTCATCATTGTCACCATCATCGGTGTCTGGGTCATCATACTTCCATTGGTCTGGGTACAGGTCATGGGAGTCATCGTCCTCCTCGGTGTCGTCTTGCCCCAGGAGTGGATATGATGCTGGTCCCCCTCCTGGTCCTGGACTTATTGCTGTGGTTATCATTCTATTTACAAGGCCTCGGAGACATGGAATACAACAACATCCACACAATGTTAGAATTGCAGCAAATACTGCTATAGACACTAATAGTGAAGAAATCAAAGACCTCCATCTTCCCATCCCTTCCAGCCACCAATCCCAGCCTTCGGTGTTTACTCCACTGTGCTCTTTCATCTTCCTGTTCAACGTTCTCAGCCCGTCAATGGCTTGAGTGAGACTGCCGTCTGCAGCCGTGTTGTTGGGAATGAATGTGCAGCATTGTTCTCCGAACATGGCACAAACACCTCCTTTCTCCGCCAACAACATATCCAGAGCAATACGATTCTGGAAGGCCATAAGGGACGTGGCTTCTAACTGTGAATGGACAGCCTTAAATCCTTCCTCAGTCCAATTTCCTAATTTCTGTACATTGTAGTGGATGTAGTTTATTCTGTCCACGTTTTTATTAATTGAACACCACCAACAGATGGAAGATTCGAATCCAGCTGCTATTTGATCAACCAGTTTATACTCGTCAGGCACTCCCCTGGGGACTCCTATTGCGTCAATATATGTTGGATTTCCTACTCCTTTCCACTCTCTTTTTACTCTATGTCTGGCTATGCCTTTCTGCCAATCTTCAGGAATAAGAGAGGCTGCATATGTCGTAACGTCTTCAGGGGTCATGGGTATGGCTTTAACTGGTAACAGTAATGATATTAATGCACAATAACCTGACACATTTCGTGGCAGTCTGTCAAAGATTCTGTTATCACCACACCACCACCATACATCACTCCTACCGACAGGTTTGAATGTGGGAGTACTATGGACCACATTCTTACACCAGGCAGTGTGGCTTAAGCTACCCAAAGTCTTACTTGTCCCTGTCAAGTGTACACATGTATGGTTAGCATGCCCAACTTTGCTTGAAAATAAAGGTTTGATCTTAGTCAATTTGGTCAATGGATAGATCTTGTCCCACTTAGAACATTTGTTGTTTGCTGCAATGTATGTCTGTGTCATAACCGTCAGCAGACAGTCTTTGGGTAATGCTGCCGGTATTACCTGTAATATAGGTCTGGGTCCCATACATACAACACAGTCCTTCTTTGCTGCTAGTCCTGCTTGTTCTGCCATTAAAAGCCAATTGTTATTTTGTCCACTAATTCCTGTAGTTACTAGGAACCAGTCATCTGCCTTCATGTCTTTTGTGCCTTGTACGGACATCCCCTTTGCTTGTATGGGCACCCCCTTTGCTTGTATGGGCACCCCCTTTGACGTACTTAATTCGGTCAATATTGGTTGCTGTACTCTATCTGTTTCACAGAGGAAAAAATGGAAATACGGATCTTTTCCTTGTTTGTATACCCAAAGGAGGAACAACCAACAGTCTCCCTCTATATCAGGTAGGAATATGGTTCCTTTTTCTGTGGTATTCACCACTATAGACAGCTTATCATCTGTTTGATACATTTTGAGAATTTGACTCTGGTACTTAGCCCACTCGGTTTGTGCCCATCTTGGTGTCCATCTACTCCATTCATCGGCTACCAACGTTTCCCATCTCTTATCTTGTTGATCATTGGTCATATACCATGAGAAACTATTTCCGTAATTAGTCCCTCTGTCACCATCCCCACCATCCCATATTCCATGGGTAAGAGCACTATATGGTACAGAGATGACCACAGAAGCTTTTCTAGGAATGCAGGCTTGTATACCAAATCGGTACTCATTGTTCCTATCACAGCTATGTACTGTGGCATTTATTATCGGACTGGGGTCTTCGTTACTTCTTTTTGGTCTCTGCAATCTGCGGAGGTGATCCTTATTATCATGTCCCGTGCTTATGGCTTTTAATAATAAGCCCAATCCGAAAAAGAAAAGTAGCATAACAAGGACTGTCCATGGGGTCCAGAAACCCTCGTTCTTTTGTTTTTTTTCTTTCGCCATTTCTGCACACTACAGCACACCTATGTTCAGAACAGTGGCTTCTTAATGTCTTCTGCTAGCTTTCGTGTCTAACCTGGATCTTAACACCAAGCTCACACACTATTACTAGTCTTGTCCTACTGTTCTTACTGTTTGTCTGTGTCTGCAGAAATGACTTTCTTACAGTGAGTCAAATGAATCCATGTACTTCTTTCCCCAATTTTCAAAGCTGTGGGTGTTGTGAGTAGTACTTGATAGGGCCCTTCCCATTTAGGTGAATGCCAGTGTTTTCTCTTGATGCTTCTTATCAACACCCAGTCTCCAGGTACCACTTTAGGGTCCTCCTGTGGAGAAATGGGATCATCAGTGTTTGGAACTCTCCCTCGTTGTCCTTCTAACATTTTTCTCATGTAATCCGCCAAATTGGCTTCCTCAGGTACATCCCAAATTTGCCCATAATATGGCAATCGATATTTTCTGCCAACCAATGTTTCATACAGTGTCAACCCCATGGTACTAGTTATGTTTATATACATTTTTACCAAATCTACACAATGTGTCCATGGTCTGCCTGTTTCCTCCATTGTCTTTCTAAGTCTGTTTTTTACTGTTCCATTCATCCTTTCCACTAATCCGGCGCTTTGTGGATGATAAGCACAATGATTTTTGAGATTGACCTGTAGCGCTTCTCCTACGTATTGCACTATTGTATTAACAAAATGCGCTCCATTATCTGAATAGACTGTTTCTGGTATTCCAAATCGTGGAATGATGTCTTTGCACAATGCCTTAGCCACTGTAAGTGCATCTGCATGTTTTGTAGGGAACAATTCTACCCATTTTGAGAAGGCATCAATTATGACTAAACAAAATTCCTTCCCTTCATGTTTACTCAGCTGTATATAATCCATATGAATCACTTGAAAGGGATATTGTGGTGTTGGAAATTTGCCTCTTTGGGGTCTCAAATTGCCTTGTGAGTTGTGTTTTGCACATATCATGCATGCTCTACAATGCTGTTTTGCATATGCATCGAACCCATAAAGACAAAAAATAGATTGCAATTGCGATATCATACCCCCTGATGAGACATGCGTCACGCCATGGCTCATAATAGCTGCCCATTTAAACATATTTTTTGCCAATATGGGTTTCTTTTGTGGTCATACGTACAAATCATTTGCATACGTAGCCCCTTTAGCTATCCACATTTGTTTTTCTCTGTCAGTTGCCTGCTGTTGCATGTCAGCAAGCAGTGTATGACCTAAATGCAAATCTGGAGTAGTGTCCTGTACAACAAAAATAGAAGAAGCTGCTGCTGCCTCTTTTGCTGCTCTGTCAGCAAAATCATTTCCTTTTGAAATACTGTCAGAGCCTTTGGTGTGAGCCGCACATTTGCATATAGCAATTTGTTTAGGCAATTTCACAGCCTTCAGTAGTGCAGTTAGGAGTGTGGCATGAGTCACTGGCTTTCCAGATGATGTCACCATTCCACGCTCTTCCCACAGTTTTGCAAACACATGCACTGTGCTGAAAGCGTACTGGCTGTCTGTATAAATTGTTACAGCCGTACCTTTAAACAGATAGCAAGCTGCAGTTAAAGCAACTAATTCAGCTGCTTGTGCTGAAAATGATGATGGCAATGAAGCAGAATCCAATACTTCTGAATTTGTGACAACAGCATATCCAGATTGTGTTTGTCCGTAAGCGTTTTTAGTGGAAGAACCATCCACATACACAATTGTACTGTTTGGGATGGGTGTGTCCTGGAGGTCCGGGCGTGCTTTCGTACAGACCGTAGCTACATCAAGACAATTGTGCGGCTCACCATCCTCAGGTAAAGGTATCAATGTGGATGGATTCAATGTTGTACAGCGCTCTACCGTAAGATGTGGTTGTGATAATAGCAAGGACATACACGAAAGATGTCTTGCTGGGGACAAAAGGCTCATGTTTGTCTGCAACAGAAGTGCAGAAACTGCATGTGGAACTTTCAGTGTCAACTGATGGAATAGAACAACATTACTGCTACTTTGAACAGCCATAGAGGCTGCAACAACAGCCTGTACACATGGTGGTAAAGCACTTGCTACTGCATCCAATTTAGATGAGTAGTAGGCAACTGGCCTCAATTTTGAGCCATATACTTGAACCAAAACACTAGTCATGAACTTATTCTTACAATCAACTGTTTGAATGAATGGTTTACTATAATCTGGTAGTGCCAAAACTGTGGATGACACTAATGTTTGTTTTACTTTTACAAAGGCTTCCTCAGCTTCTTTGTTCCATTCCAACACGGTTGACATTGAAATATCATCCTTGTACATCAAATCAGAAAGTGGACTAGTCAATTCTGCATAGCAGGGAATCCATGCCCTGCAGTAATTAGTCAGTCCAAGAAATGACATCATCTGCTTTTTGGTTTGTGGTTTTGGAGCGTGTAAAATTGCTTCCTTCCTGTCAGACAGGATCGTGCGCCCTGTGGCTGATAATTCATGTCCTAAATATTTTACTTTATCCCTACACAACTGAACTTTGTTTTTACTCACTTTGTGGCCATTATCAAATAAGAAACATAATAATGCTACTGTGTCAGTTATGCAGTTTTCTCGTGTGTCAGAGGCAATCAAAATGTCATCAACATACACTAATAGTTGGCTATCTGCCGGTGGAACGAAATTGGCTAAACATGCTGACATGACTTGAGAATAAATAGTTGGACTCTCTGCGTAACCCTGCGGTAATCTGGTGAATGTATATCGTTGTCCTTTAAAGGTAAAAGCAAACCAGAATTGACTATCTGGATGTACTGGCACAGAGAAAAATGCATTACTTATGTCAATTACTGAGAAACTATTAGAATTTGGTCTCAGCGAATTTAACAAGGTGTGTGGATCTGGGACACATGGTGCTCTTTTAATCACAGCAGCATTTACTGCCTGCAGATCTTGAATCATTCTCCACCCTACTGAGGGCGGAGCCTTTTTTACAGGAAATATGGGTGTGTTACATGGTGAATCTGGACATGGCACTATTACTCCTGCTGTTAATAAATTCTCTACTACTGGCCTGATTCCTTCAATTGCATCAGGTTTCAATGGATACTGTCTTACACATGGTCTGTATTCTGTTTTTGGTCTTATAACTAGAGGTTGTGCATTTTTTATCAGTCCTACGTCTGAAGGACCTGTTGTCCACAATCCTGATGGTACAGAAGAGAGAAGATCATCCTCTTCAGGACTCAACTGAAACACTCAGGATTGTGAAGTGGACACATCAATGTGTGTTCCAGCTGTCAGCACCAATGAGACATTAACTGGCACTTTATACAATTTAGTTGATGGACTGAACTCCGTTCGTGGTCCAACTCTGCTCCAATCAGTGGCTGACAAAGCTGTTATGACTGTCAGTCCCAATTCTTGCCATTCTGTCAAATATGGCTTACAAAGTGACACATGTAATGGCATACCTGTAAATCTCAATTTTAAAATGTCTTCAGTGGCGCCTGTTACTGTTATGACAGCTGTTGAGTTGCCATCATGAATTAAATCGGTCATTGTCAGCTTCACAGGTGAAACATTTTTCAATTTAGTTTCATAGTCACCATCCGGACCTGGAGGATCTTTATGCCACATTGTGACATGCAGGTCAGGTGGTGACATCTTTTGTTCAGGATTTTTTAGTAGGGCTGTCGCTTGCAAGACGACATCTTTACCCCATCCTGCAGCATCTTCTTCTGAAATGTCAAATGTATAGTAATAGTGGAATGTGGGGTCATCGCTTTCTTCTCTTACCATGTTAACGCCTCCTGTGCGTTCAACAACTAATTTCCCTTGTTCCACAATTATGGACAAGCCCAATGCAGTCAATCCGTCTCGTCCTAAAAGGTTAACTGGACATTGTGGCATGCTCAACACTGACATAGTACACGTCAGGCCAAATGGATCTGTCAACGTTATGGGTTTAGTGATAGGGACGTCTGATGTTTGTCCATTTGCAGAGCGAACCCTAAAGATTTCGTTGCTTAATTGATGGACAGGTATGTTGTCATTACATGTGGTTCTACATGCTCCTGTATCACAAAGGAATGTCACTGGTCGTCCATTTACCAACAAAGTCACTTCTGGTTTTGGTACCGGATTTCCCAGTAAGGCACACAGATCCATATCACAATCAGACTGCCTATCTGATGTGGAATCATGGATTATGGATTCTAGTCATTGTGGATACTGTGGCTGCGGAGGATTATTCCGTTGTGGAATTCTCCCTGCTGCTCCCTCAGTAGGTGGATTCGGACAATTTCTATACATATGTCCCTCTCTCCCACAGTTCCAACAAATCAGGGGACCACGTGGTGGCCCTCCCTGTCTGTGCTGCTGTTGTGGTTGCCATGGTCCTTGACGTTGTGGCTGTCCACCTTGTCTGTTTTGCCATGGCTTTTGGGGGCGTTTGCACTGCTTCTGCTGTCTTAAGTTACCCTGTTGGTAATATATTTCATCATCTCCGTGTGCTACATACACTCCTTTGTTGCTGTTTCCTGTCTTTTTCTGCTTTAAGACTCCTTCTGCATGACAGCAGTGTGTATGTGTTTCTTCCAATGTGCCTGTAGGCAGTCCAATCCAATGTTTCTGTATCCAAGCTTTTATATCCTTATTGGAATGTTGGATCAGAGCGTTTTTCAACTGTTGTTCATACACTGGTGTTTCTGGCAATATGCCACTATGGACCCTAAATACATTCTCAAACCTGCACCTAAACTCTGTCCATGGCTCTCCTTCTTTCTGAGTTGTCCTGGTAATTTCAGTATAATTTATCTTTGGTCCTAACACTCCTTTCGCACGTGTAATCATAGCTTCCACTCTTGTTTTCAAGACTAGATCATCATGTGTCAGTGGTACGCCTTGTTGATCTGCAGGATTCCAGTCTCCGCGTACCTGACTCCATTTAGGGCCACATGCTTTCATCCACACCTGTTGGACTTCAGGTCCATTAAGGTGGTAAGATGTTCTAATGTTTTCTATATCCTGCATAAAGCCCTCGATATCGACATGTGGCGATGGTATCATGTCGACTGCTGCTTTGATATCATCAGCATTCCATGTCCGATAAACGAGCATGGTTGATAGCTGTCCTGCTGTTCCTGCACGAGGATTTGGTACTTCTATCATAGGATAGGCACCTCCCTGATCACTGTGTTCCACCATGGGAGGGGCTGTGGGCACTTTCGCTTGACTGCGTGTTTCTGGTTTTTCACTTTTTACCTTAGGTTTTACTGCCAAATCATACTGTGGTGGCGGTACATCGTCATCCTCTGGTAGAGGAGATAAAGGTGTTGTTGTCACCGACGATCCAGCCGGCGGTGGTTGTTGAGGCTGTTCTGGTTCTCTGTGCTGAATTATCACATCTTCTTCTGCCTTACCTACAGCTTTCTTTTTCCTTGCTTTCTCTAATCGTCGCTTCTCTGCTCCCTTCCGTCTGTTCTCTGCTTCCTCCTCCCAAAATGCCACTAAATCTGCCCCTACTTTCTGCATCTTTTTCTCGTCACCTTTATGTTTCTGTTCTAACTCCTTCTTTAGCTTCTGTATGCTGATCAGGTTCAGTCGTCCGTCAAAGTCATGTTTATTTATCCAGGTCTCCAATTTCTTTGTTGCTTTTGGATTTTTTGCTTCCATAAATTTCCAGTCGTCAGTTGATAAATTTTCCTTATTTTTAGACGTCTTACCCCCCCATTTTTATTATCCCTTGTTATAATTTGGACTTCAGACGGGGGCACACCTAGGGTGTTCTAAATCTGAAGTTTTCACACTTTCTTTGGACGTGACAATTAATTTGCCGTCGTGTGGTTGATTCCTTTCACCTCCCCGTAGGAAGCGGAATCACTTGCCTTCGCATCCACACACGGTTGTCACTAACGTTGTCCAAAGTATTACACTTTCACACAGTTATTTACACTTACACAAAACACTATTTACACATAGAAACACTTTTAATAATCGTACGCGTATTCTTATGCCAGGGGAGCTCGCCCTCCCGTGAAATTTAACTAATGTCCTGCATTAGGGGACTCCGCCGTCCCTGCCGAATTTAACTGCTTTTTTACAGTGCACGTATTTCTACCCGGGATTTCCTTTACGTATTAAAACAGAGGAGTCCGTATCCTCCTTCCGGAATTTAACTACGGGCGTCCCTCGCAACCGTAGAGGAGTCCGCCCTCCTCGCTGATTTTAACTGCTTTGCATTAACAGACGATTCCACGCCATCGCTTACGGAGTTTAACTGTTTTATGTGATCACTTTTATCCCCTACCGGTACGCGTATATAAACAGAGGAGTCCGCACCCTCCTTACAGAGTTTAACTGTGTTTCATTAACAGACGATTCTGTATCATCGCTTGCGGAATTTAACTGTTTTATGTGATCTGATCACCACTCACTCAGTACTGTTTACAAAGAAATTTTACTCACTGACTCGACTTCCTGTCTGTCTTCTTCGGGAAAATCTCGTCATCCAGACGATGCCAACGGTGGTCGACAATTGCAGACACGATCAATCGATCGGACCTTGGCCAAGGATTTACGTCTGGACTTGACGACCCCCGCCGGACACCTCCGGTGTTGTTGAGATCCCGGACGTAGCCCCCAGTCAATGTTGGGTATTTTCTCCTCCAAACATTCTTAAAACCTTTGATAAGACAAACAGAGTCAAGAAACACCAGTGAGACAGAAAGTCAAATTAATCACGCGCGGAGTGCGGCCAGGCTGTACACCAAGGCTACACTAAAGTCTGGCCTGTGCTCCCGCTCTTTTTATTAGAGATGCCCTCATTACATCATAAAACTTGTCCTAAGGGGGGGGGGACAACGCGAGACAAGTTTCTTCCCGTAACATAAACACATACGTCAATAAGCGCAGCTGTAAGGAAAAACAGTTTCTTTCTTTTACTCTTATCGTCGGAGGTCAGCACATCTCGTTCGTCTGTTGCAGTTATCAGCTGTTGTGCATCTGCCTGGAGTGTCCTGGTCTTCACGCTAAGCATCACATCACAACAGTCAAAACAACCTTCAGGTCCATTACTCCCAGTTCATGACTGACCCCGTCATGCTTCACTCCCAGTCGTTAGTGGCTACAAAAACAAGTTGTATAATAATAATAATAAGTACATCCAGCTCCTCATTCCCAGTTCAGATTGACCCCAGCATGCTAAAACAAGGTTGAATAACACGTACATTCTCGGGGTCAGGTGCAAACAGCACAACACCGTTCTCATCAGAAAGAAGACAAAAGGTACAAATGTTTAACAGTGATAACATATATATAAAATCTTTAACACAAAGCCTGCCCACAGGCGAATGACGCAACCGACAGGCGTGAAAAAACTCACGCATGCACACGAAGGTTCAAGCTTGGCTGATGCCATCACACGTGATTCAAATCCATATGGTTTTTGAAAAAAATAAAAAGGTCCGATACTTTTCTAACAGACCTCGTATATATATATATATATATATATATATATATATATATATATATATATATATATATATATATATATATATATATATATATATATATATATATATATATATATATCACTAGTGTCCTTCCAGTATGAATGATTTATTATGAAGGTATGAAGAAGTATTCTGAGAACTGCTGATTTGACACAGATTTACCAGACTGTTTGTATAGCTTAACAACTGATTGAAATGAAGTCCAAGACATATGCAGTGACTTGGAAATGTTCATCTATCCATCCACTGGCATGTTTCAAAAAAACTGGCTGTAAAATTGATGATTTAATCCTTATATTTAGAATAAATTTGAACTTTGTTTTCTTTTTGGAGTGTGTTGCAGGCCTTAAATGCAGGAATGTATGTAAAATAAAATACAACACAATGCGAAAATTGCATCGGCCGTATGAACATTGTCTTCTTCTATTTCTTTGTTTGCAGTTGTTTAATTGATATCCCATGGCAATATATATATATATATATATATATATATATATATATATATACAACCCCTGGCAATAATTATGGAATCACCGGCCTCGGAGGATGTTCATTCAGTTGTTTAATTTTGTAGAAAAAAAGCAGATCACAGACATGACACAAAACTAAAGTCATTTCAAATGGCAACTTTCTGGCTTTAAGAAACACGATAAGAAATCAAGAAAAAAAGATTGTGGCAGTAACGGTTACTTTTTTAGACCAACCAGAGGAAAAAAATATGGACTCACTCAATTCTGAGGAATAAATTATGGAATCCCCCTGTAAATTTTCATCCCCAAAACTAACACCTGCATCATATCAGATCTGCTCGTTAGTCTGCATCTAAAAGGAGTGATCACACCTTGGAGAGCTGTTGCACCAAGTGGACTGACATGAATTATGGCTCCAACACGAGAGATGTCAATTGAAACAAAGGAGAGGATGATCAAACTCTTAAAAGAGGGTAAATCATCACGCAATGCTGCAAAAGATGTTGGTTGTTCACAGTCAGCTGTGTCTAACCTCTGGACCAAATACAAACAACATGAGAAGGTTGTTAAAGGCAAACATACTGGTAGACCAAGGAAGACATCAAAACGTCAAGACAGAAAACCTAAAGCAATATGTCTCAAAAATCGAAAAATGCACAACAAAACAAATGAGGAACGAATGGGAGGAAACTGGAGTCAACGTCTGTGACCGAACTGTAAGAAACCACCTAAAGGAAATGGGATTTACATACAGAAAAGCTAAACGAAAGCCATCATTAACACCTAAACAGAAAAAAACAAGGTTACTATGGGCTAAGGAAAAGCAATCGTGGACTGTGGATGACTGGATGAAAGTCATATTCTGTGATGAATCTCGAATCTGCATTGGGCAAGGTAATGATGCTGGAACTTTTGTTTGGTGCCATTCCAATGAGATTTATAAAGATGACTGCCTGAAGAGAACATGTAAATTTCCACAGTCATTGATGATATGGGGCTGCATGTCAGGTAAAGGCACTGGGGAGATGGCTGTCATTACATCATCAATAAATGCACAAGTTTACGTTGATATTTTGGACACTTTTCTTATCCCATCAATTGAAAGGATGTTTGGGGATGAAGAAATCGTTTTTCAAGATGATAATGCATCTTGCCATAGAGCAAAAATTGTGAAAACATTCCTTGCAAAAAGACACATAGGGTCAATGTCATGGCATAGGGTCAGTGTCAACGATCAGATCTGATGTGATTCAGGTCTTAGTTTTGGGGATGAAAATTTACAGGGTGATTCCATAATTTATTCCTCAGAATTGAGTGATTCCATATTTTTTTCCTCTGCTTGGTCTAAAAAAGTAACCGTTACTGACTGCCACAATCTTTTTTTCTTGATTTCTTATAGTGTTTCTTAAAGCCAGAAAGTTGCCATTTGAAATGACTTTAGTTTTGTGTCATGTCTGTGATCTGCTGATGAGGAAAAACCACACTGCCTGGAAGTCACAACTGACATGATCCTGACTTGCTCTTTGTCATCTTTATGACAAGGACCAGTAGCCCTGGTGGCTACCAAACCTTAGCTGTGAAAAGAAGGAAATTTTCATTCCATTTTTATTTCAAGTTACGTGTATCTTCACATGATCAGAATTCCATAATGTATGTGATGATGATATTATTCCCACGCACTGGAAAAGCCTCAGGTAAATGGATTGCATTATATAGCATTTTTTACATCTGCATCAGATGCTCAAAGTGCTTTACAATTATGCCTCACATTCACCCATTCAGACACACACACACACACACCAATGTCAGGGTGCTGCCATGCAAGGTCCTCACTACACACCAGAAGCAACTTGTGGATTAAGGACCTTGCCCAAGGGCCCTTAGTGAAGAATTCTGTTGGGAAAGTGTAGTGACACGGACCCACAACAGGGGGCGTAAATGAACGGGCAATGGATAAGCCAAAAATATAACAATTTAATGTTGTGGAATGTGCACAACGGAATACAGACAAATGCAGATTTGGAACAAAGTCAATGATACAAAGGTGACGTGTGGGCAGGCTCGAGGATAGAAGACGTCTGTCCAGAGAAGAGCCGGGTCCCACACGATTTCCACCACCAACGGATCCGGAGCACACTGGAGCCGCCAAGTCCTGAGTCCCCAGGTGGCCACCGTCTCCAGCTGTCAGATCTGGTACTGCTGGCAGGAAGCAAAGACAATTTATGGTGAGTGTGTGCACACCCAGTAAAACAATCAGCAACACAGTTCGGTTCCTCTTTGAGGGAACACCTCCACCTCCAACACAGGAACACAGTACGTGCAGAGTCTGAATGTACTACTTATCAGTTTGGAGTGGGGAGTGAAGACTGTCAACTGCCCCACTATCCACAAACTCAGCTCCCAGCTGCGAACTGACAAACAGGATCGCCTGCAAAATGCTCAGAAGAGAAAACACGTGCATTCGGCACAAAAACGGCTGAGTAGGTTTACCTTGAAGGTAGACTGATTTCTCGGCAAGGAGGTGGAGTTGCTGCCCGGCTTTTATGGAATGTGGTGGTTGATGACTGATGAGTGACAGCTGTCACTTCAAGCTGCTCCTGGGAGGCGGCAGCGCCCTCTTGTGCCTGAAGCCCGCCGCTCAGGCAGGGCGCCCTCTGGTGATGGGCCAGCAGTACCTCCTCTTCAGCGGCCCACACAACAGGACCCCCCCCTTCCTCAATGGGTGCCTCCTGGCGCCCGACCAGGCTTGTCGGGGTGACAGGTGTAGAAGTCGGCCAGGAGGGCCAGGTCCAGGATGAAGCTCCTCTTCACCCAGGAGCGTTCTTCGGGTCCATACCCCTCCCAGTCCACCAAATACTGGAAACCCCGGCCCTTCCAACGGACATCCAGGAGCCTGTGCACCGTCCATGCAGGCTCCCCGTCGATGATCCGGGCAGGAGGCGGCGCCGGTCCAGGGGGGCAGAGAGCAGAGGAGTGGAGTGGCTTGAGATGGGACACGTGGAAAACGGGGTGGATCCGCAGTGAAGCGGGGAGTTGCAGCTTCACTGCGGCCGGACTGAGGACTTTGATGATCCTGCAAGGTCCAATGAAGTGGTCCTTCAGCTTCGGGGAGTCCACTTGTAGGGGGATGTCCTTTGTTGAAAGCCACACCTCCTGCCCGGGCTGGTATGCAGGGGCCGTGGAACGCCGGCGGTCTGCATGGGCCTTGGCCCTCATCCGGGCTTTCAGCAGGGCAGAGTGGGCGGAGCGCCACAGCCGACGGCATCTCCGTAGGTGGGCCTGGACCGAGGGGACATGGACCTGTCCCTTCATGATCGGAAACAATGGGGCTGGTACCCCAGACCTATCTCAAACAGGGAGAGGCCGGTAGCAGAGGACACTTGGCTGTTATGCGCATGCTCGATCCAGGCCAGATGGTTGCTCCAGGACGTTGGGTGCGCGGAGGTGACACAGCGGAGGGCCTGCTCCAGTTCTTGGTTGACCCGCTCTGCCTGTCCGTTCGTCTGGGGATGATACCCGGACGAAAGGCTCATGGTGGCCCCCAGTTCTCTGCAGAAACTCCTCCAGACTTGTAAGAAGAACTGGGGACCCTGGTCGGAGACGATGCCGGTCGGTATCCCATGCAGACGTACGACGTGGTGGACCAGGAGGTCTGCTGTCTCCTGGGTTGTGGGGAGCTTCGGGAGGGCCACGAAGTGGGCCGCCTTGGAGAATCGGTCCACTATCGGGAGAATGGTGGTCTTGCCCTGGGACGGCGGGAGGCCCGTGACGAAGTCCAGGCCGATGTGCGACCAGGGGCGATGAGGCACCGGAAGCGGCTGTAGAAGTCCTTGTTCTTCTGATGGTCCGCGTTGCCCTTGGCACAGGTGGTACAGGCCTGGACGTATTCCCGGATGTCAGCCTCCATGGACGCCCACCAGAAGCACTGCCGGACCACTGCCACGGTTCTTCGCACCACAGGGTGACAGGAGAGCTTAGAACCATGACAGAAGTCCAGGACTGCAGCCCTGGGTCCGGGTTCTGTGCCAGGGCCTCCCGGACGGTCTTCTCCACATCCCAGGTGAGGGTGGCCACGATAGTGGACTCAGGGAAGATGGGATCCGGTGGATCTGACAGCTCGGTTTTGACTTCCTCTTCGTGGACCCGGGACAGGGCGTCAGATCGTTGGTTCTTGGTCCCGGGGCGGTAGGTGATCTGGAAGGCAAAACGCCTGAAGAACAGTGACCAGCGGGCTTGCCTGGGGTACAGACGCTTGGCAGCCCGGATGTACTCCAGGTTCCGATGGTCTGTGAAAACCGTGAACGGTACCGCAGCTCCCTCCAACAGGTGTCTCCACTCCTCAAGGGTCTCTTTCACCGATAGGAGTTCCTGATTTCCGACGTCATAGTTCCACTCTGCCGGGGTCAACCTGCGGGAAAAATAGGGACAAGGGTGGAGGACCTTATCGGACGCCCTGCTCTGGGACAACACGGCTCCTATCTCTGAGTCAGAGGCATCCACTTCAACTATAAACTGGCGGTTAGGATTGGGCTGCACCAGAACTGGTGCAGTCGAGAACCGGCGTTTCAACTCCCTAAACACGGCTTCGCACCGGGTGAAGGGGACTTTAGTGGAGGTAAGGGCCGTCAGGGAGCTAACTACCTGGCTGTAACCCTTGATGAACCTCCAGTAGAAATTTGTGAAGCCGAGGAACTGCTGCCATTTCCTACGGCTCGTTGGTTGGGGCCAATCTCTCACCGCCGCAACCTTGGCTGGATCAGGGGCGACGGAGTTGGAGGAGATTATGAACCCCAAGAAGGACAAAGAAGTGGGGTGGAACTCGCACTTCTCGCCCTTCACAAACAACTGGTTCTCCAACAACCGCTGAAGGACCTGACGTACATGCTGGACATGAGTCTCAGGATCCGGGGAGAAGATGAGAATATCGTCAAGGTATACGAAGACGAACCGATGCAGGAAGTCCCGCAAGACATCATTAACCAAGGCTTGGAACATCACGGGCGCATTGGTGAGGCCGAACGGCATGACCAAGTACTCAAAGTGACCTAACGTGGTGTTAAATGCCGTCTTCCTCTCATCTCCCTTCCGGATCCGAACCAGGTGATACGCATTCCTAAGATCCAATTTGGTGAAAATTTGGGCTCCATGCAAGGGCGTGAACACTTAATCTAGCAGAGGTAGTGGGTATCGGTTGCGAACCATAATTTCATTCAGCCCTCTGTAGTCAATGCATGGAGGGAGTTCGCCGTCTTTCTTGCCCACAAAAAAGAAACCAGCACCCATCGGGGAGGTGGAGTTCCGGATCAGCCCGGCAGCTAAAGAGCCCCGGATGTAGGTCTCCATTGATTCACGCTCAGGACGTGAGAGGTTGTACAGCCTGCTGGACGGGTACTCAACGCCCGGGATCAAATCAATGGCACAATCGTACGGACGGTGGGGGGAAGAGTGAGTGCCAGATCTTTGCTGAAGACGTCAGCAAGATCGTGGTACTCCACAGGCACCGCCGTCAGATTGGGGGGACTTTAACCTCCTCTTTAGTGGTCAAACCGGGGGGAACCGAGGATCCTAAATACTCCCGATGGCAGGTTTCGCTCCACTGAGCCACAACCCCAGACAGCCAATCAATCCGGGGATTGTGTTTTCATATCCATGGGAAGCCCAAAATAACGCGGGAGGTAGAAGGAGTTACATAGAACTCAGGCTCCTCCCTGTGATTCCCAGACACAACCAATGTTACGGGCTGTGTCTTGTGAGTGATTAGTGGAAGAAGGGTGCCATCTAGTGCCCGTACCTTCAAGGATGAAGGAAGGGCCACTAGAGGGAGCCCTACTTCCTTTGCCCATGTGCTATCCAACAGATTCCCTTCCGACCCTGTGTCCAGCAGTGCTGGGGCATGAAGGGTTAGATCCCCTCTCAGGATTGTGACTGGGAGTCGTGCAGATTTACGTGCACACCCGTCATGCATGTTATGACCCACCCTTAGCCCAGTCTCTAAAGGTGAGTGTTGTTGTTGTGACCGTTTGGGGCAGTTTTTCTGTGTGTGCTCCTTTGAGCTGCAGAGAAAACACTCCCCACAGGCCAGCTTCCTCAGTCTGTCATCTGATTTTATTTTGGCCCTGCTCGTTTCCCTAACAACGTCAGCAGGGGGAGCTGTTGCGACATGGAGCCCTCTGGCTGTGGAGTGTGGGGAAGACGGCCCCCTTTCGAACCCGGAAGGAAGAGGGACGGCTCGTGCCTGACCACGCCCTTCATCTCGCTCCCGTCGATGTTCAGCTAATCGGTTGTCTAACCGTACTACCAGGTCGATAAGCCCGTCTAAATCCCGCGGCTCGTCCTTAGCCACCAGGTGCTTCTTAAGGACCAGAGACAGTCCGTTTACAAAGGCGGCGCGGAGTGCAACAGTATTCCAGCCGGCCCTCGCTGTCGCGATGCGGAAGGCGACTGCATACTCGGCCACACTCCGACGCCCCTGTCTCATAGACAGCAGCACACTTGAAGCGGTCTCGCCTCTATGTGGGTGATCAAACACCAGCCTGAACACCCTCACAACCTCAGTATATGTCGATAGAAGCCGTGAATTCTGGTCCCAGAGTGCCGTAGCCCAGGCGCGTGCCTCACCTCGAAGCAGATTAATAACATAAGCCACCCGACTGGAGTATGACGCGTACATGACAGAACGCTGTGCAAAGACGAGCAAACACTGCATCAGGAAGTCGGCGCACGTCTCTACACAACCTCCATACAGCTCCGGAGGGCTTATGTATGCTTCAGAGGACGGTGGGGGGGTTCGTTGAACGACCAGTGGAATGTCTGTATTCAGTGCTCGTTCAGCAGGAGGAGGTGCTGCAGCAGCACCTGGGCGGTGACAGCGTCCATCCTCCAATTGAGTATAACATTCCGCTCGGTTACCAAGTCCAACCGAACAGTGAAGGCGGTTAAGATTTGCTGCAGCTCACCTAATACGCCTCCTGCCGGTGCCTGTGCACCCTGCGTTTCCATTGGTGGTTCATTCGATGGTTGACGCCCCTCGGAATCCATGATGCTGGCCAAGAAATCCTGTTGGGAAAGTGTAGGGACACAGACCCACAACAGGGGGCGTAAATGAATGGACAATGGATAAGCCAAAAATATAACAATTTAATGTTGTGGAATGTGCACAACGGAATACAGACAAATGCAGATTTGGAACAAAGTCAATGATACAAAGGTGACGTGTGGGCAGGCTCGAGGATAGAAGACGTCTGTCCAGAGAAGAGCCGGGTCCCACACGATTTCCACCACCAACAGATCCGGAGCACACTGGAGCCGCCAAGTCCTGAGTCCCCAGGTGGCCACCGTCTCCAGCTGTCAGATCTGGTACTGCTGGCAGGAAGCAAAGACAATTTATGGTGGGTGTGTGCACACCCAGTAAAACAATCAGCAACACAGTTCAGTTCCTCTTTGAGGGAACACCTCCACCTCCAACACAGGAACACAGTACGTGCAGAGTCTGAATGTACTACTTATAAGTTTGGAGTGGGGAGTGAAGACCATCAACTGCCCCACTATCCACAAACTCAGCTCCCAGCTGCGAACTGACAAACAGGATCGCCTGCAAAATGCTCAGAAGAGAAAACACGTGCGTTCGGCACAAAAACGGCTGAGTAGGTTTACCTTGAATGTAGACTGATTTCTCGGCAGGGAAGTGGAGTTGCTGCCCGGCTTTTATGGAATGTGGTGGTTGATGACTGATGAGTGACAGCTGTCACTTCAAGCTGCTCCTGGGAGGTGGCAGCACCCTCTCGTGCCTGAAGCCCGCTGCTCAGGCAGGGCGCCCTCTGGTGGTGGGCCAGCAGTACATCCTCTTCAGCGGCCCACACAACAAATACAAGACATTTTTGATCGCTGGATTCTGCAAGGAGGCACAGTGGTTTAAGCCTGGTTCACACAACAGGATTTTAAAATTATCTTTAGGTTTCCAAAACCTGAGAGACCACACACGTGAAGATAAAAAATCATGGATCTGACAGGTTTGGTCTACAGTGTGTGGTGTTCAGCCACACGGTAAGGACAGCAACACCACACACGAACAGATTTCACACACGAACATTTACAGTTCAGACAGGAAATCTTGCAAAATCTCTCGATATTAAACGTGACTTCAGAGTAAACAAACAGAGATACTTTGTAGACTATTTAAAACAGAGGGAAAAAACAATGCAAAAAGAAAAAGAAAAGGCGTTCTTTAAAGGAGTGGAGACAGCGCGACCACTGGACTCTCTGGTAAGTCAGAACAGCTTTTGATTTTTTGATTTTTGATTTTATTTTCTGCTCCGTACATCCATCACCTCGCTTTCTGATTGGCTGCACGTCACATTCAGCAGGCTGTTTGCTCGTTTGTGGTCGGAGGACACAACACACGCTGCGATATCGGGCCAAAAACATCCAACATGTTGAATATCCCCGATTTGCGATCGGAGCGCTCCTGACGCCCTTAACACACCACACACGGCAGGATAAGATTATCTTTAGCATCATCATGATTGTCGGGGCGTCCTTAAGATTGTCGGAAGCGGAAGATCGGGTCCGATATCAGCCTAATTATCCTGCCGTGTGAACCCAGCCTTAGTGGTTAGTTGTTGCCTTAGAGCAAAAAGGTTATGGGATCAGTTCCCTCCCTTTCTGTGTGGAGTTTGCATGCTCTCCCAGTGTTTGCGTAGGTTCCCTCTGGTTTCTTTACCACATCCAAAGACCTGCAGCTTAGATGAATTAGAAAATTTAAGTTAATTGTAGGAGTGCGTGTGTCTATACAGTGAGGAAAATAATTATTTGATCCACTGTTGATTTTGCAAGTTATCCCACTTGCAAAGAATGGAGAAGTCTGTAATTTTTATCATAGGAACACTTCAACTGTGAGAGACAGAATCTAAAAAAAAAAAAAAAAATCAGAAAATCACATTTTCGGATTTTTTATTATTTAATTAATTAATTAAGTATTTGATCACATACAAACCAACAAGAATTCTGGCTGGTGTTGTTAGGTAATATCCATAGTCCTACTTTCCATTTTGGCAGCATCCATCCTTGACCAAAAATACATAAGCATACCAAACAGTAAATGTCCGCTCGCCACAGTTTCTCTGTGATCGAAGCGACATACACGTACACATACACGCACACACAGCATTTTGTCATTCCCACATTGTGCCGCAAGCAAATGCTTCTAATTTTATACAGGCAGAAACAGACACAGACTATGTTTACATGCCGTTAATATTCGGGTTAAGGTCAATATTCCGGTTTCTGAATCATTAGGAATAACCTGTTTACATGCTTAAGCAGACAGAGTTACTCCTGTATACATGGTTTGTGATATCATTTGGAATATCCCCATCTAAACAGCAACGCATGGACAACGTCAAGACGCATGGAGAACGTCATGATGCAAATACATCATTTCCGTTTGTTTTTCCTCTTTCTACCATCAATAAAAGACATTATATTCATGTCTTTCACGATAGTAATGAAGTATTCGGTTTCCTCCTCACTCCAAAAGTGTGGTGCTGTGCTTCGCCATGCTTGTTTACTTCTGCTTCTGTGGTGTCCGGTGGGTTGCGCGCACCGCATACAAGTAGTTGCTGTACTCAAAAGACCACAATTCCTTGCAGATAGGAGATGCGCAGAACACAAAATAATGTTCCTTTCTATGGGGATATCCCGATGCGCATTTATATAACCTGATATTCGGGTTAGAAAAGGAGTAACCCAGCGGTCATATTCAGGTTTTTAAAAACCGGAATATGAGCATATTCAGGTTTTTGCGGGTGTTTACATGGCCATGCGCAACCGGGTTATTGCTAATAGTTATGAAAGGGTTATTGGCTGCATGTAAACATAGTCACTGTTGCCAACTCCTCATTAAGAAAAGTAGCTGTTTGCTGTCCTAAAAATCGCTAGAAGTTGGTAAATAATGTCATTGTCTAATTATCATATTATTTGCATAATCATGTTGTAACAGACGCTGTAGGAAGAATAATGTTGTGGGAGAGACAAAAAAGTGAGTGAAACACCTTAGTAATATTTAGAACTACAAATAACCTTGATTCTTTGTTTGTTTATTCATTTGCCTTTAAAATTGGCCATTTGTCACGAGTCACTTTTGAGAAAATAAGGGTTTGGAAAGTCACCAGATTTAGCGAGAAAGTTGCCAAGTTGGCAACACTAGAAACAGAGACAGAAGCGGAAGACATAAAAGACACTACAATTTTCAGTCATGGTACCAGCAATATGAAATTTAACCCTCTGGGGTCAGAGGGCATTTTTTTTTGACAGTTCACTCACCTAGCATAAATGTTTTATTATTACTGTTAACAACTCTCCCTGCATCCCACAATCAAGTTTTATGTCTCTTTTTTTTCAGGACAACCTGTGCTTTCAAAATATATATGGTTTTGTTGTGCTTTATAAGTGTAATAAAGGTTTACAATCAGAAATAAGAAAGGAAAAAGTAAAGCGGAAAATAATTTTCCACACATTTATTCTAAACACACAGCAAACTATAATAAACAACTGTTTTGACACTTTATAAAGGTAATTTGAGGTCTTGTGTGAAAGACAATAAACACAAATGCACATTTTGAACAATATATACAACATGGTCTTTGCATTTTGTTTGTCTTCATCTCAAAGCAATTTCTGTCTGCTATTACACAAAGGTTACATCACAAACTTCTACTGTTCTGTGCTGCTCTTAAAGCAGCTTTCATTCACACTTTGGCCCACTTTGTGTTGTGTGGGCTGCCAGAAGAGGAGGTACTGCTGGCCCAACACCAGAGGGCGCCCTGCCTGAAGGCGGGCTTCAGGCACCAGAGGGCACAGTCGCCACCCTAGAGCACCAGGAGCCCAGAGCTGACAGCTGTCACCACTCAACTCATCACCACATCACGTCCATAAAAGCCTGGGAGAGACACCATACCTCTGCCGAGTTATCAGCTTACCCGACAGGTAATCTTTCTCAGCCATTCTGTGCCGTACGCACACGTTTTTGCATCTGAGCTTTTTGCAGTTGGAACCGTTTTGTACATTTGCAGCTTGTAGCTGAGTCTGTGGAAGTTGGAAGGAGTTGGCGTACCCACTCCTCACTCCAGACTTGTTAAGTGTTACATAAGGCACTGCACGTACTCTGAGTTCCTGTGATCGGAGGTGGAGGTTTTTCCCACCAGAAAGGAACTATGTTTTTGTTGACTGTTTGCTGGGTGTACACACACCCACCATAACCTGTTTGTTCTTCCTGCCAGCAGTACCGGATCTGACAGCTGGAGGCAGTGGCCACCTGGGGACTCAGGACTTGGCGGCTCCGGTGTATTGCAGGTCTCCATTGGTGGTGGAACCTTGTGGGTCCCAGCTCTTCTCTGGATAGGCGTCTCCTACCCTCGGGCCTGCCCACACGTCACCTTTTGTGATTATTGATTGACAGACTAAAAGCAGTATTCTTGACGTGTTGTGCACATTTGCAATATTAAATTGTACTTTTTGGCATCTCTATTGTCCGTTCATTTACGCCCCCTGGTGTGGGTCCGTGTCATACACTTTCCCCAACAGGATAACTCGGCCACAACGTCAT
This sequence comes from Thalassophryne amazonica, assembly GCF_902500255.1. Lineage (NCBI taxonomy): Eukaryota > Metazoa > Chordata > Actinopteri > Batrachoidiformes > Batrachoididae > Thalassophryne > Thalassophryne amazonica. The sequence goes on from NC_047118.1 coordinate 5,272,016, forward strand.
GGATCCCGAGGGGCACGCACCATCGGTTGAACAATCAATGGAGATGCAAGGTGCACAGGATCCAGCAGGAGGAGTGTTAGGTGAGTTGCAGCAGATACTAACCACCTTCACTGCTTGGCTGGATTTGGTGACTGAGCAGAATATTGTGCTCAATTGTAGGATGGAGGCTCTCACCGCTCAGGTGGAAGCACGCGCACAGGGCGCGGCTGCAACTCCTCCTCCTGCAGACCTGGTGCTGAACGTAGAACCTCCACTGGTCATTCCAGAGACATGCGCCGACTTCTTGATGCAGTGCTTACTCGTCTTTGCACAACGTCCCGTTATGTACGCGTCAGACTCCAGCCAGGTGGCTTATGTCGTAAATTTGCTTCAAGGTGAGGCACGCGCCTGGGCTACGGCACTCTGGGAACAGAATTCGGGGCTCCTTACGACATACACTGGGTTTGTGAGGGAGTTCAGACAGGTGTTCGATCACCCCAATAGAGGCGAAACTGCTTCAAATGTGCTGCTGTCGATTCGACAGGGGCATCAGAGTGCAGCCGAGTATGCAGTCAACTTCCGCGTCGCGCCAGCGAGAGCTGGCTGGAATATGGTAGCGCTCCGCGCTGCCTTTGTAAATGGACTGTCTCCGGTCCTCAAGGAGCACCTGGTGGCTAAGGACAAGCCGTGGGATTTAGACGGGCTTACCGACCTTGTTATACGGTTAGACAACCGATTAGAGGAACGTCGACAGGAGCGAGACGAAGGGCTTAGCCCGGCACGAGCCGTCCCTCTTCCTTCCGGGTCCAAAAAGGCGCCGCCTTCCCCACGCTCCAAAGCCAGAGCACTCCATGTGGCAACAGCTCCCCCTGCTGACGAAGCTATGGACACGAGCAGGGAGAAAATGAGATCAGCCAATAGACTAAGGAGGCTGGCCCGCGGAGAGTGTTTTAACTGTGGTTCAAGCAAGCATATGCAGAAAAACTGCCCCAAGCGGTTAAACACCAACACCCGCCCTTAGAGACTGGGCTAAGGTTGAGCCACAACACACACGTGGGGAATGCACATAAATCCGCACGAGTCCCAGTTATGATCCTCAGTGGGGATTTAACCCTTCATGCCCCAGCACTCATCGACACAGGGTCAGAGGGGAATCTGCTGGACAGCAGATGGACTAAGGAAGTAGGGCTCCCTCTAGTAGCCCTTCCTTCACCATTGAAGGTACGGGCACTAGATGGCACCCTTCTTCCATTAATAACACACCAGACACAGCCCTTAACACTGGTTGTGTCTGGGAATCACAGGGAGGAGATTATGTTTTTTTTGTAACACCTTCTACCTCACGAATTATTTTGGGCTATCCATGGATGTGTAAGCACAATCCCTGGATCGATTGGCCATCTGGGGTTGTGGCTCAATGGAGCGAAACCTGCCACCAGGAGTGTTTAAGATCCTCGGTTCCACCCGGTGCGACTGCTAAAGAGGAGGTTCGAATCCCCCCCAATCTTACGGTGGTGCCGGTTGAGTACCTCGATCTTGCTAACGTTTTCAGCAAAGATCTGGCACTCACTCTTCCCCCGCACCAACCGTATGATTGTGCCATTGATTTGATCCCGGGCGTTGAGTACCCGTCCAGCAGGCTGTACAACCTCTCACGCCCTGAGCGCGAATCAATGGAGACCTACATCCGGAACTCTTTAGCTGCCGGGTTGATCCGGAACTCTTCCTCCCCGTTGGGTGCTGTTTTTTTTTTTTTTTTTGTGGGCAAGAAAGACGGTGGACTCCGTCCATGCATTGATTACAGAGGGCTGAATGAGATCACGGTTCGCAACCGATACCCACTACCTCTGTTGGATTCAGTGTTCACGCCCCTGCATGGAGCCAAAATCTTTACAAAACTGGATCTTAGGAATGCTTATCACCTGGTTCGGATCCGGAAGGGAGACAAATGGAAGACGGCATTTAAAACCCCGTTAGGTCACTTTGAGTACCTGGTCATGCCGTTCGGCCTTACTAACGCCCCTGCGACATTCCAAGCATTGGTAAATGATGTCTTGCGGGACTTCCTGCATCAGTTCGTCTTCGTATACCTGGACGATATCCTCATCTTCTCCGCAGATCCTGAGACCCATGTTAAGCATGTACGTCAGGTCCTGCAGCGGTTGTTGGAGAACCGACTGTTTGTGAAGGGCGAGAAGTGCAAGTTCCACCATACTTCTTTGTCCTTCCTGGGGTTCATCATCTCCTCCAACTCTGTCGCCCCTGATCCGGCCAAGGTAGCGGCGGTGAGAGATTGGCTCCAACCGTAGGAAGCTGCAACAGTTCCTCAGCTTCGCAAATTTCTATAGGAGGTTTGTTAAGGGCTACAGTCAGGTGGTTGGTCCCCTGACAGCCCTGACCTCCCCAAAAAGTCCCCTTCACCTGGTCGGATCGGTGCGAAGCTGTGTTTAGGGAGTTGAAACGCCGTTTTTTGACTGCGCCAGTTCTGGTGCAGCCCGATCCTAGCTGCCAGTTTGTAGTTGAAGTGGATGCCTCTGACTCAGGGATAGGAGCCGTGCTGTCCCAGAGCAGGGAGTCCGATAAGGTCCTCCACCCTTGTGCCTATTTTTCCTTCAGGTTAACCCCAGCAGAACAGAACTATGACGTCGGCAATCAGGAGCTCCTGGCGGTGAAAGAGGCCTTGGAGGAGTGGAGACACTTGTTGGAGGGAGCTGTGGTACCATTCACGGTTTTCACTGACCATCGGAACCTGGAGTACATCTGGACCGCTAAGCGTCTGAACCCCAGGCAAGCCCGTTGGTCACTGTTCTTTGGTAGTTTTGACTTCCAGATCACGCACCGCCCCGGGACCAAGAACCAACAGTCTGACGCACTGTCCCGGGTGCATGAAGAGGAAGTCAGAACAGAGCTGTCGGATCCACCTGACACCATCATCCCAGAGTCCACTATCGTCACCACCTTTACGTGGGATGTGGAGAACATCATCAGGGAGGCCCTGACGCGACACCCGGACCCCGGCGGTGGACCACCAAACCGTCTATACATCCCACCAGATGCAAAAGCTGCGGTCCTGGACTTCTGTCATGGTTCCAAGCTCTCCTGCAATCCAGGGGTGCGAAGAAACGTGGCAGTGGTCCGGCAGCGTTTCTGGTGGGCGTCACTGGAAGCCGATGTCCGGGCCTGCACCACCTGCGCCAGGGGCAAGGCTGTTCACCAGCAAGAAAAAGGACTTCTCCAGCCGCTGCCGGTGCCTCGACGCCCCTGGTCCCATATAGGCCTTGACTTTGTCACGGGTCTCCCTGCATCCCAGGGTATGATGATCATCCTGACGATAGTGAACCGGTTCTCCAAGGCGGCCCACTTCGTGGCCCTCCCGAAGCTCCCGACGGTCCAGGAGACTGCAGACCTCCTGGTCCACCACGTCGTGCGTCTGCATGGTATCCCTATGAACATCATCTCAGACCGTGGTCCCCAGTTCCCCTCGCAAGACTGGAGGAGTTTCTGTAGGGAACTGGGGGCCAACGTGAGTCTCTCGTCTGGGTACCACCCCCAGAAAATGGACAGGCAGAGCGGGCTAATCAAGATCTGGAACAGGCCCTACGATGTGTGACCTCCGCGCACCCGATGGCCTGGAGTCAACATCTGGCCTGGATCGAGTACGCCCATAATAGTCAAGTCTCCTCGGCGACCGGCCTCTCCCCCTTCGAGGCGTGTTTGGGGTACCAGCCCCCACTGTTTCCAGCTATAGAGGGAGAGGTCAAGGTCCCCTCGGTCCAGGCCCACCTCAGAAGGTGCCGTCAGGTGTGGCGCACAGCACGCTCTGCCCTTCTGAAAGCCCGGACGAGGGCTAAGAGCCATGCAGACCGCCGGCGCACCCCGGCCCCTGCTTACCAGCCCGGGCAGGAGGTTTGGCTGTCAACCAGGAACATTCCTCTGCATATGGACTCACCGAAGTTAACAGACAGATACATTGGACCATTTCCCATCACCAAAGTCATCAGTCCAGCCGCAGTGAAGCTGAGACGCCCAGCTTCACTGCAGATCCATCCCGTATTCCATGTGTCAAAGATCAAGCCGTGTCACACCTCAGACCTCTGCACCCCTTGACCAGCACCGCCTCCTGCCCGCATCATTGACGGCGAGCCTGCGTGGACCTTCCGCAGGCTCCTGGATGTTCGTCGGAGGGGTCGGGGCTTCCAATATCTGGTGGACTGGGAGGGATATGGACCCGAAGAATGCACATGGGTGAAGAGGAGCTTCATCCTAGATTCGGCCCTCCTGGCCGATTTCTACCAGCGGCATCCTGACAAGCCTGGTCGGGCGCCAAGAGGCACCCGTTGGGGGGAGGGGGGGGTCCTGTTGTGTGGGCTGCCAGAAGAGGAGGTACTGCTGGCCCAACACCAGAGGGTGCCCTGCCTGAAGGCGGGCTTCAGGCACCAGAGGGCGCAGTCGCCACCCTGGAGCACAAGGAGCCCGGAGCTGACAGCTGTCACCACTCAACTCATCACCACATCACATCCATAAAAGCCTGGGAGAGACACCATACCTCTGCCGAGTTATCAGCTTACCCGACAGGTAATCTTTCTCAGCCATTCTGTGCTGTACGCACACGTTTTTGCATCTGAGCTTTTTGCAGTCATAACCTTTTTGTACACTTGCTTTTGTCCTGGGTCAACAGAGGCTTAAATTTGGAAGTTTTCAGCTCGAAACAGACAGATGACGGTGCCTCGGAGCGTGGCGCGCCCTCCGGCTCCGTGGGGAGTCCTTAAAGTGACAGTAACACTCCATAATCTCTCATCAGCCGTTAAAATTTTCACCGAAAACTGTCTGAATTTCTCGAATGGTGTCCATTTCGATGTGCCTCACAGTTTCTGAAAAGATTTTGATCAAACAAAGCGCCAGTCTCTGAGCCATTCCTAAACAATGAAAAAAATCGATGAGAGGCTGGACCAGTGCTCACTCAAAGCCTGCCCACAGGCGAATGACGCAACCGACAGGCGTGAAAAAACTCTTGCATGCCCACAAGGGTTCAAGCTTGTCTGATGTAATCACACATGATTCAAATCCATATAGTTTTTGAAAAAAATAATATGGTCGGATACTTTTCTAAAAGACCTCGTATGTGTGTCGCTCGTGTGGGTATGATCTCTCCAGCGTGACGCTGGAGAGATCAGACGGATTTCCATCATTTGGAAAATTTAACCACACATACACGCGCGCACATGGTGTCATGCGTGTTTTGGTGCCAAAATATGATACTCTCATTGTCAAAGCAACATCCCATTCTGCAGTAATCAAAGCAGCAATGTCAGCGTGGATGGCTTTACACCACGGACGACGGGACTGTGTAAATTTTCACTCCTCTCTGCTCTGTTTACTGCTTGCCATGAGCCACGGTCCTTCTTCTCCCTGTCTTCGTGGGAACACTGGCAGACCTTCCCCAAGTAGAGCAGGGTGTGGATTTGCTTTGAACCTTGAGTCAATGAAGCAATGCTTCGATCTGCTGCTTCAGTTCTTAGTTTTAGTTCGCTTTATCTTAATTTTTCCCCGCTAAAACCCTAAAGAGCATATGTCTGTGAGTAACATTTACCTTTTTATATTAAACCGACCTCTTATGGTTTTCTGAAACAGATGATCGATGTATTTTATAACTTAAAAACGTTACCGTTTTAGCATGTCTATGGCATTTTCAATGTTGAAGTTAGCATTAAGCTGTTCGCATCTCAGCACATTGTGTGCATTTGTTTTGTGTATAATAATTAATGGCTCAGCGTTTGTTGTCGTAAAAGAGTCAAATGTATTACAAATTGTAATATTTTATTTATATATTAATAATAATAAAAGCTACAACAACAATGATAGTAATTCTTCTCACCCAGAAGACAACAGAGAGTGTTTACACAGGAGAGACAAGTGAGAAAATGTTAATGCTTGTTAGAGAAAAGTGTAATAAAAAGTGTGTAGTGAGGGGTTTTACAGCCTTAAAACATCTATAATAATTGCAAAAAATAGCGCTGACTACTTCGTGGATTTTGCTTATCGCGGGTTATTTTTAGAATGTAACTCCCGCGATAAACGAGAGACCACTGTACAGTTTTAGAGAAACAGACAAAAAGAACCTGATAAAACAAAACAGAAAAGATAAAACCAACTAACAATGAACATAAATAAATAAATATAGAAATAACTGTTTCCTGTGAACACCATTTGACTCTTAAACCTCCACTTTATCCCTATTTTATTTAAGTTTAATGACAATTTGTTTCGGTGAAACCACATCTAAGCTGTGTTTTTACACACACACATACACACACACACACACACACACACACACACAAAAAACAAAATGCAGTAAATTGCACATTTGTGTCTTTTTTCGTGAAAATATGTTATTAAAGATCACATATTACACTTTAGTCAGGCCTTTAAAATGCTTTCGGGGACTCTTGCTGTAATATGTTGTCAGTGGTTGAGATAATTGCTGTAGGCATCCAAAAATGCTCATAATCAGGTGGAAATCTCTGTGGGATGTCAGTGATGTATGTATGTGAAAAATAAAACAAAATACTACTCCAGGTATGTTTTTGACGAGAATATAACATCATAAATTTGTTACAAGGTCAAACATTGATTTGCATGATAAAAGCCTTTGAAAAATAACTCACTTAAAGAAATAATGGCAAAACTCACATGTAAGTAAAAAACAAAAAACAATTAATTGAAAAATAATTGACCAATTAATCAATTACTAAATAATTGTTAGTTGCAGCCCTAGTTTGTTTTACATGAGCGTTTTACAGATTAAACGTGAATAAGCCAGTTTTGAGTTTCTCAGTGCGCATGCATTTTCAAAATGGGTGACAGTGTTACTTTGTGCACAGCAGAACAACGTCAGTTGCTTTAGGCCCTAATTTTGTATTTTATTTACTGTACAGCAACACAGCACCCTTTTGGTGCATTTACCAGATTAGAACCGATCAAAATACTACAGAAGACAAAGAATTTTTACTTGAAAATTTGAAATGAGTTTTATTTGTTTCGGAGGGCTTCATACCCATTAAAATTCATGAGAATATACAAAATTTAACTTGCTTTTTTAAAAAAAAACTATTCTGGGGGAGATCCCCTAGACCCCCCCATAATCAATAATGTGTTTTACTAGACAGTTTGAAGTGACTTTTATTTGTTTCAGAGGGCTTCATACCCATTAAAATTCATGAGAATATACAAAATTTAACTTGTTTTTTTAAAAAAAAAAATTCTGGGGGAGATCCCCTAGATCCCCCCATAACCAACGGTCAAAACGACCCCCTGTGAGCAAGCACTTGGCAACAGTGGGAAGGAAAAACTCCCTTTTAACAGGAAGAAACCTCCAGCAGAACCAGGCTCAGGGAGGGGCAGTCTTCTGCTGGGACTGGTTGGGGCTGAGGGAGAGAACCAGGAAAAAGACATGGTGTGGAGGGGAGCAGAGATCGATCACTAATGATTAAATGCAGAGTGGTGCATACAGAGCAAAAAGAGAAAGAAACAGTGCATCATGGGAACCCCCCAGCAGTCTACGTCTATAGCAGCATAACTAAGGGATGGTTCAGGGTCACCTGATCCAGCCCTAACTATAAGCTTTAGCAAAAAGGAAAGTTTTAAGCCTAATCTTAAAAGTAGAGAGGGTGTCTGTCTCCCTGATCTGAATTGGGAGCTGGTTCCACAGGAGAGGAGCCTGAAAGCTGAAGGCTCTGCCTCCCATTCTACTCTTACAAACCCTAGGAACTACAAGTAAGCCTGCAGTCTGAGAGCGAAGCGCTCTATTGGGGTGATATGGTACTACGAGGTCCCTAAGATAAGATGGGACCTGATTATTCAAAACCTTATAAGTAAGAAGAAGAATTTTAAATTCTATTCTAGAATTAACAGGAAGCCAATGAAGAGAGGCCAATATGGGTGAGATATGCTCTCTCCTTCTAGTCCCTGTCAGTACTCTAGCTGCAGCATTTTGAATTAACTGAAGGCTTTTTAGGGAACTTTTAGGACAACCTGATAATAATGAATTACAATAGTCCAGCCTAGAGGAAATAAATGCATGAATTAGTTTTTCAGCATCACTCTGAGACAAGACCTTTCTGATTTTAGAGATATTGCGTAAATGCAAAAAAAGCAGTCCTACATATTTGTTTAATATGCGCTTTGAATGACATATCCTGATCAAAAATGACTCCAAGATTTCTCACAGTATTACTAGAGGTCAGGGTAATGCCATCCACAGTAAGGATCTGGTTAGACACCATGTTTCTAAGATTTGTGGGGCCAAGTACAATAACTTCAGTTTTATCTGAGTTTAAAAGCAGGAAATTAGAGGTCATCCATGTCTTTATGTCTGTAAGACAATCCTGCAGTTTAGCTAATTGGTGTGTGTCCTCTGGCTTCATGGATAGATAAAGCTGGGTATCATCTGCGTAACAATGAAAATTTAAGCAATACCGTCTAATAATACTGCCTAAGAGAAGCATGTATAAAGTGAATAAAATTGGTCCTAGCACAGAACCTTGTGGAACTCCATAATTAACTTTAGTCTGTGAAGAAGATTCCCCATTTACATGAACAAATTGTAATCTATTAGATAAATATGATTCAAACCACCGCAGTGCAGTGCCTTTAATACCTATGGCATGCTCTAATCTCTGTAATAAAATTTTATGGTCAACAGTATCAAAAGCAGCACTGAGGTCTAACAGAACAAGCACAGAGATGAGTCCACTGTCTGAGGCCATAAGAAGATCATTTGTAACCTTCACTAATGCTGTTTCTGTACTATGATGAATTCTAAAACCTGACTGAAACTCTTCAAATAGACCATTCCTCTGCAGATGATCAGTTAGCTGTTTTACAACTACCCTTTCAAGAATTTTTGAGAGAAAAGGAAGGTTGGAGATTGGCCTATAATTAGCTAAGATAGCTGGGTCAAGTGATGGCTTTTTAAGTAATGGTTTAATTACTGCCACCTTAAAAGCCTGTGGTACATAGCCAACTAACAAAGATAGATTGTTCATATTTAAGATCGAAGCATTAAATAATGGTAGGGCTTCCTTGAGCAGCCTGGTAGGAATGGGGTCTAATAGACATGTTGAAGGTTTGGATGAAGTAACTAATGAAAATAACTCAGACAGAACAATCGGAGAGAAAGAGTCTAACCAAATACCGGCATCACTGAAAGCAGCCAAAGATAACGATACGTCTTTGGGATGGTTATGAGTAATTTTTTCTCTAATAGTTAAAATTTTGTTAGCAAAGAACATAATCAATAATGTGTTTTACTAGACAGTTTGAAGTGACTTTTATTTGTTTCAGAGGGCTTCTTACCCATTAAAATTCACGAGAATATACTAAATTTAACTTGCTCTTTTAAAAAAAATTCTAGGGGGGAACCCCCAGACCCCCCATAACCAATAATGTGTTTTTATTTGACAGTTTGAAATGAGTTTTCTTTGTTTCAGAGGGCTTCATACTCATTAAAATTAATGAGAATATACAAAATTTAACTTGCTTTTTTAAAAAAAAATTCTGGGGGAGATCCCCTAGATCCCCCCCATAATCAATAATGTGTTTTACTTGACAGTTTGAAGTGACTTTTATTTGTTTCAGAGGGCTTCTTACCCATTAAAATTCAGGAGAATATACTAAATTTAACTTGCTCTTTTAAAAAAAATTCTGGGGGGGAACCCCCAGACCCCCCCATAACCAATAATGTGTTTTTACTTGACAGTTTGAAATGAGTTTTCTTTGTTTCAGAGGGCTTCATACCCATTAAAATTCACGAGAATATACAAAATTTAACTTGCTTTTTTAAAAAAAAATCTGGGGGAGATCCCCTAGATCCCCCCCATAATCAATAATGTGTTTTACTTGACAGTTTGAAGTGAGTTTTATTTGTTTCAGAGGGCTTCATACCCATTAACATTCATGAGAATATACTAAATTTAACTTTCTCTTTTAAAAAAAAATTCTGGGGGGAACCCCCATAACCAATAATGTGTTTTTACTTGACAGTTTGAAGTGAGTTTTATTTGTTTTAGAGGGCTTTATACCTATTAAAATTCACCAGAATATACAAAATTTGACTTGCTCTTTTAAAATTGTTCTGGGGGAGATCCCCCAGAATCAAGACTACACCCTGCTCCCCACCACCCTTTTATGTACCTTTATGTTCAGGTTTTGCTTTCTTTTTATGCTCTCTCTCTCTCGCTCTCTCTCTCTCTCTCTCTCTCTCTCTCTCTGTCCTTATAGGCTATTTAGAATAGATTTGTATTGTAATGTGGTAATGGTAATGTGTCTATTGTATTTATTGAGGAAAAAAGAGTGTGTGCCCCACTACGCCACATTTTAAGGTATTGCTGGCATTGATTTTTGCCGGGAAATAATTTCAGTCAGATGAAAATTTCTTGCTTCAAGTCATGGTTTAAACTGACAGACAGCAGCTGGTTCATTCTCTGTTGGCTTTTTAGTGCAGCAGAAAACTGAAACAAGCCTTCAAATGGTGACACAAGCATCAAATTCAGCACAAATACAGCTGGAGCAAAAATTAATAAACCTGCACCCTCTTGGCCCTTTCTGGAACAAGTTTCCCACCCCTGATTTAGATCCCTGTGTAATTCTTCAGTTGACCCCTACCTGGCTGCCTATTGAAAATTTAAGTGGCCAATTAGTTTTTGTTGTTGTTAAAGAGTTAATGTCTATGGGTTATTTGTGCCATTTGTGCCAGTTTGAGTTTGAGGAAGATAATTTTAGAAATGCTTATTCTTTATTTATTTTTTATTTATTGTATTTCTTGTATTTAAAATGGCATAAACAAATTAAAATGTGTGAAATACCAAGTGTTCGAATACTTGTCGGGCACTCCTAACCTTATGATGATTCCAAAATGAGTGTGGTATTATTACTGTTTTGTTTAAGAATGTTTCATTTTCACTGTTGCTGCACTTTGTGTCAAATCATAGTCACATCGTATATCATATTGATATGAAAATTCAGTAAGGTATATCTTCTATTATACATTCCAAATGTAAGGTGGAACTCTACTAGTGTTTACGAAGGTACACCTAAATACATCCCCTGGCAAAAATTATGGAATCACCGGCCTCGGAGGATGTTCATTCGGTTGTTTAACTTTGTAGGGGGAAAAAAAAGCAGATCACAGACATGACACAAGACTAAAGTAATTTCAAATGGCAACTTTCTGGCTTTAAGAACCACTATAAGAAATCAAGAAAAATAATTGTGGCAGTCAGTAACGGTTACTTTTTTAGACCAAGCAGAGGGAAAAAAATATGGACTCACTCAATTCTGAGGAAAAAATTATGGAATCACCCTGTAAATTTTCATCCCCAAAACTAACACCTACATCAAATCAGATCTGCTCGTTGACACTGACCCTATGTCATGACATTTATTGATGATGTAATGACAGCCATCTCCCCAGTGCCTTTACCTGACATGCAGCCCCATATCATCGATGACTGTGGAAATTTACATGTTCTATTCAGGCAGTCATCTTTATAAATCTCATTGGAACAGCACCAAACAAATGTTCCAGCATCATCACCTTGCCCAATGCAGATTCGAGATTCATCACTGAATATGACTTTCATCCAGTCATCCACAGTCCACGATTGCTTTTCCTTACCCCATTGTAACCTTGTATTTTTTCTGTTTAGGTGTTAATGATGGCTTTCGTTTAGCTTTTCTGTATGTAAATCCCATTTCCTTTAGGCGGTTTCTTACAGTTCGGTCACAGACGTTGACTCCAGTTTCCTCCTGTTCGTTCCTCATTTGTTTTGTTGTGCATTTTTGATTTTTGAGACATATTGCTTTAAGTTTTCTGTCTTGACGCTTTGATGTCTTCCTTGGTCTACCAGTATGTTTGCCTTTAACAACCTTCTCATGTTGTTTGAATTTGGTCCAGAGTTTAGACACAGCTGACTGTGAACAACCAACATGTTGTTGGGAAGGTGTCGTGACACGGACCCACAACAGGGGGCGTTAATGAACGGACGCCAAAAAGTAACAATTTAATGTTGTGAATCGCACAACGAATTACAGACAATAACAATATTGTGGATTGTCAATTATACACAAGGTGACGTGTGGGCAGGCTCGAAGATAGAAGACGTCTGGCGAGAGAAGAGCCGGATCCCACACAGCTTCCACCACCAACGGATCTGAAGAACACCGGAGCTGCCAAGCCCTGCGCCCCAGGTGGCCACTGTCTTCAGCAGTCAGACCCGGTACTGCTGGCAGAAACAGAAACAGTTAGTGGTGGGTGTGTGAATGCACACCCAGCAATCCTCCGGTGTTTGAATCCTCCAGGAGGGAAAACCTCCACCTCCAATCACACACTCGTGCAGCTCCTGTCTAACCACTTATCTGGTTGGGGTGTGAAGCGAAGCCGTCGCTGATCACACCAAACGCCAATCCCACAGATAAGGCAAACACCACAGGAAAACGGCTGCAAAAGAGTTCAGACTATTGTTCAGTATTAAGTACAGCAGAGAATATTACCTGAATGGTAGCTGATTTCTCGGCAGGGAGGTGGAGTTGCAGTCCGGCTTTTATGGAGGATGAAGTTGATGAGTGACAGCTGGTGTTGATGATGTGTGACAGCTGTCACTCCAATAGTTCCGACGCCCTCTTGTGCTTGAAGCCCGCACTCCAAGCAGGGTGCCATCTGGTGGTGGTGGGCCAGCAGTACCTCCTCTTCAGCGGCCCACACAACACATCTTTTGCAACATTGCATGATGATTTACCCTCTTTTAAGAGTTTGATAATCCTCTCCTTTGTTTCAGTTGACATCTCTCGTGTTGGAGCCATGATTCATGTCAGTCCACTTGGTGCAACAGCTCTCCAAGGTGTGATCACTCCTTTTTAGATGCAGACTAACGAGCAGATCTGATTTGATGCAGGTGTTAGTTTTGGGGATGAAAATTTACAGGGTGATTCCATAATTTTTTCCTCAGAATTGAGTGAGTCCATATTTTTTTCCTCTGCTTGGTCTAAAAAAGTAACTGTTACTGACTGCCACATTTTTTTTTCCTGATTTCTTGTAGTGTTTCTTAAAGCCCGAAAGTTGGCATTTGAAATGACTTTAGTTTTGTGTCATATCTGTGATCTGCTTTTTTTCTACAAAATTAATCAGAGGCCGGTGATTCCATAATTTTTGCCAGGGGTTGTATCTTTAAAAAAAGAGAGAGAGAGACAGTCGAGCCACGGAGGTGCCTGGTCTTGAGAACCAGGGATGTTAGGCTGAACAGCTTTTTATCACATGGGAACTCTCCCTACCCACCTAAGCTGCTCAAGATTATGGACAGTATGTATATAAGTGACATTTACATGACAGTTGTTATGACAATATTGAAATACGATAATCTGGCCATATTGTACAGCCCTACTGTCAACTAGCTGAAAACTTTGAATATTAATTTACATCTACATTAAAAAAATGCTTAAAGTGGCAGGGGGTTAAGAGGGCTGTAATCGGGGGTGGGGGTCAGGTGAACAGCAAAAAAAAGAAAAATACTTAAAAAGGTGGGGAGTATGGGGGGCAGAGCCCCTCCAGAAGCTGAAAGGAAAAATAAGGAAAATGCTTTAAAAGGCGGGGCTCTGAAAGGTTTTAGTCATGCTCATGCTCCCAAGAACCATTCTACTGAAAAAAGTCTGAAGGCCCTAAAGGACATGGCTAGATGTTGAGGAGCTTTGCCAGGCATGTGAGAGGCAAATAAAGAAAAAGGCTTAAAAAGGCAGGGAGTCTGGGGGGCTGAAAGGTTTTTGCCATGCTAATGCACCCCTGAAGCATTTACTCAAAATAAAGTCTGAAGGACCTAAATGACATCGTGAGATGCTGACGAGCTTCGCTCATTCATGTCCGCAACATATGCATATTATGAATGGAGTCTGATATATAAACAATGGGGCTTTTTTATTCATTCATGAAGAAAAGTTGCTGCAAATTTAAGATTTGAGATGACAAATTATTTGCTACCAAGATAAGTCCCACTGTACAATTTGCTAAATTTTATTTTTGGTGAATTAATAGCAAAAATGTCATGCTGATCAATTTGTTGTTCATTGATTCATATCCCTTATTTGTCATGAATTGTAAATCTACAAATTATGTTTTATTTGTATTAATTTGTTAGGGTCTTTTACTTTATTGAATAAAACAGACTAAATTCAAATTTATTTCTGTGAATGTTTGTACTGATTAAAAAAAAAGCAGAAACAACACCAGAAACTGTTCTTCAGACATATGTAGATTAATGTACATATTTTCGTTTGTTTCTTCATAATCCATTGCATTTTTATTTTTGGATGAGCTGTTGAAGCTTTCACTGGAAATTGATTTGAAAGATTTATTTGTTGAAATTAATTTCTGTTCTTCATTTGATTCATGAATCCTCTTGTTGCTTTGCTTCAGGTATCAAAGATGGCCAACTACGTCACACATCTTGCTGTGTCTACTTCCAAATCAGAGGAACAGAAGCTCACTACTGAAGGGTTTATTCTGATTGAAAAGATCATGACTTTATCTTGCTTTTAAAACTGATATTTGGACATAATTTCAGTTCATCCGTCAGGTTATTCCATATTCTAGGGCCACACATGGAGACACAGAAACCTTTCCTGGTCGTCCGAGCACCGGTAATTTTAAAATGATACAAGCCCGTAAATTATATTTTCCCTCTTTCTCAGTAAATTCTTGAATTCTAAAGAGCACTTGTTTATTTTTCACTTTGTACATTAATTGAACAGTCTTGAACAAAATCATATCGTGTTTTAATATTTTAGATTTAATGAACAATGGGTTGGTGTGGTTATGATAACCTGCATTATGAATTGTTCTTAATGCTCTTTTTTGAAGAATGAATAACGGTTGCACTGTAGGTTTATAATTGTTGCCCCAAACTTCAGTACAGTAAGTCAGGTAGGGTGCAACCAATGAACAATACAAAGTATGAAGTGCTCTGCAATCAAGAACATGGTCTGCTTTATTAAATACTGCAATACTCTTCGATACCTTCTTTTGAACATGTTGAATATGAGCTTTCCAATTAATTTTTTCATCAATAATAACACCTTATTTTCTTTAACACGTTCTATGTTTACCCCTTGTATACTTGGCCATATTTGTATGTCTTTTTTATCATTTCCAAATAACATTAGTTTTTGACAAATTTAATGATAATTTGTTACTATCAAACCATCTCTTTAACTTTATCTTTTCAGTTCCTAGATCAGATAACAATTGTTGCAGATTTTCTCCTGAGCGAAACAGGTTTGTGTCATCTGGACTGACACCGCGTCATGTGGAACAGAGCTCACATAGGTGATGAGGCAGTCAGATCGCCCACTGCGTGTTATGATCTGATGGTCCGTTTCACCTAGAACAGCCTGTCAATGTGAGCACCATGCTCTCACTCACTGCTGCCCATCGCAGCAGCGATGTATGTTTTTATGTATGTCCACGTGAGGACAGCAAGCAGACACACACGTGTCACAGTTGACAGTTGTTAAGTCATGTCCATCCAAACACGGTACATGTTTCCCAGCTGAGATGTCCAGAACCAGAGATCTCAACAGCTGTGGCAATCGGCGGCCACGCCCCCTGTCATTTCAGCGCACACACCAATGTGTCACTGTTTCTGTGTTATGTGGTTAATTTCCTTTAGTTATTTGTTATGTAATTGTGTATGTAGGTAGTGTAGTACTCATGTTTTTAATGTGACACATCCTGTTATGTGCTGATGCGGGTCAGAGAACCGAACCAGCATCTGACAAGGGCCCAGCGCTAAATAACCAGAAAGCGGTTCCAAAAACAAAACAAATTTATTTCCCTCCTGTGCAATAAATTCGTGTACAACATAAATGTTCGGCTTGTCTGGCAAGGTGAAGGACGGCGTGCTCTCCAGCGCCCAAATAGATCAAAGTTCGGCACTTCTGGACTCAGATTCACCGCCGAACACCCCCCAGGTGGATACGACAAACTGACTCTGTGAAGGACGGAAAAGGTGAGGTAAGTCAACAAAGCTACAATAAATATCCTTCAGAGGCACACACTATCAGCAACACATTCAGGTCTGAATTTACTCTTTATGTAAATGAGCAGCTTCTCACAACAGGTGGAGGATCATCAATCCATACGCCACGGCAGTGAGAAGCAAAATGCACAATTCTCATCAATGTTCAAATATACTGCGTAACAAAATACCAAATTACTATTAACAATTATTCAGACAATCATCACCTCTGACGTGTGCTGACAGCATGTGTCCCTCACCCGTCCTCCTTCACAGGCACGATGTGTCAAACCCTGGCGCGGTCCTCAGCGTCTCACAAACGAACATCACAAGGTCGAGTTCCCGGCAATTCTGCTCGAATCACTCATGGCTTAAATGCAGAACACCATCTCATTATCTGCTTCAGCTGAAAGTCTTTAAGTTTGCACGTGAACATCCTCCACAGGTGCAGCCAATAGTTCTGATGAGGGTGAAGGACTCTTCCGCCAGCACCTTCTCCACAGAAAAACAGTTTGCATACCACCTGGAGAGCAAAGAAAAGAAAACAGCACCAAAATGTCCAGCCAAACCCCCCAACACACAACACGTCCTGTGGACTGAGCCTTCTTTTGTGTCTCTGGTCAGCAGCTGGGAGGCGCCTCCCCATGCCGTGTGGGCTCTGACCTGCCTTTCTGTCACGCATGTGATCACGTCTTTACACACACACAGACATATATATATACACACTCAAAAAAAAATATAAACTCAAAAATTTTGGTTTTGCTCCCATTTTGTATGAGATGAACTCAAAGATCTAAAACTTTTTCCACATACACAATATCACCATTTCCCTCAAATATTGTTCACAAACCAGTCTAAATCTGTGATAGTGAGCACTTCTCCTTTGCTGAGATAATCCATCCCACCTCACAGGTGTGCCATATCAAGATGCTGATTAGACACCATGATTAGTGCACAGATGTGCCTTAGACTGACCACAATAAAAGGCCACTCTGAAAGGTGCAGTTTTATCACAGCACAATGCCACAGATGTCGCAAGATTTGAGGGAGCGTGCAATTGGCATGCTGACAGCAGGAATGTCAACCAGAGCTGTTGCTCGTGTATTGAATGTTCATTTCTCTACCATAAGCCATCTCCAAAGGCGTTTCAGAGAATTTGGCAGTACATCCAACCAGCCTCACAACCGCAGACCACGTGTAACCACACCAGCCCTGGACCTCCACATCCAGCATGTTCACCTCCAAGATCGTCTGAGACCAGCCACTCGGACAGCTGCTGAAACAATCGGTTTGCATAACCAAAGAATTTCTGCACAAACTGTCAGAAACCATCTCAGGGAAGCTCATCTGCATGCTCGTCGTCCTCATCGGGGTCTCGACCTGACTCCAGTTTGTCGTCGTAACCGACTTGAGTGGGCAAATGCTCACATTCGCTGGCGTTTGGCACGTTGGAGAGGTGTTCTCTTCACGGATGAATCCCGGTTCACACTGTCCAGGGCAGATGGCAGACAGCGTGTGTGGTGTCGTGTGGGTGAGCGGTTTTCTGATGTCAGTGTTGTGGATCGAGTGGCCCATGGTGGCAGTGGGATTATGGTATGGGCAGGCGTCTGTTATGGACGAAGAACACAGGTGCATTTTATTGATGGCATTTTGAATGCACAGAAATAAAAACTGTTGGTTGGCTCTCACTGCAGTATTGTATCACTTCCTGTTCCGGAGCACAGCGGTGTTTTGCTGTATCTGTTAGCTGTTTAATCTGCGCAGTTAGATTGATCTAATTATCTAGATTACGATTTGTTTCCCAGTGTAATCTTTACGTGCCTTAACTAAAGCACTCCTTCTGCTGAATCACCTCTAAATTATTTACACATTATTCACTTTGCGTGTTTTTAGGAATCCGCTAGCTTAGCGTAGCTACTAGCTCTTAGCCGGTTTAGCATGGCGGCTTCTCCTGTCTCTCCCGCACTTTTCTGCTCTGGGTGTGAAATGTTTAGTTATTCCTCGGCCTCCTTTAGCAGTAACGGTACTTGTAATAAGTGTAGCTTATTCATAGCTTTGGAGGCCAGGCTGGGCGAATTGGAGACTCGGCTCCGCACCGTGGAAAATTCTACAGCTAGCCAGGCCCCTGTAGTCGGTGCGGACCAAGGTAGCTTAGCCGCCGTTAGTTACCCCCTGGCAGATCCCGAGCAGCCGGGAAAGCAGGCCGACTGGGTGACTGTGAGGAGGAAGCGTAGTTCTAAACAGAAGCCCCGTGTACACCGCCAACCCGTTCACATTTCTAACCGTTTTTCCCCACTCGACGACACACCCGCCGAGGAACAAACTCTGGTTATTTCTCTGTTTTGAGAAATGTGAAGTTAGCGACACCAGCAACCATAGTCAATTGTCTTCCGGGGGCCAGAGCAGGCGACATTGAAGGAAATTTGAAACTGCTGGCTAAGGCTAAGCGTAAATTTGGTAAGATTGTAATTCACGTCGGCAGTAATGACACCCGGTTACGCCAATCGGAGGTCACTAAAATTAACATTAAATCGGTGTGTAACGTTGCAAAAACAATGTCGGACTCTGTAGTTTTCTCTGGGCCCCTCCCCAATCGGACCGGGAGTGACATGTTTAGCCACATGTTCTCCTTGAATTGCTGGCTGTCTGAGTGGTGTCCAAAAAATGAGGTGGGCTTCATAGATAATTGGCAAAGCTTCTGGGGAAAACCTGGTCTTGTTAGGAGAGACGGCATCCATCCCACTTTGGATGGAGCAGCTCTCATTTCTAGAAATCTGGCCAATTTTCTTAAATCCTCCAAACCGTGACTATCCAGGGTTGGGACCAGGAAGCAGAGTTGTAGTCTTACACACCTCTCTGCAGCTTCTCTCCCCCTGCCATCCCCTCATTACCCCATCCCCGTAGAGACGGTGCCTGCTCCCAGACCACCAATAACCAGCAAAAATCTATTTAAACATAAAAATTCAAAAAGAAAAAATAATATAGCACCTTCAACTGCACCACAGACTAAAACAGTTAAATGTGGTCTATTAAACATTAGGTCTCTCTCTTCTAAGTCCCTGTTGGTAAATGATATAATAATTGATCAACATATTGATTTATTCTGCTTTACAGAAACCTGGTTACAGCAGGATGAATATGTTAGTTTAAATGAGTCAACACCCCCGAGTCACACTAACTGTCAGAATGCTCGTAGCATGGGCCGGGGCGGAGGATTAGCAGCAATCTTCCATTCCAGCTTATTAATTAATCAAAAACCCAGACAGAGCTTTAATTCATTTGAAAGCTTGACTCTTAGTCTTGTCCATCCAAATTGGAAGTCCCAAAAACCAGTTTTATTTGTTATTGTCTATCGTCCACCTGGTCGTTACTGTGAGTTTCTCTGTGAATTTTCAGACCTTTTGTCTGACTTAGTGCTTAGCTCAGATAAGATAATCATAGTGGGCGATTTTAACATCCACACAGATGCTGAGAATGACAGCCTCAACACTGCATTTAATCTATTATTAGACTCTATTGGCTTTGCTCAAAAAGTAAATGAGTCCACCCACCACTTTAATCATATCTTAGATCTTGTTCTGACTTATGGTATGGAAATAGAAGACTTAACAGTATTCCCTGAAAACTCCCTTCTGTCTGATCATTTCTTAATAACATTTACATTTACTCTGATGGACTACCCAGCAGTGGGGAATAAGTTTCATTACACTAGAAGTCTTTCAGAAAGCGCTGTAACTAGGTTTAAGGATATGATTCCTTCTTTATGTTCTCTAATGCCATATACCAACACAGTGCAGAGTAGCTACCTAAACTCTGTAAGTGAGATAGAGTATCTCGTCAATAGTTTTACATCCTCATTGAAGACAACTTTGGATGCTGTAGCTCCTCTGAAAAAGAGAGCTTTAAATCAGAAGTGCCTGACTCCGTGGTATAACTCACAAACTCGTAGCTTAAAGCAGATAACCCGTACGTTGGAGAGGAAATGGCGTCTCACTAATTTAGAAGATCTTCACTTAGCCTGGAAAAAGAGTTTGTTGCTCTATAAGAAAGCCCTTCGTGAAGCTAGGACATCTTTCTACTCATTACTAATTGAAGAAAATAAGAACAACCCCAGGTTTCTTTTCAGCACTGTATCCAGGCTGACAAAGAGTCAGAGCTCTATTGAGCTGAGGATTCCATTAACTTTAACTAGTAATGACTTCATGACTTTCTTTGCTAACAAAATTTTAACTATTAGAGAAAAAATTGCTCATAACCATCCCAAAGACGTATCGTTATCTTTATCGTTATCGGATGCTTTCAGTGATGCCGGTATTTGGTTAGACTCTTTCTCTCCGATTGTTCTGTCTGAGTTATTTTCATTAGTTACTTCATCCAAACCTTCAACATGTCTATTAGACCCCATTCCAACCAGGCTGCTCAAGGAAGCCCTACCATTATTTAATGCTTCAATCTTAAATATGATCAATCTATCTTTGTTAGTTGGCTATGTACCACAGGCTTTTAAGGTGGCAGTAATTAAACCATTACTTAAAAAGCCATCACTTGACCCAGCTATCTTAGCTAATTATAGGCCAATCTCCAACCTTCCTTTTCTCTCAAAAATTCTTGAAAGGGTAGTTGTAAAACAGCTAACTGATCATCTGCAGAGGAATGGTCTATTTGAAGAGTTTCAGTCAGGTTTTAGAATTCATCATAGTACAGAAACAGCATTAGTGAAGGTTACAAATGATCTTCTTATGGCCTCGGACAGTGGACTCATCTCTGTGCTTGTTCTGTTAGACCTCAGTGCTGCTTTTGATACTGTTGACCATAAAATTTTATTACAGAGATTAGAGCATGCCATAGGTATTAAAGGCACTGCGCTGCGGTGGTATGAATCATATTTGTCTAATAGATTACAATTTGTTCATGTAAATGGGGAATCTTCTTCACAGACTAAAGTTAATTATGGAGTTCCACAAGGTTCTGTGCTAGGACCAATTTTATTCACTTTATACATGCTTCCCTTAGGCAGTATTATTAGACGGCATTGCTTAAATTTTCATTGTTACGCAGATGATACCCAGCTTTATCTATCCATGAAGTCAGAGGACACACACCAATTAGCTAAACTGCAGGATTGTCTTACAGACATAAAGACATGGATGACCTCTAATTTCCTGCTTTTAAACTCAGATAAATCTGAAGTTATTGTACTTGGCCCCACAAATCTTAGAAACATGGTGTCTAACCAGATCCTTACTCTGAATGGCATTACCCTGACCTCTAGTAATACTGTGAGAAATCTTGGAGTCCTTTTTGATCAGGATATGTCATTCAATGCGCATATTAAACAAATATGTAGGACTGCTTTTTTGCATTTGCGCAATATCTCTAAAATTAGAAAGGTCTTCTCTCAGAGTGATGCTGAAAAACTAATTCATGCATTTATTTCCTCTAGGCTGGACTATTGTAATTCATTATTATCAGGTTGTCCTAAAAGTTCCCTGAAAAGCCTTCAGTTAATTCAAAATGCTGCAGCAAGAGTACTGACAGGGACTAGAAGGAGAGAGCATATCTCACCCATATTGGCCTCTCTTCATTGGCTTCCTGTTAATTCTAGAATAGAATTTAAAATTCTTCTTCTTACTTATAAGGTTTTGAATAATCAGGTCCCATCTTATCTTAGGGACCTCGTAGTACCATATCACCCCAATAGAGCGCTTCGCTCTCAGACTGCAGGCTTACTTGTAGTTCCTAGGGTTTGTAAGAGTAGAATGGGAGGCAGAGCCTTCAGCTTTCAGGCTCCTCTCCTGTGGAACCAGCTCCCAATTCAGATCAGGGAGACAGACACCCTCTCTACTGTTAAGATTAGGCTTAAAACTTTCCTTTTTGCTAAAGCTTATAGTTAGGGCTGGATCAGGTGAGCCTGAACCATCCCTTAGTTATGCTGCTATAGACTTAGACTGCTGAGGGGTTCCCATGATGCACTGAGTGTTTCTTTCTCTTTTTGCTCTGTATGCACCACTCTGCATTTAATCATTAGTGATTGATCTCTGCTCCCCTCCACAGCATGTCTTTTTCTTGGTTCTCTCCCTTAGCCCCAACCAGTCCCAGCAGAAGACTGCCCCTCCCTAAGCCTGGTTCTGCTGGAGGTTTCTTCCTGTTAAAAGGGAGTTTTTCCTTCCCACTGTAGCCAAGTGCTTGCTCACAGGGGGTCGTTTTGACCGTTGGGGTTTTACATAATTATTGATACACCCCAATGTGAGTCACAACTGGGCAATTCTATGGTAACGGAATTACAACAGCAGCAAAATCTGGACATATGGCATCTAACCATGACAGATTAGCTCAGACTGTAATTCCGTTACCATAGAATTGCCCAACTATGTTTGCATTCGGCCACATGGCCTCATCAACATCTCACCAGATGTCTTCACTGCCAAGGCACCTGGGGAAGAATCTTTTTGCATGTCTGATCCATCTCTGACAGTGCTCAGATGTGATCTCCTGGCAAGCAGCATTCACGGCCTCCAGGAGGGCCACCTGGGCATGTGGCTGATGGTCACAGACCCTACATCTCCACACTGAAAACAACTCCTCAATGGGATTGAGGAAGGGGGAGTAAGGGGAAAGAAACAGACACACCATCCTGGGATGGGCATCAAATCCTGCTACCAGATCATGCGACTGGTGGAATGCCTTGTTGTCCAAGACCACTCCATAAGTTGGAAGGCCATCCAGTCCCCTGTCTGCTTCAGGCACCAGTCTTTCATGTAGTTCCTCCAAGAACAATAGGAGCTGATTGGTATTGTCGGGGTGGCCCCTCTCTGGCCCGGCACGGTGATTGTGGCCCATTTCCCTATCACGTGTCTGCCTCACCGACGCATGTTGACTTATGGTGAAAGTTGTGTCCATATGGTCACCATGTTGTAGTTATTTTTTATTTTCTAACGACACGGCATGGTGCCATTTCACTACTTTCTGTAGTGATTTACTGTTTTGGAGTTTAAGTGCTGTGTGCATACCAGTGAGTAGCTGCATCATATTTGTTTATAATAATTGAGAGCTGTAATGTTCTGAACTAACTAACAATATTTGGGTTGTTGTTTCATACTCACTTCTTCATTCCCTCACTCTCCCTATCTGTACATATTTGTGGGGTACTGATGAGGCGTTTAGCAGGCTGACATTGTTAAATAGGTGGCTGGGGCAATTTTTTTAGACAGCAAGGCTTTAACTGATAACTGGCCTACGTTCTGGGGCCACCGTGGCTTGCTGATTCCAGACTTCCTCCACCCTACTGGGGAACCGCCATCTTGTCTGTGAACATAACTAGAGCTTTACAGGGAGGGTAACATTAGGAATTTACAGCAGGCCATGGAGCAGGTGATTAGAGACCCTGCAAGGTTCATGATAAATTTGGGTGTGGAATCTATTAGCTTAGTGGGGAAATTAGTGCAGAAAATCCACTGTGCTGATTGTGCAGTTTATCTGCCAGTGAAGGAAATTAAACAAGTTGAGACTGTGGTCTGCTTCCGCAGACGTGTCCATAAAAATCATAGAGGGATATGCTTTGCAAACTTAATACCTGTTACTACATTGGATGATGTGGAAATTGAGGATGGCCCAGTGGTTGTTCCAACAATAGCAAAGATTTTGTGTCTGCTAACTACAACTCGTGTGGACTGTCTCAAACCTAAACCTACTTCTAAGCATCTTATATATGCTACTCTGGAACCACCCCTAAACCCAAACAGTCCAACTGTCAACCCCACTGAGGTCCTTAGTCTGGGTCTCATTAACATAAGATCACTATCCTCAAAATCATTATTGGTTAATGATCTAATTATTGATCATCACTTAGATATGATTGGGTTATGTGAAACCTGGCTTAAACCTACAGTTGTCTTCCCCTTAAATGAGCCTGCCCACCATCATATACATTTAGTCACGTCCATCGTGATGCAAAGCAAGGCAGGGGTGTTGCTCTTATTTATAAATCTAGGTTTAGCTCATTAGCTGCTGGGGGTCACAAATATAATTCGTTTGAGCATCTGATTCTCCGCTTTGCTCATGATATTATGCATTGCCAAGGTCAGAAGAATAAAAATCAGCCGTATTACTTTGTCACTGTATATAGGCCTCCTGGCCCATATTCTGAACTCTTAGATGAATTTGGTGTGTTCATCTCTAACTTGTCAACGAGTGCAGATAACATTCTGATCATTGGTGACTTTAACATTCATATAAATAAGCCTTCTGATCCATTCTGCAAATCATTTATGGAAATTGTGGAAGCATTACGATTTTGGCAATGCATTCAGGACTCAACGCACATTAGTGGAAATACCCTGGATTTGGTTCTTGCACGTGGTATTGCTGTCATGAATATTCACATCATGCCTCTTACATCAGTGGTCTCTGATCACTCGCTTATTAAGTTTAGTTTCACTGCCGTGTTTAGTGGATCAACAATCTTATTTATCACTACGGTGATGCATCAACTCCTCAACTAAGGCTGAACTTGAAGCTAGACTGCCTGATGTCTTAGCATCACATTTGGCAAATCCCCAGTCAGTAGACAGTCTTGTGGATACACTCAGTGCTCAAAACTACACTCAACATGATTGCGCTACATTTGTTAAAATTGCGCTCCCCCCCCCCCCCCCCCCAAAAAAAACACAGTCACGTTGGGTCAATGACTACCTGCATGACCTCAAGCATAAGGCTAGAGGTCTAGAACGGAAATGGTGTAGTTCAAAATTAGAAGTATTCCACCTTGCGTGGCATGATGGTATCTTAAACTATAAGCATGCATTACTGGCTACAAAGCAGACCTATTACTCTGATTTGATCAACAAAAGCAAGCATAACTCAAACTTCTTGTTAAACACACTGGCAACACTTATTCATGGACAACCACCTGTCATTCACTCTCATTTTACAGCACAATATTTCCTGGATTATTTTGAGAAGAAAATAGAAGACATTTGGTTAAACATATCCCAGTATGCCTTAACCCAGCCACTACACCCTTCTATTGAGGTGGGCTCCATTACTGAGGTATTACCTAGATTTACAGAATTTGAGAGCATCTCTCTAGGTATGCTGAGGAAACTCATAACGTCAACAAATAGCACAACCTGTTTATTTGATCCTATACCAACAAAACCTTAAGGACCTGCAGTCCAGTCTTGGGCCGACTGTGCTGGAAACTATTCATCTTTCTTTAACTTCTGGATCTGTTTCTAAATGCTTCAGATCTGGGGCCTGTACTACAAAGCGGGGTTACTGGCTTATCAGGGTAACTTCTGGAGTAAGTTGATGACGTGTGGAGTAACTTCCCGGTTAACCCGTACTACAAAAGGTGGATAGGTTTCGATTGAGGCATGCTGCCACAGCAACTTATGCTGTGCGCCAAACCTGCTCCAAGCAGGTTATGTTCTAAGTTAGCTTGAGGTTTTTGCTTAACCACACCCTTTATAAGTACCGTCCATCCACCTGCATCACTCTGAAGACAATGCCGGCCTGCATGATCTGTTTGATATTGGAGCACAAATTGTGATGGGCTCACCTCGCAGGGCGAGGGCTTTTAAGGACCGCCGGAATCCGCTAACATACCCGGACGATATTCTTTATGACAGATATAGTTCCTCAGCCGAGGGAATTCGTTATCTTTGTCAGCTGATCGGGCCAGAAGTCTGTAACATCATCCATCGTACACTGTAATAAAAGACTGTTGTTTTTACAGGAAAACACTGGCAGCTGTGGTTACCAGGGAATTCCTGTAAAAATACAGCGGTTAAATGTACAAAAAAAAGAGCTCTTGTTTGTAGATTTAACAGTTCCTTTAATGTGAGTCAGCCGTGGTTCATTCACTGTAAATCCATGTACATATTATGTCTGTAATGTTATCTACTGTGCTGCTGTATAGCTGCCAGCATTTTCCTGTAAAAACAAGGTATTTTTTTAGTGTAACAATGCCCCGACAATCGAGCAGATAATGTGCCTTGTGCCTATTTTGCCAGTGGACAATTTATGTATTCCATCTGTGATGCTGAACATCTGAGCAAGAATACTGTATGTCGTATGATTCACAAGGTAGTACTTGCTCTATCTAAACTGTTGGATGCATTTGTCGTTTTCCCTGGCCATTTATCCGCAATGCAAATCAAAGAAGGGTTTTATGCAATCGCGGGTAATTACTAATATCAAAATAGGTCTAATGCATGTCCATTAATTAGGCAAAGTGGGGCTTATCAAGCTATGAATATAAACCTACCGTTCTGAAGGATGTTTTTATATTTCATCTTCACCTGCTGCCAGGTGCGTTTGGCACTGCTATTACATCTGACATATTGACAGGATTAGGAATAGCAATCATACAGTCAAGGTAGCCTATTTAGGAAACATTAAATTAACCTAATATTTATTAGTAGGCCTATGCCCACTTCTGAATTGTGTTGCATCTGGGCGTAATTAATGAAAGAGGGGCTTTTTTTTTTTTTTTTACACATATCAGACATTCCACAGGTTAATCATCTGTGGTTAATCACCCGATCAGCAATATGTTGCCAACAAGCCTGTCTTGCTTTATTGGCAGACGATGTGTTCCATTTCTCCCTTAACGTTAATTTAAATTCCTCGTAGCTCCGCATAGTAATCATGCATTCTTCTTCGGTAAAGTAAGGTGACCGCGCCATCATTGAAAAACGGTGACATGTGCTGCAACCCGCCCCTTTTATGTGAACGCGCACAAACTCCACTTAGGTTAACACAGGTTCAACAAATCAACATCTTATTCAGTGTCGTAGTACCGATTAACACCACTTGAGGAAACCAGGTTTTGTCAACCCCAGTTTAAGAGGTTGACTGGGTTACATCTGAGTAAGTTAACCCCGCTTCGTAGTACAGGCCCCTGCAGTGATTAAACCATTACTTAAGAGACCTAATCTTGACCCTTGTGTACTGAAAAACTATCGGCCGATATCAAATCTATCATTTTGCTCGAAAATTCAGGAAAAAGTGGTTTCACGGCAGCTCATGGACTATCTTACTGAGAATAATCTTTTTGAGCCACTGCAGTCTGCTTTTAGAAAATATCATTCCACAGAGATGGCTCTCACAATAGTAGTCCAATCATAGTCCATTGGTAGTCCAATCTCTTCTAGATTGGACTACTGCAATGTTTTATTTTCTGGCTTAGCGCAGTCTAGCATTAGGGGTCTCCAATTGGTTCAAAATGCTGCTGCCAGACTTTTGACATGAAGCAGAAAGTTCGACCACATTACACCCATTTTGGCATCCCTTCACTGGCTTCCTGTCCCAGTGAGATCAGATTTTAAGGTTCTGCTATTAGTCTATAAAATTGTTTACGGACTGGCACCTCTCTACCTAGCTGACCTAATTAAACCTTATGTACTGGCCCGGGCTTTGCATTCTAAGGGTGCAGGACTACATTGTGTCCCTAGGGTGAATAAGAAGTCTGCGGGTCACAGAGCTTTCTCTTATCATGCCCCTGTTCTATGGAATAATCTCCCTGCATCAATAAAACAGTCAGATTCTGTGGAGGCTTTCAAGTCAAGACTTAAGACGCACTTATTTTCCCTTTCATATGGCTATCATACTGGCATAGTATAGTTCTATGCTTTTCACTCTTTTAATTCATTTTATTAGGAAATGGAACGGGCCTCAACTTTAACTAAATTCTGGGTCTTTTAGTGAAACTCAGGGCTAGTAGCCGGCAATCACCTTAGGATTTCCTGTTCTTGTTGCTTATGCTGACAAATTATACTGTCTTTCTGATGCCTGATTCGGTTTTTTTTCTCTCTGTGTAGGGTGCAGCTCCTGTTGTGAAAGTGTAGGAACACGGACCCACAACAGGGGGCGCAATGAACGGACAATGGAGGAAGGTGAATAACAAGGTTTACTATTGTGAAACGAGCACAATGAATACAACAATCACAATTTGGGGTCGAATCCGCTGGTGTCGTGTGGGCAGGCTCGAAGGTAGGAGACGTCTGTCTCAGTCGAACCGAAACCACCCAGATCTCCTCTGCCACCGAACCCTGGAAATACTGGAACCGCCAAGTCCCGAATTCCCAGGTGGCCACTGCCTCCGCTCGTCGGATCCGGTACTGCTGGCGGGAGAGAGCAACAACACAGGTGTGGATGCGACAGCACCCAGCAACGGAGAGGGGAGAAGCCGCCTCCACCTCCAGTTACAGTATGACAGGCAGGTGAGTACTTATCCAAGCAATTCAGCTGTCCTGAAAAGGTTTAACAAATCTGTTAGCTATTTAGTCAGAATATAAATGCAGAGAACGTTACCTTCGTCTAAAGGCGATATCTCGGCACTGAGGTGGAGACGCCGTCCTCCTGATATACCTCTGTGCTGAGTGGAACAGCTGTGTCCGGTGATGGGTGACAGCTGTCACCCAGGCTGCTCCCATAAGGTGGCAGCGCCCTCTGGTGCCTGGAGCCCGCACTCCAGGCAGGGCGCCCTCTGATGGTGGTGGGCCAGCAGTACCTCCTCTTCAGCGGCCCACACAACAGGACCCCCCCCTCAACGGGCGCCTCCTGGCGCACGGCCGGGCTTGTCCGGATGGCGACGGTAGAAGTCGGCCAGGAGGGCCGGGTCCAGGATGAAGCCCTTCTTCACCCAGGAGCGTTCCTCGGGACCGTACCCCTCCCAGTCCACCAGATATTGAAAACCCCGGCCCATCCGACGGACATCAAGGAGCCGGCGTACAGTCCAAGCCGGTTCCCCGTCGATGATCCGGGCAGGAGGCGGCGCCGGACCCGGGGTGCAGAGGGGTGAGGTGTGAAGGGGCTTGATCCGGGAAACATGAAAAACTGGATGGATCCGCAGTGAGGCCGGAAGCTGGAGCCTCACTGCGGCGGGGTTGATGACCTTGAGGATCTTGTAAGGTCCGATGTACCGTTCCTGAAGTTTTGGCGAGTCTACCTGCAGAGGAATGTCCTTGGTAGATAACCAGACCTCCTGCCCAGGACGATACTTGGGGGCCGGGGCCCGCCGCCGGTCTGCATGTGTCTTCGCCCTCGTCCGGGCCTTCAACAAGGCAGAGCGGGCGGCACGCCACACCCGACGGCACTTCCGTAGGTGGGCCTGGACCGAGGGCACACCGACCTCTCCCTCAACCACCGGAAACAAGGGGGGCTGATACCCCAAGCACACCTCAAACGGGGAGAGGCCGGTGGCAGATGACACTTGGCTGTTATGGGCGTACTCGATCCAGGCCAGGTGGGTACTCCAGGCCGTCGGGTGTGCGGCTGTCACACAGCGAAGTGTCTGCTCCAGTTCCTGATTCGCCCGCTCTGCCTGCCCGTTGGTCTGGGGGTGGTACCCAGACGAGAGGCTGACCGTGGCCCCCAGTTCCCGGCAGAAGCTCCTCCAGACGTGCGAGGTGAACTGGGGACCGCGATCGGAGACGATGTCTGATGGTATGCCATGCAGACGGACGACGTGGTGGACCAGGAGGTCCGCTGTCTCCTGGGCCGTTGGGAGCTTCGGGAGGGCCACGAAGTGGGCCGCCTTGGAGAAACGGTCCACTATCGTGAAGACGACGGTGTGTCCCTGGGACGGCGGGAGACCCGTGACAAAGTCCAGGCCGATGTGGGACCAGGGGCGATGAGGCACGGGCAGTGGCTGTAGCTGCCCTGAGGTCTTTCTATGGTCGGCCTTGCCCCTGGCGCAGGTGGTACAGGCCTGGACGTAGTCCCGGACGTCGGCCTCCAGGGATGCCCACCAGAAGCGTTGCCGGACGACTGTCACGGTCCTTCACACCCCAGGGTGACAGGAGAGTTTAGAACCGTGACAGAAGTCCAGGACTGCAGCCCTAGCCTCTGGTGGGACGTATAGTCTGTCCTTTGGTCCGTTTCCGGGGTCCGGGTCACGGGTCAGGGCCTCCCGGACGGTCTTCTCTACATCCCAGGTGAGGGCGGCCACGATAGCGGACTCCGGGATGATGGGATCCGGGGGATCCGACGGTTCCGTTTTGACTTCGTCTTCGTGCACCCGGGACAATGCATCCGATCTTTGATTCTTGGTCCCGGGACGGTAGGTGATCCGGAAGTCAAAACGGCCAAAGAACAGTGACCAGCGGGCTTGCCTGGGGTTCAGCCACTTGGCGGTCCTGATGTACTCCAGGTTCCGATGGTCAGTGAAAACCGTGAATGGCACGGCTGTTCCCTCCAACAGATGTCTCCACTCTTCGAGGGCCTCTTTCACAGCAAGGAGTTCCCGATTGCCGACGTCATAGTTCCGTTCAGCGGGGGTCAACCTGCGGGAAAAATAGGCACACGGGTGAAGGACCTTATCAGTCTTCCCGCTCTGGGAGAGCACCGCTCCTATCCCTGAGTCCGAGGCATCCACTTCAACCACTAACTGGCGGCTAGGATCGGGCTGCACCAGAACTGGTGCAGACGAGAAGCGCCGTTTCAACTCCTTGAACGCGGCTTCGCACCGATCCGACCAGGTGAAGGGGACTTTTGGGGAGGTCAGGGCTGTCAGGGGGCTAACTACCTGACTGTAGCCCTTAATAAACCTCCTGTAGAAATTAGCAAAGCCGAGGAACTGTTGCAGCTTCCTACGGCTTGTTGGTTGGGGCCAGTCTCTCACCGCCGCAACCTTGGCCGGATCAGGGGCGACGGAGTTGGAGGAGATGATGAACCCCAGGAAGGACAAAGAAGTGCGGTGGAATTCACACTTCTCGCCCTTCACAAACAGGCGGTTCTCCAACAACCGCTGCAGGACCTGACGGACATGCCGGACATGTGTCTCAGGATCCGGGGAAAAGATGAGTATATCGTCTAGATAAACGAAGACGAACCGGTGCAGGAAGTCCCGCAAGACATCGTTTACCAACGCTTGGAAAGTCGCGGGAGCATTAGTGAGACCGAACGGCATGACCAGGTACTCAAAATGACCTAAGGGGGTGTTGAATGCTGTCTTCCATTCGTCTCCCTTCCGGACCCGAACCAAATGATACGCATTCCTAAGATCCAGCTTGGTGAAAATTTTGGCTCCATGCAAGGGGGTGAACACCGAATCCAACAAGGGCAACGGGTATCGGTTGCGAACCGTGATTTCGTTCAACCCCCTGTAATCAATGCATGGACGAAGCCCGCCGTCTTTTTTACCCACAAAAAAGAAACCAGCACCCATCGGAGAGGTGGAATTCCGGATCAACCCGGCAGCTAATGAGTCCCGGATGTAGGTCTCCATTGATTCACGCTCCGGCCGTGAGAGGTTGTACAGCCTACTGGACGGGTACTCACAGCCTGGAACCAAATCAATGGCACAATCATAAGGACGGTGGGGAGGAAGCGTGAGAGCCAGATCCTTGCTGAACACGTCAGCGAGGTCATGGTACTCCGCCGGCACCGCCTTCAGATTGGGCGGGACTCGGACCTCCTCCTTAGCTTGGGAGCCGGGAGGAACCGAGGAACCTAGACACTCCCGATGGCAGGTTTCGCTCCACTGAACCACTACCCCGGACGGCCAATCGATCCGGGGATTGTGCTTTAGCATCCAGGGAAAACCCAAAACCACACGGGAGGTGGCCTGAGGCACAAAGAACTCGATCACCTCCCGGTGGTTACCTGACACCACCAGGGTTACTGGAGGTGTCTTATGCGTGATTGGTGGGAGTAGGGAGCCATCTAGCGCCCGAACCTGCACAGGCGAGGTAAGAGCCACCAGAGGGAGCCCTATCTCCCTGGCCCATCTACTGTCAAGCAGATTCCCCTCAGAGCCCGTGTCCACCAGTGCTGGGGCCTTCAGGGTTGAATCCTCAAACAGGATCGTGACTGGGAGTCTTGTAGCAATGTGGGTGTGTCCCACGTGAATATTTTGGCCCACCCCTGGCCCAGTCTCTAGGGGCGGGCGTTTGGCGTTTGGCCGCTCGGGGCAGTCTCTCACATGGTCCTCTATGGAACCACAAACAAGACACGCTCCGTGGGTCCATCTCCTCTGTGCATCTGGTGCCCTAAATGTTGCCCTACTCGTGTCCCTAGCTTCGTCAGTAGGGGGAGCTGTGACCCCACGGAGCGCAGGGGCTGTGGAGCGTGGGGAAGGCGGAGCTCGATCGGCACCGGAAGGGAGAGGGACGACGCGTGCCTGGCCACGCCCTTCGCCTCGTTCCCGACGGCGTTCTTCTAACCGGTTGTCGAGTCGTATGACCAGATCGATGAGCCCGTCTAAGTCCCGCGGTTCGTCCTTCGCCACCAGGTGCTCTTTTAGGACCAATGACAGTCCGTTTACAAAGGCGGCGCGGAGGGCAGTGCTATTCCAGCCGGATCTCGCCGCCGCGATGCGGAAGGCGACTGCATAGGCAGCTGCGCTCCGACGCCCCTGTCTCATTGACAGTAGCGCGGTTGAAGCGGACTCTCCTCTGTTGGGATGGTCGAACACCGTTCTGAGCTCCCGTACAAACCCAACGTATGTATGAAGGAGCCGTGAGTTCTGCTCCCAGAGCGCTGTAGCCCAAGCGCGTGCCTCCCCGCGAAGCAGATTTATTACATAAGCTACTTTGCTAGCATCAGTCGCGTACATCACGGGACGCTGTGCGAAGACGAGCGAACACTGCATCAGAAAATCCGCGCACGTCTCCACACAGCCTCCGTACGGTTCTGGAGGGCTTATGTATGCTTCTGGGGACGGAGGAAGGGACCGTTGAACGACCAGTGGAACGTCACTTTCACGCGCAGAGTCCTCGGGAGGGAGAGCCGCAGCGGCGCCCGAAGGGCGCGCCTCCACTTGTGCGGCGAGAGCCTCCACCCTGCGGTTTAGGAGAACGTGCTGCTCGGTCATTAAATCGATCCGAGAGGTGAAAGCGGTGAGGATCCGCTGCAACTCACCGATTACCCCTCCCGAAGCCGCCGACGCGCCTTGGTCTTCCATTGGCCGTTCAACAGCCGGTTGACGCCCCTCGGGGTCCATGACGCTGGCCGAGATATCCTGTTGTGAAAGTGTAGGAACACGGACCCACAAGAGGGGGCGCAATGAACGGACAATGGAGGAAGGTGAATAACAAGGTTTACTATTGTGAAACGAGCACAATGAATACAACAATCACAATTTGGGGTCGAATCCGCTGGTGTCGTGTGGGCAGGCTCGAAGGTAGGAGACGTCCGTCTCAGTCGAACCGAAACCACCCAGATCTCCTCTGCCACCGAACCCTGGAAATACTGGAACCGCCAAGTCCCGAATTCCCAGGTGGCCACTGCCTCCGCTCGTCGGATCCGGTACTGCTGGCGGGAGAGAGCAACAACACAGGCGTGGATGCGACAGCACCCAGCAACGGAGAGGGGAGAAGCCGCCTCCACCTCCAGTTACAGTATGACAGGCAGGTGAGTACTTATCCAAGCAATTCAGCTGTCCTGAAAAGGTTTAACAAATCTGTTAGCTATTTAGTCAGAATATAAATGCAGAGAACGTTACCTTCGTCTAAAGGTGATATCTCGGCACTGAGGTGGAGACGCCGTCCTCCTGATATACCTCTGTGCTGAGTGGAACAGCTGTGTCCGGTGATGGGTGACAGCTGTCACCCAGGCTGCTCCGATAAGGTGGCAGCGCCCTCTGGTGCCTGGAGCCCGCACTCCAGGCAGGGCGCCCTCTGATGGTGGTGGGCCAGCAGTACCTCCTCTTCAGCGGCCCACACAACAGCTCCATCCAGAGATGGGTGTGGTAATTGTGCAGAAGACCCTCCTGTCCTGTGCACCAACAGCTTTTCCTGTATATTCGTTTTGTGAATTGTTCTGTAATTTGTGTCTGTAACATGGCCCAAGCAGAGGGTCACCCCTTTGAGTCTGGTCTGCTTGAGGTTTTTTCCTCAGAGGGAGTTTTTCCTTACCACTGTTGCTCTGGGAGTTAATAAGGTTAGACCTTACTTGTGTGAAGCGCCTTGAGGCAACTCTGTTGTGATTTGGCACTATATAAATGAAAACAAATTGAAATAGAAAAACTGTAAATATGTTCATGAATATCAGCTGGAGTAAAGCCTGCTGAAGAACATACTGTCATCTGGTGTCTTCATCGCTGTGTTGTGACTGACACACCATCATGTCTACAGTTAGCCTCTAAATGAACTAGCACACTGCTATCACAGCCTCAGTAACAAGGACAGTTATATAAACAATTACCACAATACCTACACATGCAATTTCATAACAAATAATGAAAGTGAATGATGGCATAACACGAAGGGACAGGTTGGTCTGGGCACTGAACGGACAGACGGGAGGCATGTCTGGTCACAGCCGTGGCTGTAAAGATCTCTGCTCCTGGACATTTGGTGTTTGGAAGGACATGAATTTACAACATTCCTCCATGAGGCACGTGTCTCTGCCAGCTGTCCTCACGTGGAAATATATAAAACATCTTTCACCTTTTTCTGAACTGATTACAGACCAGTGAAAATAGTGCTGTGGTAAAGTTTCTGTATGGTAATCAGAGCTTATGGGTTTGAATCCCGTGAGTGACATTTTTTTTAACCAGGTTTATTTAACCGCGGGGTTCTGTATTGCATCCCCTGTTATGTATTATTTATATCAAACCAGTGATATTCACTAATTACACCGCTGGTTTTTATTTTATTATCCTCCACATCGGTGGCGCGATGTGGTACAGCTGCTCGCACTGTGTTCCTGCTCGAAAGACACCATTGTGTACACGAACTGTCGCAGCAACATCGTGCACACCTGCCCGTTGGCTCAATGTTTTCCTGCATCGCTCATATGAGCTGTTCCACCGTGAGTCGCCCTGAGTTGTACTTATTCGTTCTATGTGTAAAGGGGCTCTAAAATATGTACACGCAAACCCACACAAACCACAACAGGGTAAGTGTTCAATATATAAAGATCATATAAAAAATAAGAATTTCAGAAGAGTAAATGAAACAGAAACATTCGAGAGACAAAAGACCAGGACATCCTGGACTGTTGGACAGTGATCAGATACAGATCAACAGACCTGCGTGACTTTACTGGAGTGTTCGGAGTCTACAACCCCTGGCAATAATTATGGAATCACCAGCCTCGGAGGATGTTCATTCAGTTGTTTAATTTTGTAGAAAAAAAAAGCAGATCACAGACATGACACAAAACTAAAGTCATTTCAAATGTCAACTTTCTGGCTTTAAGAAACACTATAAGAAATCAAGAAAAAAAAATTGTGGCAGTCAGTAACAGTTACTTTTTTAGACCAAGCAGAGGGAAAAAAATATGGACTCACTCAATTCTGAGGAATAAATTATGGAATCATGAAAAACAAAAGAACGCTCCAACACATCACTAGTATTTTGTTGCACCACCTCTGCCTTTTAAAACAGATTGCAGTCTCTGAGGCATGGAATTAATGAGTGACAAACAGTACTCTTCATCAATCTGGCTCCAACTTTCTCTGATTGCTGTTGCCAGATCAGCTTGGCAGGTTGGAGCCTTGTCATGGACAATTTTCTTAGAATTTCAGAAGAGTAAATGAAATTGTCTCTCGAGTTTATATTTGAGAGACAAAAGGCCAGGACATCCTGGACTGTTTGACAGTGATCAGATACAGATAAGCAGACCTGTGTGACTTTACTGGAGTGTTTGGAGTCTACACTCACTGAATGTTGCATAAGCTGCTCACAAAACACCTGCACCTTTTTCAAAAGACGTTTCACAATAAACCTGTCCCTCTTACAAAAAGTGTTCATGCCCTCATGAAATATTGCTTAACCGTGTTAGTTCCAACGAAGAGCTGCTCCTTTTTTCATGGGAATTTCACACTGTATCTGTCCATCTGGATACAGGAGAACTCGGTCTGAGTTGACCCCTGGGGCCTGTACTACGAAGCGGGGTTACTGGCTTATCAGGGTAACTTCTGGAGTAAGTTGATGACGTGTGGAGTAACTTCCCGGTTAACCCGTACTACGAAAGGTGGATAGGTTTTGATCAAGGTATGCTGCCATGGCAACTTACGCTGTGCGCCAAACCTGCACCGAGCAGGTTATGTTCTAGGTTAACTTGAGGTTTTCGCTTAACCACTACCTTTATAAGTACCGTCCACCCACCTTCAATCACTCCGAAGACAATGCCGGCCTACCTGGATGATCCGTTTGATATTGGGGAACAAATTGTGAGGGGCTCTCTCCGCAGGGCGAGGGTTTTTAAAGACCGCCAGAATCCGCTGACATACCCGGACGATATTATCTATGAAAGATATAGATTCTCAGCCGAAGGACTTCGTTATCTTTGTCAGCTGCTCGGGCCAGAAGTCTGTAACATCACCCATCGTACACTGTAAAAAAAGACTGTTGTTTTTACAGGAAAACACTGGCAGCTGTGGTCACCAGGGAATTCCTGTAAAAAATACAGCGGTTAAATGTACAAAAAAAGAGAGCTCTTGTTTGTAGATTTAACAGTTCCTTTAATGTGAGTCAGCCGTGGTTCATTCACTGTAAATCCATATACATATTATGTCTGTAATGTTATCTACTGTGCTGCTGTGTTTTACAGGAATTCCCTGGTAACCACAGCTGCAAGCATTTTCCTGTAAAAACAAGTCATTTTTTACAGTGTAGCAATGCCTCGCCGATCGAGCAGATAATGTGCCTTGTGCCTATTTTGCCAGTGGACAGTTTATGTATTCCATTGGTGATGCTGAACATCTGAGCAAGAATACTGTATGTCGTATGATTCACAAGGTAGTACTTGCTCTGTCTAAACTGTTGGATGCATTTGTCGTTTTCCCTGGCCATTAATCCGCAGTGCAAATCAAAGAAGGGTTTTATGCAATCGCGGGTAATTACTAATATCAAAATAGGTCTAATGCATGTCCATTAATTAGGCGAAGTGGGGCTTATCAAGCTATGAATATAAACCTACCGTTCTGAAGGATGTTTTTATATTTCATCTTCACCTGCTGCCAGGTGCGTTTGGCACTGCTATTACATCTGAAATATTGACAGGATTAGGAATAGCAATCATAAAGTCAAGGTAGCCTATTTAGGAAACATTAAATTAACCTAACATTTATTAGGAAGCCTATGCCCACGTCTGAATCGTGTTGCATCTGGACGTAATTAATGGAAGAAGGTCATTTTTCTACACATATCAGACATTCCACAGGTTAATCATCTGTAACAGATTTGGAGAACAATTACGCATTTACCCGATCAGCAATACGTTGCCAACAAGCCTGTCATGCTTTATTGGCAGACGACGTGTTCGATTTCCCCCTTAACGTTAATTTAAATTCTTCGCATAATAATCGTGCATTCTTCTTTGGTAATGTAAGGTGACCGCGCCATCATTGAAAAATGGTGACGTACGCTGCAACCCGCCCCTTTTATGTAAACGCGCACAAACTCCACATAGGTTAACACAGGTTCAACAAATCAACATCTTAATTCAGCGTCGTATTATCGCTTAACACCACTTGAGAAAACCAGGTTCTGTCAACCCCGGTTTAAGAGGTTGACCCTGGGTTACATCTGAGTAAGTTAACCCCGCTTCGTAGTACAGGCCCCTGGTGCCATCAGATCAAAGGTCAATCATGAGCTGCACAATGAATTTGAACATGACATAAACTTTATGTTTGAATCTGGTGAACACTGTAGTCACCCAGCTGGAAAGAGGGATTTCTGACCATCACCCAGGGAAATTTGATGCTGCCAATATTTTTGTGATCCTGAAGGCCTCAAATTGAAAATTAGGGATGTTCCCATTGTAGCAAATTGTCCCATGTTGTTTATTTGGCAGCTATGTTGAGTTCACCATCAGAGTCCAGATGTAAAAGATTCATGTTCATATCCTCTTAACTCATCAACACAGAGACAAACAAACAAACAAAACCTATTTTACAAACATTTTTGGTTTGAGGAATTTATTAAAAATATGTGCAAATGCCCACAACAGTTTTTTTTAATTCATATTTAACAGTAATAATAATTATTTTCTGGACAATCCCAAATCAGGAAGAGTTTGGATTGAACAGAAAATGAAACAAACAACCAACCAATCAAGCAAATTGAAACTCTGGTGGTGTTTTGACTTAAATGAGATTTCAGACACTAAAGATATTTCAGGTTTTTCCTGGTCAACTTCATTATCCTGCACGTCGGTCAAGTGGGCTACCTGCAAATGCACAGAGGGTGATTTACAAATATCCCTTGATGTGTACACGTGCTTTGTGATCCACAAACACAAATTTCTAATTTGTAACTTGTGTGTGGGATTTACAAAAAAATGTCTATTTGTAAATATATTACTTTTTTCATTTGTTAAAAAAAGCCATTTGCAAAACTTAAAATCCTGTTTGTGAAGTGTGATTCAGCATTTGTGGATCACCGAACACACGCATATATCGTGTTGGTCTCTTAGACATTCTCAGCGCAAAACTGCAGTTGAGATTCACAAATATGTTGGTCGCTATTTACAGTCTCATCCAGTACACTTAAGCGGTTAAATCATGGCCCAAGGAGAACACCATCAGCAGCTACCCTCGTCTGCAAGTCCAAATAATTTTCCTGGCCATACATTAAGATAAACATAGTATATCTAGCATGAAAATAAGTCAGTTTTGAGTTTCGCAGTACGCATGCACGGAAAGCTCCTAACACGTCCGGTTCACAGGTCAGTGCGGATAAACACACTGCAGACGCTGTTTATGCTCGTAAGAAAACAGTGTTTTTGAAGCAACATAACAACTGAAAGAGAAGATGAAGTCACAGTGTGGACAGAAAACGGTATGTAAACGTTTCTAAAGTCAGTAGTTGTACCACGTCGGTGCCATTGTATGACGAGACACTTCCAGTGTAAACAAAGTCACAAAATGATCAGGCTGTGATCACTTTACCGTGCAAGGCCAGGGGTGTGTTCCATAAAAGCCAGATAAGCCAGGTTTATTTCATTTGTCTGTCTCATTTTCCACTGGAAAATAACACAAATGAAATAAGCCTGGTTTGTTTGGTAATACTGTTTTATGGAATGGACCCTGTTCTTACTTGTGAAAGTATGTTGTTCTCATATTGAGGCTTTTCAATCACGTGACTGGTCTGCTGAAGGGCAGGTGTCGTCTCCATTCTGGATTACAAGGAGGCTGGCACGTGACAGAAAAATAGAGAGAATATACGGTTATGATGATGCTTTAAACCAGGGGTGGCCAAGTTCGGTACTCGAGAGCCACCTTCCTGACACTCTTAGGCTCCCTGCTCCAACACACCTGAATCCAATGAAAGACTCATTAGCAGACTTTTAATGAGCCTTTCATTGGATTCAGGTGTGTTGGAGCAGGGAGCCTAGTTAATCTTATTTATCTAGTTGTTTGTTTATTTCTTTTTATTTATTTATTTATTTTTTGTTTTTATTTTATTTTGTCACTCCTTCATTGATGCTCCACATCTGTAGTTACACAATTGCACAGTTGGTGGCGGTAATGCAACATTCCGGATGCCAACCGCCAATAAATTACAAGAAGAAGAAGAAGAGCAGGGAGACCACCCTTGCTTTAAACCCTCGAGATAAAGCTATTTATCATGATAGATGTGTAGCAGTTGGTTCAGTGGATCTGTATCTTATACCAGATAGTGAATTTAGTGGTGATGTAACAAACTGGCCGACTGTCACACTGCGATATTGTGAACTTTTTGGTGTTTTCCATTTCGCCATTGTACACAATGGAGGAAGCTGCGGACCAGGTCAGCCTCGCCGGCCTCCTGCAGAGCATCACAGCGGGGCTCTGGAAGGGGAGGTCGTCTTGAAGTCCTGAGCGATTTGTCTCGCCAGGCACTGGAAGGGCAGCTTGCGGATCAGCAGCTCGGTGGGTTTCTGGTTGTGGCAGATCTCTCTCAGCGCCACGGTGCCGGGGCCTGTAACGGTGAGGCTTTTTCACACAGACGGTAGCTGGAGTGCTTTTCTGGGCGCTCAACTTGGTTCTGGCCATATTAAAGCTTCCTTCAGATCCGCTGAGCCAGGTCTCTCTGTATGTCGCTTAGAAAGCTCGTAACACTCCGCTGCTTGATGTACATTAACTGCTGGTAGCCTGTAAAATGAGCAACCTGCCTCATTTTTATCACCTCCATTTGAACAACCGATGACAGTTTCCCATTGTTGAAGCTTCTGCAATTGTTCGCCAAATGCATGGAGCGTATCACAGCGGCCACCGCATCGTAATCCAGAATGGGCACGGGACACAAAATGACGTGACCGAAATGTCATATGAAAACCCTCTTTACTCTTCTTAGAACATCTGAACTGCTGAAACTGTTGTATATGTTTATATATACATTGATAATTATGTCATATTATTTTTCTCTTTGTATGTATCACCTTTTCACTTGTGCAAGCAACATACTAGGTTATCATAAACGTAGCTTTCTTCTTATTTTCATATATCGAGAAAAAAAAAACAGATGAGAGAAATAAACTGTTTTCAAAACACTGAGAGTCACATTTGTAACATTGTCATTGAAATAAGCTTCTTTAACCTTCAGACTAGAGAGGTCTAAAATTATTACAATCCTGGTCTGTTTGCTGTAGTTACAATGCAATAAAATTGATTTTTTTTGTAGGGGGGGAGACGGGGTGGTGATTGACTACAAATGAAAGTGTTTATCTCTTGAGGGTTGAGTTGATTATGGAAAAAAAAAAAACCTGAGAAGTTTAAGGAAAATCTAACGTTTTTCATTTTTTCCCCCTCAGAAACGACGATTTGTGCAGTAAAAGGACGTGGCAATAGGGACTACATGCTGAACACCTGGAAATTAAATGGATGCAATCTTCATCCAGGAACAAATAAGGGATGTGGAAGCTGTGTTGCCTGCTCCCCTTTTATGTGACTGAAAGAAACATTCTTTAAAATCTGTCTTTTTGTACATTTCATACTTACTTGGCATACTGAATGTGATTGGTAGTGGTTTCCAGTCCAAGAGATATTTTGGGGCCCCTTTCCAATGCAATCTTTAAGCTTTCTTATTAGCACCGGACACAAAGTCGGAAACATTTCATTCTCAGAATTTTTTTTTTTTTTAATGGTGAAGGGTGGTGGAGGAAGACCTGCATCAAAATTTCGCAGATGAGACCTTCGTCATCTGAACACTGTCACTGTAATGTGTAATGTACATATGATTGGAATTGAATATTATAGTTGTACACGGGCATTTATAATACAGTTCTTAATAATTTGGCTGGCAAGCAAAGCAAGTGCAGCAGCCCGTCGTCTTTATGAAACACACCCAAATTTTGTGTGGAAGGTTGTGTATGTTCATAGAAGGGCTGCAGTCTGCTTTTAAAAAAGCAGTAAACAGAATCAAGATGGATGGTAATACACTTCCTTAAACCACTTTGAATCAAAGTATGAGTAGGTTTTTCCTGCTTTGTCTGTAAGGAGTCTCATCTGCAGGTCCTTCTCCTCTCCACTGACAGCTGGTCCAGAGTAATTACTGAAAATCAAACCTTATGCCATCATATCAGTCAAAAAAACATTAAATTACATCATGATTTATGAAACACTGATGATTCCTGATGTATTTATTCTGTCGGTTTTTGACAAATGAATGTGCTGTTTTTTTGTCAACCTTAGAAACATCAAACGCATGAAAACAAATGTTTGCCCACTTTTACATTTTCAATTAAATTTAACCACAAAAACATCAACCCCCCCCCCCCCCCCCCCAAAAAAAAAAGGTCATTTCACCAAATCCCAGGTGTTGTCGTCACTCTTGTGTTTGTGTGAGAACAAAATATCTACAATAAAAGAACAAAAGAGTTGGCTCAATTTTCACCAAACTTTGAGGGTTTGTGTGTCCAGATGATTAACTTTTGGAACATCGTCAAGTTCAAGCAACACATCACCTCAAAAATATGTTCACCAGAAGATCTCCTCGGCCAGGCTGCAGATTTGATTCAAAGCTCACAATGATCAGTAAAATATTGATAATCTCTTGTTGTAAGTATCTTCATGATGACGTGACAAAGAAGTCACAATGTCAAGTTATATATCGTAACAAAAACCAACACCTCATTCAACAATTGTGGCCCCTGGAAGCTGACTGCATGTATCACTGATGATTCATAATTCAGAATATAAACTGATGTCACACTGTGCAGAGTGCAGTGTGACATCAGCCATGTGATGACTTTCATTAAATGTTGGGATTAATGGAGTATAGAAAAGTTTTACACTGACACTTTGACATCCTGTCCTGTCATGTCCAGACTGTCCTCAGACTCACCTTAAAACAAACATGTCGTTTAACTGACAAAACTACAGAATTTTATTTCAGTGATCTCCTTCAAACATCTTTTTCATATATATATATATATATATATATATATATATATATATATATATATATATTTTTTTTTAGCCAACATCACAATGCTGCCACCTTCCAGTTTTATCCATCCACCCATTTTCTATATCTGCTTACTCCAATGAAATGTCACAGGACGGCTGGTGTTGATCCCAGCAGTCATAGGGCCTGAGGCAGGGTCCAACCTGGACAGGACGCCAGTCTGTCACCGGACCACAATCAGACAAACACGTTCACACCTACAGTCTATTGAAAGTGTCCAGTCTTTGGAAGTGGAAGGAAGCCGGAGCCCCCAGAGGGAACCCACACAAACATGGGAACAACATGCAAACTCCACCCAGAAAGGCCAGGTAGGAAGTGAACCCAGGACCTTCTTGCTATGAGATAACAGTGCTAACTGCTGAGGTACTGCACCTCCCATATGGAGTTTCAGTTCAATTACTACATGTATTTTGAACCATCACCTCAGGGGAGGTGATGGTCTAGTGGTTAAGCATTGGGCTTGTGACCAGAGGATCCTTGGTTCAAATCCCAGCTTGACTGGAAAATCACTAAGGGCCCTTGGGCAAGGTCCTTAATCCCCTAGTTGCTCTTAGTGTCTTAGTGGGTGCCTTGTTTGGCAGCACCCTCACATTGGGGTGAATGTGAGGCATTATTGTAAAGCGCTTTGAGCATCTGATGCAGATGGAAAAGCGCTATATAAATGCAGTCCATTTACGTAAAGCATCTCAAGATGTGACACAAAAGCAGGCTTTAAACCAGGGGTGGGCAGCGAGGGCCGAGACAGTGCAGGTTTTCCTTGCAACCAATCACCTCAGCAGGTGGATTGCTGATGAGCTTCTCCCCTGTACATAAACACCTGATCGTCAATGAAATCACCTGCTGAGACAAGTGATCATTAATGAAATCACCTGCTGAGGTGATTGGTTGTAAGGAAAATCTGCAGTGTCTCGGCCCTTCGTGGCACATGATTGCCCACTCCTGCTTTAAACCATACTCACCCCATGAAGGAGATCTTTTTTGCTCCACAGTCATTTGTCATTGGTACGTATCTGGCATCATCTGGGGGGTTGGTAAGGTTAGGCCTTCCCTCGTGTGAAGTCCCTTGAAGCAGTTTTGTTGTGATTTGGCGCAATATATGTAAATATGTTGAATTTAAATGAATTGAAATAAGATAGAGCAGCACAGTGGATTAGTGGTTAGCACTGTTGCCTCACAGCGAGGAGGTCATGAGTTTGAGTCCCACCTGTGGTCTTTCTGTGTGGAGTTTGCGTGCTCTCCCCGTGTTTGCATGGGTTTCCTCCGGGTGCTCCAGTTTCCTCCCACATCCAAAGACATGCAGGTTAGGTGGATTGGAACTTTAAATTGTATATAGGTGTGCGTGCAGGTGTGATTGTGTTTGTTTGTCTATATGTGGTCTTGTGACAGACTGGCATCCTGTCCAGGGTGAACCCCACCTTGGAAAAAAACTGATTTATAACATTTATTTAACCAGATAAAAGCCCAATGAGATCGAAACCTCTTTTACTAAGGTGACCTGACCAAGAAAGGCAGCAGTACATGCAATCGTAGACAGGTTAACATCTGGAGAAAGTTAAAATCCAATCATCTTGGTCATTGTAAATTATAACGATGTATAGGATAAAACAAATTAACACGGGCACTGTGCAAAAGAATTCCATTTGCAATCTCTTAAAATAGAGTGGAAGGTATTCAAAGGAATCAACTCAGACTGGACATTCCAATCAGAGGGAGCAGAAAAACTAAAAGCTTTCTTTACTGCTTCAGTGCGGACATGAGGTACACGAAAGCATAACGGCTTTCAGATCTCCAAAGTAAACTGGGTAAATAGGTCGGAACCAGTCCAATAAGAGTCTTCTAAACCAGAGTCATCTAATATGTATATCGCCTCACAGTCAAAGAGGGCATGCCAGCATTGGCATACAACTCACAGTTATCAGACATTTCCGAGCACTTAAGGAAAAACATGACTTATTTCTATAAAGGAAGCCCAGCTTCACCCTTAATTTGGAGATCAGGTGTTTAAGATGAACTTTAAAAGAACGCTCTGTGTCAATAGTTAATCCCAAGTACTTG
This sequence comes from Thalassophryne amazonica, assembly GCF_902500255.1. NCBI lineage: Eukaryota > Metazoa > Chordata > Actinopteri > Batrachoidiformes > Batrachoididae > Thalassophryne > Thalassophryne amazonica. Next base: position 5,316,456 of record NC_047118.1, read on the forward strand.
TAACTGATGACTACCTTGAGAATATTACCTGGAGCAGTTTTAATTGATGGTATATTCCCCAAGGAAACAGGTGACTTTGAGAAGAACATTATTTTGGATTTTTCTGCATTCCACACAGGGATGCTCAACTCTAAAAACTATCAAAATGTTCCTTTGAGCACTTCAAATATCCAACATAAGAAAAGTTTTGAAAGTCTTAATTTTATTTCAGTTCATTTTCCCAGGAAGCAAACTCACACCGTAATTATTCCAAGTTGGCAAAAAAAAAAAAAACACCCAAAAAAACAGTTTTATAAAACTGGTAACTATCATAAATTACAGGTTGCGTTGAATGAAGTACCATGATTGTTCACTGGACAATCCCGTCATTGTGTAGCAGCAGATAATCCTTCACAGAGATTGGAATGTCCACTTGACTGACTGTTGCGTAATACAGGGCTCCTAAATGGCAACGTAGAGCACAGCGACAGAGATGCTGTAGAGATCGAGGCTGACCTCTCAGCTGACACACCAAGTCCAAGAAAATTTGCATTTCCTAAAGGAGGGAGTTAAAAATTGGCAACACTAAAACACTGGACTCTCAACGTCAATGAAAGATGCCAAGTAAGCACGGCCACGACCTCACCTCATATGTTTCAGTGGAAAGGGATTCCATCCAATCACAGGCAGGGATTGTTGGGTATGAATTCAGCATCAGCTCCATAGTCGCAGGAGACTGGACACAATACTTCAGCATCTGCTGGGAAAAAGAAAAGCAATTTTAAAACTGTTCAGTTTATTTGATGGTTTACAGGAAATTTTCAAGTTTAAATTTGGTCAAATGGTGGTAATAAGTTGGGATATTTTGCCTAACCTTTGGTGAAACAGGTTTAGCCCCGTGGTTCAGCAGTGACCGTGCGATTGCTTCAGGGTGCTGGTTTTGGTAATCTTCAATCCCCTTTAAATGAACAGCAAGAAAAACAATGAGTACTGTTGTTTTCTGAAAAATGCAGCTTCTTTACATTCAAAGTAGCCAGTTGAGGTGGTTTGGATGAAGAGCTGTTCAGATGAAAAGCTGATGTGATTTTTGGCTGGACGGAGGAACTACACAGTTTTTTTTATGGACGTCCGAAGTCTGTTCACTGCATCACCGGACTTCACGTCACAATTTGTACTTTACTTTGTGCTGTATGTAGCAGCAGTGGAACACCAAAATGTAAGTCCTTTTTCTGTTGTTTATAAATTAATAAAATATCAAATGACAAGGATCTATTTTAGCCGTTATATAAAACAAATAATGAATGTTTTTACAGTCTTTCAATGGAACAAATATTTAATTCGGTGAAAGCTGGAGCATACCATTCAATGAGGTGATGCCTCGTTGAATGGCATGTTCCAGCTTTCACCTCATGAAGTATTCGTACCATTACCATTCGTACCATTCGTACCAATGATCCTTCCGCAGGTTCACCTACGGAAACCTTGTTACGACTTTTACTTCCTCTAGATAGTCAAGTTTGATCGTCTTCTCGGTCCGTGACTATCCAGGGTTGGGACCAGGAAGCAGAGTTGTAGTCTTACACACCTCTCTGCAGCTTCTCTCCCCCTGCCATCCCCTCATTACCCCATCCCCGTAGAGATGGTGCCTGCTCCCAGACCACCAGTAACCAGTAAAAATCTATTTAAGCATAAAAATTCAAAAAGAAAAAATAATATAGCACCTTCAACTGCACCACAGACTAAAACAGTTAAATGTGGTCTATTAAACATTAGATCTCTCTCTTCTAAGTCCCTGTTAGTAAATGATATAATAATTGATCAACATATTGATTTATTCTGCCTTACAGAAACCTGGTTACAGCAGGATGAATATGTTAGTTTAAATGAGTCAACACCCCCGAGTCACACTAACTGCCAGAACACTCGTAGCACGGGCCGAGGCGGAGGATTAGCAGCAATCTTCCATTCCAGCTTATTAATTAATCAAAACCCAGACAGAGCTTTAATTCATTTGAAAGCTTGACTCTTAGTCTTGTCCATCCAAATTGGAAGTCCCAAAAACCAGTTTTATTTGTTATTATCTATCGTCCACCTGGTCGTTACTGTGAGTTTCTCTGTGAATTTTCAGACCTTTTGTCTGACTTAGTGCTTGGCTCAGATAAGATAATTATAGTGAGCGATTTTAACATCCACACAGATGCTGAGAATGACAGCCTCAACACTGCATTTAATCTATTATTAGACTCAATTGGCTTTGCTCAAAATGTAAATGAGTCCACCCACCACTTTAATCATATCTTAGATCTTGTTCTGACTTATGGTATGGAAATTGAAGACTTAACAGTATTCCCTGAAAACTCCCTTCTGTCTGATCACTTCTTAATTACATTTACATTTATTCTGATGGACTACCCAGCAGTGGGGAATAACTTTCATTACACTAGAAGTCTTTCAGAAAGCGCTGTAACTAGGTTTAAGGATATGATTCCTTCTTTATGTTCTCTAATGCCATATATCAACACAGTGCAGAGTAGCTACCTAAACTCTGTAAGTGAGATAGAGTATCTCGTCAATAGTTTTACATCCTCATTGAAGACAACTTTGGATGCTGTAGCTCCTCTGAAAAAGAGAGCCTTAAATCAGAAGTGCCTGACTCCGTGGTATAACTCACAAACTCGCAGCTTAAAGCAGATAACCCGTAAGTTGGAGAGGAAATGGCGTCTCACTAATTTAGAAGATCTTCACTTAGCCTGGAAAAAGAGTCTGTTGCTCTATAAAAAAGCCCTCCGTAAAGCTAGGACATCTTACTACTCATCACTAATTGAAGAAAATAAGAACAACCCCAGGTTTCTTTTCAGCACTGTAGCCAGGCTGACAAAGAGTCAGAGCTCTATTGAGCCGAGTATTCCTTTAACTTTAACTAGTAATGACTTCATGACTTTCTTTGCTAATAAAATTTTAACTATTAGAGAAAAAATTACTCATAACCATCCCAAAGACTTATCGTTATCTTTGGCTGCTTTCAGTGATGCCGGTATTTGGTTAGACTCTTTCTCTCCGATTGTTCTGAGTTATTTTCATTAGTTACTTCCTCCAAACCATCAACATGTCTATTAGACCCCATTCCTACCAGGCTGCTCAAGGAAGCCCTACCATTAATTAATGCTTCGATCTTAAATATGATCAATCTATCTTTATTAGTTGGCTATGTACCACAAGCTTTTAAGGTGGCAGTAATTAAACCATTACTTAAAAAGCCATCACTTGACCCAGCTATCTTAGCTAATTATAGGCCAATCTCCAACCTTTTCTCTCAAAAATTCTTGAAAGGGTAGTTATAAAACAGCTAACTGATCATCTGCAGAGGAATGGTCTATTTGAAGAGTTTCAGTCAGGTTTTAGAATTCATCATAGTACAGAAACAGCATTAGTGAAGGTTACAAATGATCTTCTTATGGCCTCAGTCAGTGGACTCATTTCTGTGCTTGTTCTGTTAGACCTCAGTGCTGCTTTTGATACTGTTGACCATAAAATTTTATTACAGAGATTAGAGCATGCCATAGGTATTAAAGGCACTCCGCTGCGGTGGTTTGAATCATATTTATCTAATAGATTACAATTTGTTCATGTAAATGGGGAATCTTCTTCACAGACTAAGGTTAATTATGGAGTTCCACAAGGTTCTGTGCTAGGACCAATTTTATTCACTTTATACATGTTTCCCTTAGGCAGTATTATTAGACGGCATTGCTTAAATTTTCATTGTTACGCAGATGATACCCAGCTTTATCTATCCATGAAGCCAGAGGACACACACCAATTAGCTAAACTGCAGGATTGTCTTACAGACATAAAGACATGGATGACCTCTAATTTCCTGCTTTTAAACTCAGATAAAACTGAAGTTATTGTACTTGGCCCCACAAATCTTAGAAACATGGTGTCTAACCAGATCCTTACTCTGGATGGCATTACCCTGACCTCTAGTAATACTGTGAGAAATCTTGGAGTCCTTTTTGATCAGGATATGTCATTCTTGTCTCAGAGTGATGCTGAAAAACTAATTCATGCATTTATTTCCTCTAGGCTGGACTATTGTAATTCATTATTATCAGGTTGTCCTAAAAGTTCCCTGAAAAGCCTTCAGTTAATTCAAAATGCTGCAGCTAGAGTACTGACAGGGACTAGAAGAAGAGAGCATATCTCACCCATATTGGCCTCTCTTCATTGGCTTCCTGTTAATTCTAGAATAGAATTTAAAATTCTTCTTCTTACTTATAAGGTTTTGAATAATCAGGTCCCATCTTATCTTAGGGACCTCATAGTACCATATCACCCCAATAGAGCACTTTGCTCTCAGACTGCAGGCTTACTTGTAGTTCCTAGGGTTTGTAAGAGTAGAATGGGAGGCAGAGCCTTCAGCTTTCAGGCTCTTCTCCTGTGGAACCAGCTCCCAATTCAGATCAGGGAGACAGACACCCTCTCTACTTTTAAGATTAGGCTTAAAACTTTCCTTTTTGCTAAAGCTTATAGTTAGGGCTGGATCAGGTGACCCTGAACCATCCCTTAGTTATGCTGCTATAGACTTAGACTGCTGGGGGGTTCCCATGATGCACTGAGTGTTTCTTTCTCTTTTTGCTCTGTATGCACCACTCTGCATTTAATCATTAGTGATTGATCTCTGCTCCCCTCCACAGCATGTCTTTTTCCTGGTTCTCTCCCTCAGCCCCAACCAGTCCCAGCAGAAGACTGCCCCTCCCTGAGCCTGGTTCTACTGGAAGTTTCTTCCTGTTAAAAGGGAGTTTTTCCTTCCCACTGTCGCCAAGTGCTTGCTCACAGGGGGTCGTTTTGACCGTTGGGGTTTTTCCGTAATTATTGTATGGCCTTGCCTTACAATATAAAGCGCCTTGGGGCAACTGTTTGTTGTGATTTGGCGCTATATAAATAAAATTGATTGATTGATTGACTGAACTCATAAACATTCCTTATTTGTATACTGTAGAACACATCTTTATTGGATTCCATGGAACAGGCTTTGGAGGGGGCACACAACCTAATCATCTCCACTCTAGAGCTGCCTATGATACTATTTTTATTCCACTGTTTCTGTTTAAGGAGTTTTTGGGCACCACACTTCTTTTTCACAGGACTCCTTAGAAAGTAACAGTCACCTTTTACCTGCACTAGACAATCCATCGGCGTGTAGCCTGCGCAGTTAACAACATCCGCCTCGGCTCCGTGCTGCAAGAGGAAGTCGACGATAGATGGGCTGCAGTTTGAGCAGGCATTGTGCAGCGGCGTGTGCATCTTCTTGCCTGCAGTTCGGGGGTCGGCTCCAGCTTTGAGCAGCATTTGAATCACGCTGAGGTAGCGGCTGGCCTCGGACAACTTCTCAGCTCCAGAGCACGAAGCGTTTAACGGTGTTTCTCCCTCCAGATTTGTGGCGAGCACATCTGCCCTGTGACGGAGAAAGAGCCCCACGTGTTCCTCCAGGCCTCGACGAGCTGCGACATGCAGAGGCGTGAGCCTGGACTCCCTCATCCTGATGTTGACCTCTGCCCCGGCATCTAACAGCAGCTCTGCACAGCTGCAATAAAAACACAAGATTCGATGTGATCATCCACAACTCTGACATCATCTGTGTTACCTATGCTGGAAAAAAAGGACATGAATTCTTTTGGAAAATGACAGATTCCATTATTCACTTTATTTCTTTAAAAATAAGTTTTAAACTGAAAATTGTGTTTGTTGAAGTTATTTGAGTGAATGCACAAGAGGTGTTTGTCTTAATGTTATAGTTTCATGACCGTTTTAAAGAAACATTTGAAAATATCCATCAGCAGCTGATTTGGTCCCACTGTGCAGTAACCCCAGATCTGGTTCATTTTTAGTTTTAAAATCCCAAATGTTGCTGCTCATCTGGTAAAAGCCGGCCGACATTCTTCTAACTAATATTATACATTGCTGTCTTACTTCTGGTGTGATTCCGTCATCCTTCTGAACAAGTGCAATAACTTAATACTAAACTGCTGATTTATTATTATTAATAACATTAATATTATTATAGATTTTGGTGGATTTGTATTAGAGGGCAGTATAGAACTATATTAGATTTCAAAAAACTTTTTTCCCTATGCATTCTATAACAGTTGTTCTCAACCTTTTTTCTTTTGAGTCTCTTCTTATAGCTAAGAAAGTCTGACCCCCCATCAGTGAAAGGAAAAACTTTAATTGAATTTCCCTCTGGGATCAATAAAGTATCTACCTATCTATCTAATTTTTTTCTCTACAAATTAACTTTAACAGTTTATATATGTTAAGTGGCACCCCGTCTTTCCATCACTCGGTCTGCATATTTGCATCTACAAAACATCAATCATCTTTGGGTGTGTCTCACATTCAATTGCCCTGCCCTACTCATGCATGTCCTAGTGACTTGTTGGGGTTGATGCCCGAGTCATGTACAGACTGAAATTGCTATTTGGCACAAGTTTTACACCGGATGCCCTTCATGACACAACTCCAATTCTGCATGGACACACAGCCCCTGGATTTTTCTTCTGAGATATGGTACACATTTACAGCTGGGTGGACTGAGACATTACAGATTAAGTGTCTTGTCCCAGGATCCAGACAGGTAGCATGAGTGGGAGTCGAACCCAGATGTACATATTGGCAGACAAGCTCCCTATCCACTGAGCTACCTGCTGTACAGATAGACCTTCTACGTGCAGAGCAGACAGACGTTTGTTTGTTGAAGGTCTAGAGGTGAGAATTGCATAGAGTTTGGATAAATACTGCAAAAGTGTTGTTTTTTACCTTTTTGGTCTGAATTTAGGGAGTAATTGGAACCATCCAGTGAGTATTAACATGCTCTTCCTGGATTTATAGCAGTTTGATGTGCTTGATGCCAGCCACTGTGTGGATGACAGAAGAGAAGTCAGCCCAACGCAAAATCATCCCCGAGCTAACCCTACCCCAGACCCTACCCCGGACCACAAACCTAACACGGACCCCAACCCTAACCCTAACCCTACCCTGAAATCTAACCCTACCCCGAATCCTAACCCTACCCTGGACCCCAACCTGACCCCTAAACCTACCCTGGACCCTAACCCTACACTGAACCCTAACCCTACCCCAGACCCCAACCCTACCCCTACCCTGAAATCTAACCCTACCCAGAACCCTAACCCTACCCCGGACCCAAACCCTAACCCTACCCCGGACCCTAAACTGGGCTGAGTTCTTCAGAGGGCCAAGTTTTCCTGTTACCATGTAGACACCAGTTTTATCACTTACTGGAACGACTGGGCTGAGGTGCAGAGGTGAAGAGGAGCACTGCCATCTGCCGCAAGCAGGTCAGGATCCGCTCCGTGAGAAAGCAGCAGCTGGACGCAGGGAGCATGGCCACCTGCACAGGCGTCATGGAGGGCAGTGCTGCCGCCAGGGTCAGCGTTCACCTCAGCGCCACGGAACAGCAGTTCCTCCACACAGGAAGTGTGCCCTCTGCTGGCACCCAGTCGCAAGGCAGATGTTTGCCTGACCTTGGAGCTCATAGTCCACATGCCTTGCAGAAGAAGAAAAGTGCTGTCAGGGTGGAAAATGAAGATCATGTTGAAACCAATGTTATCACTATGTGGAACATAATACCCATCTCTGGAGCCCAGGCGATCTCCTCGTGCACTGTCTCCATCACGGCGTTGACCATTGCTGGGTCTTTCAGCACTGCATACACTCCTTTCATGTCCCCAAACATGAAGGTATTATGGACGGCGGTGTCTCTGCACCGAACCGGGGATGGAGGGGCTCGGACCTCTTGGATCCACTGCTGCCTGGGCAGAGGTCTAGGGGCCGGAGCCAACGGGGCCCGACTCATCGCTCGCCTGTGAGCCAACGCCCTCCGTGAATCCTCCCACTCCTGAAACTCTTGCTCCAGTCTCATCGCCCGGAGTGAGGTTGAAGTAAACGGAAATGTGTCCTTAGACATGGCATCTGAAAGTGAGCCCACCAGAACTGATTTTAGGACACGAACCTGTGACAGACTGTACGTGAAAGGAAGTCACATGAAGTTCAACCAACTTAACCTTCGTCGTTGAACCAGAGGCATGCTTCTGACGTCCTACCTTGAACAGTTTCTACTCACCCTTTACAGGAAGAACACAGAGGTGATTTAAAAATAAAAATAAAGAATGTAATATTCAAAAATTAAATCATGGTTGTTTTCTTTTAAACTTACGGAGCCACTGGCAAATTAAATGTCTTTTCTCTGTGGACAGTCACGGGAATGTTGCTCAAAATCAAGTTCAGTTCCAGATAATAATAGCTCAGAATGCAAACTGATACGTGCAATACCTAAACATGGTCATCAGATGGCAGTATCGAGCCAGCATTGCTCTCCTCACAACGGTTGATTAAACCAAAGACACGAAAGTAGCGTCAAGATAGAAATCTTGTCTTGAAGAACAAGCTAAAATCTGATGGTGTTTGTTCATAACGTGTTATCGTTTTTACTAACGAAAGGAGGGCTGTGTGTGTGTGTGTGTGTGTGTGTGTGTGTGTGTGTGTGTGTGTGTGTGTGTGTGTGGGGGGGGGGGGGGGGGGGGCTGAGAAAGTACAATCGCCTGGAGAGACCACAACACTTCCACAACACCTACATCAGCAACAGATATTTGCATTAAAAAATGTCTTACAAATTGAGAACATGATTGCAAACACTGTGAAGGCAAACATATAGTATGACCTACAGTACGTCCAGCAATTTAAACTTGTCTGCTGCATACAATATTTGCAAAAACACAGCTGTAAGCAGCCACGGCACAAAGAACATACGAACTACACACACAAAAAAGAGGATTCTTGTATTTCATGTATTTTGGCACTCTTATCTTTATCTCTGCTTTACTTTATTACACTTAATTCATTCTTTTTATTTTACCTGCAATGCATTGAACAGCAGACGTCAGTAAAGTGCTCCAGGCAAAAACCTGTATATACTGTATGTTGCTCTTATGTTGCGGCTATTTGCGCTTCATTTGTGCTTTCGCGTGCACTCTGTGACTTTGCAGTTGACACATAGTAAATTAGTAAATAAAATAAATTATTGTAGCGGGATGAAAGTCCCGGGTCCCAATTGAAAAGACGTTCCCGCCAGCTTGGCTAATGCGGGAATTCCCCTTTCGTTGACTTGGTAGAGGAACGGTCTTTTGTGCGAGCCGCGTGGGTTCGATTCCCACCGTCGTTCCCATCACGAAGGTCCTGCTGGTTCAATCTAAAATATTAAATCCTTGCATGTGCTGTTATATTCGTGTTTTTTTTTTTTGTTTTTTTTTTTTGAAGCGTTTTCTCATTTTGCAAGACATTTATTGAGACAACTACCTGTGCTTGAATTAATGTTTTCCCCCTGAATTTCGGAGCATTTTTCTACATTTTCTTGTGTTATTTTAGTCTGAAAATATTGCATTCTCGCTCAGCCAGCATAACAAAAATGCGGTATGTATTTACTTTGACTGCTTGAAATGCTGATTATTCGAGTTTGACCCACATTCCTTACCACCAGGAGGCGACAGCGGTTGTTTGCCAACAACCATTCAAGAAGGAAAAAGAAGAAGATCGCTTCCGGATGTGTTTGGGAGTGAAGCCTCTTGCTGAGCTTCCAAAGGCTTGGCGAAAAGTGTGGCTACGTCATTACGTACAGTTTGAACGTGGCGGTCCCCTCATAGTCCTCTTATGTTTTTTCCACATCAGTGTGAAATATTAAACTAAATATAAATATGCGTGTTTATCCACAACTTCTGAATTGCGTCGGGTGTTTTACGGAATTTAGTGTGTGTGTGTAAAGGTATCAGAAACACGCCGTCGCGATGGTAAGTCCAATAAACGAACCACACGGAGCTAATGAAGCTATCCAGAAGTTGGTGCGTGACACGATAAATCTGTTAAAGTATCGTGCTTTCTCTCCTGATCCATTGATTTATTTCCTGTGAAGACTGTGAGTGTTAAATCTTATGTTACAGACTTGCAAGTTAAGTGGGCTGTTCAGCATCGCCGAAGATTTCGATGATGAGGTGATCGACTTTAACACACCTGATTCTAATCTCTCCACATATGGGGACTAAACAACACTTAGAATACAAACTGTACGGTGGCCATCCCAGGCTGGTATCTGAAGCCAGATAGGAGTCAATGAAGGATTACCCATGGGCCAACATTTTAAAAATGCTCCAATCATATTGAAAATATACCAGATTATTTGATCATAAAGATTGTAAAAAAGGTATAATTTGGAACACCTAAGACTGAATGTTCAAACCTTGTGACAAAGGTCAGTTTCAGTTTGTACAGGTGCCAAAAGTTAAAGTTGCTCCAGTTTGGATAAAAAGTGATGCAAATTGTTGGTTGATTTTAATTGGGCACCTCGAGGCAGCAAAGCCGCCTCGAGGTGCTGTGAATCTGGACAGGGCCTGGGGACTCACATTTTCAATACCTACTATGCCCCAGGACTCGGTGTAATGCAAACCCTGATCATCTGTCATCCGTTGGCCTCACATCTCCATAAATGCACTGTAATTTTCCCACAACACCCTATGATTTTTAGTGCAAAAATCGAAATGAGAGCGCTTTTAAGTTAGAATATGGATGGAAATATGCTGAAATTCACATTGAGACTGTGCACTTTGAGCTCTTAATCATGATTTGTATCTCTGGAATGCTGCAGTAGATGCCTAAAATAACCTTTTACATATTGGAGCTCTTTTTTTCTTCAGGACCTGCTTGAGACAGAGTGGATTGTCTCCTCAGCATCCAAACCAGCCGGTGTGATGACTGGTGCAGGGTCTCCCTGTGCGCTGCGTGCTTCCTCTGTCGCTCAAAGACACATGGAGAAAAACTGCCTCGAGCAAACTGGACAGAGATCACCTGTGGTCTGTAACGGCACTACAGCAAGGAGCAGTGTGCTCGCACAACCTGCCGCTGTCGAAGTCAGACAGCTCTCCGTCTCGCCCCACCCTCCTGCCCTGAGGGGCTCTGACTCAAAATTGGCACCACAACAGAGTCGTGTTAGTGCTGGAGGGCCACAGAAGCCCTCCTCTGTTCCAAAGGACGATTTTGACGACTGGGATATTGACCTGGCTGAACTGGAAGAGTGCGACCGCCAGGTAGGACAGTCACTTCAGCCCCCTGTTCCGTTCCCATCGTCAGCCCTATTCGGGTCTGCTTCTTCAGAAAAAAAGTCGCCAGCGTGTGGCGCTGCTCTCACATTATGTGGTGGAAGTCTGAGTGAGCCCAGTGCTGCAGACCACTCGTTTGGATCATCTCATCTTAAACTGCCTTCTCGTACCTTTTCCACTGTGCAGTCCCCGAGTTCCTGCCCTATTGTTCCGTCGCGTCCTCAGCAAAGTCCCGTCATTTTCCGTGGGCTTACTGCCACCACTCCCACTTCCTGTTCAAAAAGTCACCAGCAGCCACAGAGACCATGGGCAACTCCAGGGCCCTGTCATCAGAGCCGAGGCCTTTTTGAGACTGTTTCCCCAGCGGCGGCAGCAGCAGCGTCCTCCGCTCTGAGCTCCCCCAGCCTCACCTGCCGCCCCCTCCACATGCCGGTCCTCACCAATCGCCTGGTGCAGTTGGTGTCTGCCTCTACTAAGCTTCCCAGGAAGAGGCCATGCTCTGACTGTGATCAGCCGAGAACCCGTCGCTTCCCCGGCCCCGCCGGGCTCCTGCCACAGCAGGTTAGTGTCATGCATTGAAAAGCAGCCACACACTGACTGGGTTTTGTCTGGGTGTGTTAGTTTAGTGCTGCCGACTGAGAGTTTGAGCATGAAAATACAGCAGAGCAGTCCCAAGGTCATCTGTGTAAACTTTTGTCAGGAATAACTGCTCTTAAGAGGAGTTGTAGATGAAGTACAAATAAAATGTCTGTCCTGGGGGAAAAAGTATTGGTAATGTGTTTGTTTTTCCACCTTACTGCCATGTGATAATTTAAATGTTGTCTGTCAGCCGCAGGGCCAGAGTCTGGATGACATCATCGTGTCTGTTCCTCAGACTCCTGCTCATGGTGCTGTGGCCCGATTGCCAAGCCAGGTAACAAAATGGGCCAAATGGGCAAATTCTTATTTATTTATTAGCTTGATATAGATTTTTGTTTTCTCTTTGAAGATAGATCATATCTATTAGGGGTGTCACGGATTCCAAAAGACACAGTTCGGCTCTGAGACATGTTTTTTTTTTTTAAGCCACGGAGCAGATCATTTTTTTGGGGGGGGAGCATGAATGCTACTTTGTTTTTCTTTTTAAAAAGTAACTACATTAGTCATGAAAATAAATAAATTTTGTCTGTGGTTCTGAATGAAAACAAGGTGTCCAGTGCTTTCCAGAATGTTTTAAAATAAAATACTTGTTTTAAATTCCAACATGAACAGTATCGATGAATGTCAAAAAAACAGCTTCCTACTACGCATTTTAATAAGGGTCTATTGGCGGCCATTTTGGACGCCATTTTGAATCTTAAACCCATGAATTAATTTAGTTTAGGCACAAATGAGTTTGCTGGGACCTGCAATGGTCTTCCCATTGAATCTCTGTAATATTTATGTTGTTTATATGTTGTGTAAAGGTGTTTTAGTGAAAAAACCCCAAAACATTTTAGCGGCCATCTTGGACGCCATCTTGGCTAACTGGTTTGAGGACAGTTTTTATTTTTGGGAACATCCTGATTGTGTTTTGGGGTCATCTAAGGAACCTAAAAAAGTTGGTTTGGTTTTGTCTTGGCGGGGGGGGTGCAAATGTATTGGTCACAGCGCTCCTAGTAGTACAAAAAAAAGAGAGAAAAGTAGAAACTAATGAGTTTATAACTTTTTCTAAGAAGAGATGAGCATGTCTATATTGTCTGATGAGAAGGTACTTAGAATAATTTTATTTATAGTCTTTTCCGGATAAATACATTCATCTAACCCATATCAAGATGCTCATAAACACTGAGGAATACTCGTTATTTGTTCGGAGCTGTGGACTTGCAGCCACCTGCAAGCGCTTTGACCATGACGCTCCTGACTGCACAGGGAAGAGAGGACAACTCTTAGCGTCAATGGAGATTCTTTTTGCACTGAGCCTGTTTGAGTTCAGTGGGAGCTTATAGCCTCTCCACGAGGCCGCCTTTTATTTTAAGCAGGGTGTGCGTGCACAGAGCAGCTGCATTTCAATTCTTCATTTCTTCCATTTATTTATTTCATTTATTGTTACCACAACTGCATCAAAATTAACAGTTATTACACTAAAAACAAAAAATCGCACTGATGTAAACTCATTAATCCATGACTTACATACGTTCTGAAATGTGTGTGTGTGTGTGGGGGGGGGGGGTCCGTACGGATCACAGATCAAGTGTGATCTGCTGCACCCCATCATTGTTTGGCCTTTTTTTTCTACGTTAGACATGTTTAAAGTTAGAAAGTGCACATGTGCTTGTTACAGAATGCATAATTGACGTGGGGGAAAAATGGTGATAGAATTTACAGTTCTACCGTTTGCATTCATATAGGGCTGGACAACATAATAGTATTAAAGCAATGTCATGGCATTGATTATGCAGTACTGTTAATACTGCAATTTTTTTTTAACTTATTCTTTATCATGACATATTTGCTACTGTATAACTATAATATTTGATGTTCATATGTTTAGATCTGGCATTTTGTGTGAATAAATGATGGGCTATTAGGTACTCAATACTTGTAATCATCATAGAATAGAATCTTTGTCATTGTAACATGTACAATGAAATTAAAAATGCTACACCAGTCAGTGCAACATGCAACAACATTCAGGTCATATACAACTACAAGACTCTAAAACTATAAAAGCATAAAAAATAAATATAAATCTATCTAAATAAATGAAGAGTTCAGATGCATAACCGAGTATCTCCAAAACCATACATTTTTAGTTGAGGCCAACATGTACTTGGCTGTCAAGGGGACCGTCAGTGTGCAAAATATGAAAGAATTTGAACAGACTTTTCATTTTATTGATGAAAGTCTGTGCATTTCCAAATATGGTTTCCTTTAAATCTCCATTTTCAGCTGCATTTTTCTCCATTAAAAAAAAAAAAAATACTTACTGGGTTTTACATCTGAACTCTTCAAATAATTATAATACAAACCAGCGAACACTCAACCAAACGTTGAACATTAATTGCACAGTTCCTTAGTTGTACCAGCAGCAGTATTACATTTTGGCTTTATTGAGTGTGGTTATTGCTGTGGGGTAACAGCTGTGTCTGAATCTGTTTGTCCTTATTTTGATTGATCTGTACCGTCTGCCTGGCGGTAACAGATCAAACAGTGAGTGACCAGGGTGTAAAATATCCTTCATAATGTTCTTGGCTTTTTGAGACAGTGGGATCGATGTAGTTCTTCCAGAGTGAGGAGAGGGCAGCCGATGATCTTCTGGGCCATGTTGATGACCCTCTGGAGTGCTTTTCTCTGAGCCACTGTGCAGCTGCTGTACCACACACACACATACATTATATCAGTGTGCTCTCTATGGAACACTGGTAAAAGGACACCAGCAGTCTCTGTGTGATGTTGTTCTTCCTGAGCGCCCTCAGGAAGTGCAGTCTCTGTTGGGCCTTTTTCACCAGCTCAGAGGACACATTTTCCACAGTGTGGACTCCCAGGAAGCAGGAGTCTGCCACACACTCCACACTGTCCCCGCTGATAATCATTGGCGTAATGTCTGTTTTTTTTTTTCTTCCTGAAGTCTATTATCAGCTCCTTGGTTTTTTGAGATGTTGAGGATAGGGATGGGTATTGCTAAGATTTTATCGATGCCATTATCGATTCCGCTTATTGATCCGGTTCCTTATCGATTCCCTTATCGATACCTCTTGTGGATTTTGTACTAAAAGTAGGCTTTACAGGTTTTCTATGTATTTTATTGAGTCTTAAATAAATATGAAATTGGTCACTGTATCCTTGATCTCTGGATATAAATAAAAATAAACAAAACGGTGTTTCGCTTTGAAGTTATTAATTCCGACTGGATTCTATCGTTCTAACTTGACTCTGCAGAGAGCCGCGCAGCATTTGGAGCTGTGTGAACAGAACGGAGGACGAGTCTCGTTTCTTGCAACAAGACAGGAGTCCCAGTTAGTAACTTTAATCTGCACAAAAGTGACTCACGATTGACATATTCAGGGATGAAAGTGGTGAAAAACAAAAAAAGCTGAAACCCAAAATTACCCCCAACACCACCTGCACGAAAATGTTTGAATTCTAGAAGCTCTGAAATGCAATCTGGGACTATTCCAGACAATAAAGTGCAGTGAGTGCAGCATCCATTTAGGTGAGAAAAAAAAAACAACTTATTCAAATTCATTCCAGTAGTATTCTGCTCTTACAAGGTTGCAGCAGTTTTCTAGCTTGTCAGATAGTTCTGGAGGAAATCACTGAAGAAATTAACACACTGAGAATATGGTTTGACCGAAACAAACTGTCATTAAACTTAAATAAGACAGGGATGAAATGGAGGTGTGAGAGTCACTAGGTGTTCACACGAAACACTTATTTATTTCTATATGTATTTATGTATTTATTTATGTATGTTCATTGTTTTTATATTTTCTGTTGTGTTTCTATTCAGGTTCTTCTTGTCTCTTTCTCTAAAATTGTATATAACTAATCATTAGATTATTAATATAGAAACAAAAATAAATTAAAAAAAAACATTACAATTTGTAATACATTTGACTCTTTTACGACAACAAACGCTTATACAGAAAAATGCACGAACGTGATGATAGCTGCAACTGCTTAACGCTAATTTTTAACATTGAAAATGCCATAGACATGCTAACGCGTTAGCATGGCTCCCGTTTTTAAGCTATAAAATACATCTAGCAACTGTTTCAAAAGACCATAACAGGTCAGTTTAACATAAAAAAGGTAAATAATACTCAGACGTATGCTCTTTAGGGTTTTACCGGGGGAAAATTAAGATACAGCGAAATAAAAAAATGCATAAGCGAAGCAATAGATCGAAGCACTGTGAACCACTGCTTCGATTGGTTCAAGGTTCAAGGCAAAGCCGCACTGCAGAAAAGTTGATTACAGACTCTGAAGGACCGATAACAGAATCGTTAAGCAAAAAGCTTATTGATGTTGGTGGATCGAATAATTTCTTAACGATACCCGAAAGGAACCGGTTCTCGATACCCATCCCTAGTTGAGGAGCAGGTTATTCTCCCTGCACCACCCTATTAGCTGCTGCACCTCATTCCTGTAGGCAAACTCATCCCCTCTGGAGATGAGGCCCACCACTGTGGTGTTGTCCGCAAACTTGACGATGGTGTTACTGTGGTGGGTGGGGGTGCAGTCATAGAGTAGAGGACGTAGAGCAGGGGGCTCAGCACACAGCCCTGTGGGGCGCCGGTGCTGAGGCTGAGTGCTGTAGATGTGTGGTGGCCCGCTCTGATTCTCTGGCTGCATCCAGACAGGAAGCTGTTGATCCACATGCAGGTGCAGTGTGGGAGACCTAAGACGCCCACTTTGTCCACCAGTTTGTGAGGGAGGACGGTGTTAAATGCAGAGCTGTAGTCAACAAAGAGCAGCCGCACATAGCTTCCCTGTTGCTCCAGGTGGGACAGTGCAGCACGAAGGGCTGTGATTGCAGTGTCCTCTGTTGATCTGTTTGCTCTGTACACAAACTGGTGGGGGTCAAAACTGTGGGGTGGGAGTGATGTGATGTAACCCCTGACCAGTTTCTCAAAACATTTCATCACCACTGGGGTGAGTGCAACTGGCCGGTAGTCATTAAGGCTGGAGATGTGAGGTTTCTTGGGCAGGGGGATTATGGTGGAGGACTTCAGGCAGGACCGGACAGTGGACTGGGACAGGGACTGGTTAAAAATCCTGGTGAAGACTCTAGCCAGCTGCTCTGCGCAGTCCTTTAACACCCGTCCTGAGCCGCCATCAGGTCCAGCAGCCTTTCTTGGTTCGACGGCCCGCAGTGTGCGCCTGACCTCACGCTCCTCCACTATGAGGGTAGGGCTGCTGTGGACCGTGGAGTGTAGTGTAGCTGCCTCTGGTGGCTCCACCTCAATGAAGAGTTTCAGCTCCTCTGCCAGTGCGGTATCGCCTTGAGCAGCTCCAGGGTTGGTCCTGTAGTTGGTGAGTTGCTGGACTCCCTGCCACTCCTGCCTGCTGTTATTGCTGTCCAGGTGGTCCTCAATTTTCCTCCTGTAGTTCGACTTGGCCTCTTTGATGCCTCTCTTCAGGTCTGCTCAGGAGCTCGAGAGCCCTGTTGCCAGACAACTGTGTAGCACCTAGTTAGTCAAAAATATGCGGTACATATGCTGATAACTCAAGAGAGAAATTCATTCAATGCAATTTCATTTGAAATTTCCATTTCAAATAAATTGCAACAGTATTTGGACTGCACTGTCACCAAACACGCTGAAGTGAAAGATGCTGTGACATACCAAAATCGGCATTATTCTGAAGGCAGTGGCTATTCATACATAACCATATTCATATAGTGAAATTCTATTCGTACGTACTGGTAGTATCGCTCTCATTGGCCAATATAGGTCACATGATCATAAGGTTACGTACTTCTACACGTATTTGCTATTGATGCTGAACTGTGTGATTTCATTTAAAGGGTCCGAGCTCACAATCTGAGGAATACGAGTTCAGCGGTGGTGCTTGGGCGGCAATGAAGGCAGAAATGGGATTGGATGAAAGGAACCCTTCCTGCTTCCTGTATTCCTATAGTGTGGTCATGGTGCTACGTAAGGTGAGTTTGCCTTTACACACGTTTTGTTGTTTAGTTACAAACATAAAAAAGGGCTGGAACTGTAATTTTCTTTGTGTCAGTTATTTTAATGATTAATTGAGTCATCTGGTGAGACTCTTATATTAGCTTTAATTGTCGCATTCGAAGATACTAGGGGCACTGCGGTTGATCGTTTGTGCGCACATGCTGCTTTTGTGATACCCAGATGTAAAAGTTGAGACCCGGACAGTTTTTGGGTATCCAGAGCTCAGAAGCCCGGGTCGGTGGTATGGGACATTTCGCCCACAGAAATGACAGATTATGCTTAAATTTGATCAGTCTTTTAAAATAATTAGATTATAGGCATGCCTAGGTATAACTGTTGGGCATTTGTTATAAAAAATCGATCGACAAGAAAAGAAACCTTCCGTAGCACAGATGGCTTCAAGGTATTACATACATTTCACCCATTTCCACACAAAACTTGTCAAGCTAAATTAAGATATCAGTGGGTGAAGATGAAGATGTGTTGTAGGGCCACCAAAAAAGTCAGTTTACAATTTGATTGTCAGTTGGCTCTTGTTGTTCGTTTTGTGAATTGTTTTGTAATTTGTGTCTGTATCATGGCCCAAGCAGAGGGTCACCCCTTTGAATCTGGTCTGTTTGAGGTTTCTTCCTCAGAGGGAGTTTTTCCTTACCACTGTTGCGCTGGGGGTTAATAAGGTTAGACCTTACTTGTGTGAAGCGCCTTGAGGCAACCTTGTTGTGATTTGGCGCTATATAAAAAAAAATAAATGAAATGATTGGTATTCCTGTTTCTGATTGTCGTCTTCTTTTGCCGGCAGGACAATCTTATCTGCTCTCTACGCCAGATCTAACAGCTCCCACTTTCTGTAACCCGTGGTTGAAACAGTCCTATCTTATAAATACTTTTGGATGCTTTTAATTGTCCGTTTTAGCGCCATGGCGTTACTTCAACTACCTAAACATAGATTCAAAATGGCGTTGCAGCTTGTTCTACCCGGCCAGGCTTGTTGTTGACTTACTGCAGCCACAGCGCCCTATAGTATCTTCGAATGCAGCTTTTAGTCTTATGGTCTCAGATGTTACAATACTTATGTTTGCTGCAGGCTGATCCCTTTGATATTGCTTGCAAGTTTAATAATTTCTTTTCAAATGTTGGTGCTTCTCTTGCAAAGAAAATTGACTCCACAAATATAAATCTGGTTGATTACATTAAAGGTTCATTTCCTTCTGTGGGTGAATTTGAACCCACAAATTCCAATGAGGTTTGTGAAATCATTGCTGGCCTACGTCCATCTGGAGCTGGCCATAATGGAATAAGTACATCTGTTGTTAAATCTGTTATACATGAAATTTCTGAACCACTTACACATTTTTTCTTTGTCTTTGAAAACAAGCATAGTGCCTTCTGGTTTAAAGATTGCTAAAGTCATACCTTTATTTAAAAAAGGTGATTCTGCATCTTTTTCAAATTATCGCCCTGTTTTAGTCTTGCCATGTTTTTCAAAGATCTTGGAGAAACTTGTTTATAAAAGATTAATCATTTGTTTAAGAACTCAATTTTATATAATTAGCAATATAGATTTTGGAAAAATCATTGAACTTATATGGCTTTGATCGCACTATTGGATAGAATTCATTTAGCTTTGGAAAATAATGAATTTGGTATTTGTGTGTTCTTAGACCTTTCAAAAGCATTTGATACAGTAAATCATGAAATTTTGCTCTCAAAGTTAAATAAATATGGATTTAATTCAACTGTACATACATGGCTTAGTAATTATTTATCTGAGAGAAAACAGTATGTTTTTCTAAATCTGGACTCGTATCAATTCTATAGAGTGTGGAGTACCTCAAGGTTAAATTTTGGGACTGTTATTGTTTACAATATATATTAATGATTTTGCATCTGTTTCTACTACTACATTCCCAATGTTGTTTGCTGATGATACTAATCTTTTTATTTCCACCAAAGATATAGATAGTTTGGTTAGTATTTTAAATGATGATCATTTGAAATATTCAATCTGGTTCAAAGCCAATAGATTATCGTTGAATATAAAAAGTCTAATTTTATGTTATTTGGTGGCAATAAAAAATGTAATCATAGTCTAATTAAAATTTGCATTGATAATGAAATAATATCAAGGTTCTCATCTACATGTATTTGGGTGTGTGGATAGATGAGAAACTGTCTTGGAAAGAACATATTGATCATGTTTGTTAAAAAATAAAGTCAATAAGAATAATAAGCAAAATAAGACATTTAGTACATCACAGATGTCTTAACATTATATTATAGTTTAGTTTATCCATATTTAAGTTATTGTATGGGGAAGTATCTTTGCAACTTATGCAAACAAAATATTTCTTCTACAGAAAAAAATTTGTTTGAATAGCTACTCGTTCGAATCCTTGTGCTCCAAGTGCACCTGTTTTTTTTAAATTGCAACTCTTAAATATCTCCCATATAAATATTTTCCTGACCTGTACTTTTGTTTTCAGAGGGCTCTAACTATAAGCTTTAGCAAAAAGGAAAGTTTTAAGCCTAATCTTAAAAGTAGAGAGGGTGTCTGTCTCCCTGATCCGAATTGGGAGCTGGTTCCACAGGAGAGGAGCCTGAAAGCTGAAGGCTCTGCCTCCCATTCTACTCTTACAAACCCTAGGAACTACAAGTAAGCCTGCAGTCTGAGAGCGAAGCGCTCTATTGGGGTGATATGGTACTATGAGGTCCCTAAGATAAGATGGGACCTGATTATTCAAAACCTTATAAGTGAGAAGAAGAATTTTAAATTCTATTCTAGAATTAACAGGAAGCCAATGAAGAGAGGCCAATATGGGTGAGATATGCTCTCTCCTTCTAGTCCCCGTTAGTACTCTAGCTGCAGCATTTTGAATTAACTGAAGGCTTTTCAGGGAACTTTTAGGACAAAATGATAATAATGAATTACAATAGTCCAGCCTAGAGGAAATAAATGCATGAATTAGTTTTTCAGCATCACTCCGAGACAAGACCTTTCTAATTTTAGAGATATTGCGTAAATGCAAAAAAGCAGTCCTACATACATGATGAAAAATGTAGAGTCGTTTCATTCTTGAGATGTTACTATTTTTGTGTTTTGTTTTTTCAGCATAATATTCTGCAGGTTAATGTTCAAATACGTCTTTGTTTATATTTAGAGGTGAGTGTTGACCATAGACTTTATATATACTGGACAAAACCTCTGTGACATCATCCATTGGTTTTCTAGTTAGACCCAGAACAGCCGAAATGACGCCCTTGTCTGGGCATTGTCATGTTAAGAGCCCCACCCACACTGATTCAGGATGAACTCATTAATGCATAAAGGGGCGGAGCGTGGGTGGCACCATGTGTGACAGAAAAAGCCTGAACACGCCCCTTTCTTTGACTTTGAAGCGCCTTCAGCAAACAGATTAACCTCGGTTCAGGTGTTGAGTCATATTTTTGGGGACTGCGCGTGGTTCTCCTAACGTTTTACTTTTGGTGTGGACAGTAAAAGTCATGAGCCGTATTTATTCATTAATTGTGAGACCTACTGCTAAAAGTGCTAACACAATTAGAATAAAACATTAAATAAGACTCAGTTTGAGTTTAAGGAAGATTACTTTTTTTTTTTGTATTTGTTGTACTCTATTTATTTGAAATGGCATATACAAATTAAAATGTGTGAAATACCAAGTGTTCCAGTACTTTTGGAGGGTATTGTGTTTGGGTTCATCCTCTTCAACAGGTGTCTTTTTATTTTTTGTAACAGGTGTGACTTATCATCTGGAAAATACAACAAAAGCATCTTTCCTTTAAAAAGCCACACCTGTCTACCCATCTGTTATTTTTATGAATGTGTTTTCATAATAATCATTAAACAGGTGCCAGTACTGGTACATTTGCATAGCAATAGTCTACTTTTTGATTCTCAAGAGTAAGAAATGAAGTTTGTGTTCTCTCGCTGTCTCTCCAGGCTGCACTGAAACAACTGTCAAAAAACAAAGTTCCCAACATGGCTGTGGTCCTGAAGAGCATCGTCCACACTCACACTGATGCCAAGGCTGTATTTAAAGACCCGACAGGTAGTGGATACAAAGACTGCGACACAGTCATTGTCGGAATGTCAGGGTTTGATATCGGCGCTTGTCCAGTTGTCCTGGACAAGTTCAAAAATGATGACAACCAAGGTAGTTTAAAGTGGTCAAACTGTTTTTCTTTTCATCATTAATGCAGAACTGCACAAGATGGACAAGCTCATTATATTTCTCATGTTTGCTGTATTTTACAGAGTATATGGTTTTTTTTGTTTTGTTTTTTTTACTGGTTTGGGAATCCTGAGAGTTCTGTTCTGGTGTCACTTGTATAGATTTTGATATGGGACTTTTTGAGGAATCCAGTTGTAGACAACATTATGAAATGCATATCGTACCAACGCACCGGCGATGACTGTGTACTGCCCACCTCAACATGAAGCCTGCTGACATCTATTGCACAAATAATTAGTATTATATTATTAACTGGAGGCGACATAACAGTTTTTGCAGACATGCACCAGCAAGAATTTTCATTTTTGAATTGATCGATGGGTCCCAGACCCAGCTGTTTTTCATAAGCTCATGTGCGCTCCGCACACACGAGTGGGGCTGTAATTATCACTTCGCCGTGTGTGCGTGCATGCGTGTGCGTGCATAATGCTGCATGGGCCACTAAGCGTGTATGTGCGCGCACCTGCCACTGGACAGCTTTGCTCCAAAGTTTGCTGGCATTGGGCCATGCAGTCCCTCAGATGGAGCGCCTTTCCGGGAAACTTTCTTTTTTCTTGTTTGCCCAGTGCAGGAGCACAACACAACTCTGGACACTGGACACTGCGATGGATGGATTATCACATGGACTTAATTTTTTTTCTTTTGGGTGAGAGGATTCTAACCGCAGGATGCTGGCCTGGCTTCATGTCCATGTCCTGCGCTGTGAAACAGTCCTGGACCACTGTTGGAGGTGAGATTCATGTTTATTAATGCTGTCACAACCTGCCATAAGTGCCATGTCATATTCCCTCCAGAGTTAAAAGGTGAACATTTATTACAGCCTGAGATCCGTCCAGCTCCTAGCCTGATGTGTGCAATGATGCATTACTGCACACCACAGAGAGGTGCCCATGTTGCCCATAGCTGCCCATGTTATGATGGAGACAATAGTTCACATTATTTACATTGCCCATGGGAAGGAATGCACAAATATCTGTACTATAAAGTCTATTGTGGATATAACAGCCTGTTCAGATTTGCGGTGGCATGCATGCAGCAGTGCACAGAGCTTTCGGTTTCATAGCCGCTGTTCACATTCACTGTACATGTGGATAATTCATAATTATCATCATGAAACGTGCCACATAGATTTCAACAGTTCCTTTGCGCTCCAGGGGTGGCACGTGCAGATCATATCAGCAGGTATACCGTGCCAGATCCATCTTGAGGTTTTGTATGCGCTCAAATTGTTTCGGATCCCATTTTGCCACCATCGGCACAACAGTGGCATCACAGACTACATTGTCAGGATTGTTTTTTTGCAAGTTGACTGAGAACAATTTTGGACTCCTATTTAAAGTTCATGTTGGACTGTTGACATCAAATCCTCAGTGAGGAGCACCAAAATGTAAGTCCCTTTTCTGTTGTTTATCAATTAATAAAATATCAAATGACAAGGATCTATTTTCACGGTAATATAAAACAAATAATGTTTGCACCTCATGAAATATTCATACCATTGAACTCATGAACATTCATTATTTGTATACTGTAAATTGCAGTTAGATGGTCCTCACAATACACATGGACCGCCGTCGGATAGGTGTCCCGTCTTGATGACACTGGGAGAGTTATGAACATGTACGTCACACTCGGGGCCGCCGGCCAATTTTGACCAACTGTGTGTACTTCCTCAGATGGCTGTTGGAACGTTTTGGAACTGAGTTCCGACACCTTCCGGATGTGCACCAATTCTTAAGTCCGACGCCACTTTGCGTGATTCCGGCTATGTGTGGTGGGGGTATAAGCACCCTGTTTTCCATACCATCAACTATTTCTGATTTGGGGTTGTAAAAATCCTCTGTGCATCAGCTTCCAGCACACAGCACGCCACATAGAAATGAGAGAGAAGTCGGGAAAACGTCACACCTCAGCGTTTGTAAAATGTGGTGCAGAAACAAAATAATGAAAAGTGTGTGTGTTAGATTTGACATTTTCTCAGTGATCGCTCATTTGATTGCACTCCATCTGGTCAGAGAGCGGTTCAGCCACAGCAGCACGCCGGATTACAAGCACACACCCAAATTCAAACATAAACATATTGTTTAACTGCATTCAGACCAGATGGTCTGTCTCACCTTGGCTGCCAGAGGAACCTCTTTCCTGCTTTCCATTTTCAGTGAGTTTTTTTCTTCATTTCTTTCATGTCTCTAATCCTGCTTTTTGTCAATCCTTCACCTTTCTGTCTGATTCATGTCTAAGATAAACTGGTTGCCATGGACCCAGAGAGACCTCACATCAGCTGTAGCGATTATCAGCACTGGAGTCAACATACTGACCACTGGACTTAAGTGCTTATTAGCAATTCAACAGCTGTAGATTGGCATCAGTGGTGAATGTCTATTAAGTGCTTCTGACACCATAAGGAACCATTCTGTCCATAATATGCTGCCCACCAGCTGTAAGGGCTGTAACCTTTGCTTAAGTAGCCACTCATCTGCAGCTACAGTTGTTGCCTTATGGTGATGATGTAAAACGGAGATATGAGGATGTGGGCAGGTTTGCACTTAACCAGTTAAGTAATTTAATGCACAAGACATTAAGTCATTGGTTTTAGACTTTAGATGTTATATACGTACACTGATATGTACAGTTGTATGTAAACATTTGGGCACCCCTGATGATTTCCATGATTTTCCTTTATAAATCATTAGTTGTTTGGATCAGCAATTTCAGTTAAATATATCATATAGCAGAAAAACACAGTGATATTTGAGAAGTGAAATGAAGTTTGTAGGATTTACAGAAAGTGTGCAATAATTCTTTAAACAAAATTAGGCAGGTGCATAAGTTTGGGCAGCTCAACAGAAAAAATGCATCAATATTTAGTAGATTAACCTTTTGCAGAAATAACAGCCTCTAAACGCTTCCTATAGCTTCCAATGAGAGTCTGGATTCCTGGTTGAAGGTTTTTTTGGACCATTCTTCTTTACAAAACATCTCCCGTTCAGTCAGGTTTGTTGGTTTCTGAACATGGACAGCCCAGTCACACCAAAGATTTTCAATAATATTGAGGTCTGGGGACTGAGATGGCCATTTCAGAACGTTGTACTTGTTCCTCTGCTTGAATGCCTTAGTAGATTTTGAGGAGTGTTTAGGGTCGTTGTCTTGTTGAAAGTTCCAGCTCCCGAGCAATTTTAACTTTGTCACTGATTCATGAACATTGTTCTCAAGAATCTGCTGATATTTTCTGGAATCCATGTGACCCTCAACTTTAACAAGATTCCCAGTACCTGCACTGGCCACACAGCATGATGGAACCACCTCCAAATTTTACTGTAGGTAGCAAGTGATTTTCTGGAATGCTGTGTTCTTTTTTAGCCATGCATACCGCCCCTTGTTATGTCCAGATAACTCAATTTTAGTTTTGTCAGTCCACAGCACCTTATTCCAAAATGAAGCTGGCTTGTCCAAATGTGCTTTAGCATACCTCAAGGGGCTGTTTGTGGCGTGTTCGCAGAAAAGGCTTCCTCTGCATTGCAGAATCATACAGCATCTCTTTGTGCACAGTGCGCTGTATAGTTGAACAATGCACAGAGACACTATCTGCAGCAAGATCATGTTGTAGGTCTTTGAAGCAGGTCTGTGGGTTAACTATGACTGTTCTCACCATCATTCGCTTCAGCTTATCTGAGATTTTTCTTTGCCTGCCACTTCGGGCCTTAAGTAGTACTTTGCCTGCGGTCTTCCATTTCCTCACAGTGTAAACTGACAGCTGAAATCTCTGAGATAGCTTTTTGTATCCTTCCCCTTAAACATGATGTTGAGCAATCTTTGTTTTCAGGCCATTTGAGAGTTGTTTAGAGGCTTCCATGTTGCCACTCATTAGAAGAGATGCAAAGAGGAGAAACATTTGCAAATGGCCACCTTAAATACCCTTTCTCATGATTGGATTCACCTGTGTAAGGGGGTCAATGGTCAGTAAGCTTACCAAACCCCAATTTTGTGTTCCAATAATTAGTGCTAAATATATTCAAATCAATAAAATGACAGGGGTGCCTAAATTTATGCAACTGCCTAATTTTGTTTAAATTATTATTGCACACTTTCTCTAAATACTAGAAGCTTCATTTCACTTCTCAAATATCATTGTGTTTGTCTGCTATATGATATATTTAACTGAAAAAACAACCAGTGATTTGCAAAGGAAAATCATGAAAATTATCAGGGGTGCCCAAACTTTTACATACAACCGCATGTATGTGTGTGTGTGTATATGTGTGTGTGTGTATATATATATATATATATATATATATATATATATATATATATATATATATATATATATATATATATATATATATATATATATATATATATATATATATATATATCACAGTGTCTCATACAATAGTAAATTAAAGTGTGTTCTGAGTTTATCGAGCCTCTATGCCACTTCATCATGAAGCTGTATAACTGGGGATACAAAATGCAAAACATGCACTGTGCACAGCCACAGAAGCCCTAACTTCTTCTGGGTTGTCCAGGTGTCTTGGTGGCTTTCCTCAAGCTTCTCCTTCTTGCACAGTCACTCAGTTTTTGAGAACTGTCTAATCCACACAAATTTACCATAGAGTGCCATACTGTTTGTATTTCGTCAAAACCGATGTAAATAAAGTTCAAGACATACGTATTCAGTAACTTGGAAATGTTCATGTATCCATCCTCTGACTTGTCTGAAGAAAACTGGCAATTAAACTTATTTACAGGTATTATACCAAAGGGGCTGATTACTTATGCAATGCATCATCTTGGCTTTTATATTTTTAATTAATTTATATCAAGTTGTACAAATTTACTTACAGTTTGAGTCTAAGGAAGATAATTTTAGAAACATATTGAGAAGCCTGATCTATGTTTTGCATTTGAAATGCCATAAATTAAAATGCATGAAATACCAAGGGGCTGAATACTTTTGCAAGTTACTGTATATGGGAGAAAAACTCCCTCCAGCCTTTTTAAAGAAAGAAACCTCAAGCCGACCAGACTCAAAGGGGTGACCAACTGCTTAGGTCATTCTAACAATAACAGATCAAATAAATTAAGTCAGTGTGTGCACAGTTCCGATAATCCAATAACCTTTGGAAATAAAGTTTTCATTATCGATTATCTTCTCATATAACTTTGAAAACCATTATCGGACTAATTATCTTCCGATAAATTTTTGTCCAATAATTTTTAGACCGTTAACGTGGTGAACAGATGTGCAGTTCTACCCTCTGCAAACAGAGGAGAACTGCTTCTAGAAGAAACCGCTCTATCCTCTGCAGGCAAAGGAGAACTGGTCACAAACAAAAACAAAAAAAACCAAACTCATTTCTTTTAACCCCATACTGATATGCGTCCAATATCACCCATGTCATCCAGAGGCATACATTTTTAACTCATGGTTCAAATTTTAACCAAACTTATTTCGGACAAGTTATTTAAATTAACGTCATGTCTGAAGTTTTATGAAGTGAAAATATCAGATATATGTTTTAGTTTTACAGTAATGTGCTAATTTTTAAGCTTTTAGTGTGGACATGCTGTGTCTAGGTGCATTATGGGTGATAGGGTAGTCTCAGTACGTTCACAACAGGAGAAATGCATTTGAGACACTCTGATCAGGCGCCACTGATAACATTAAACTCTATTGCCTAAAATTCTCATGAATATATTCTCTGGGTTTATGCACGTTGTTATTGTGTTTGCGTTTATTAAATTCCATGCATCTTAAATGTAGCAAGTAGCAACACAGATTATCTGGAATTTTGTTTGCCAAGTTTTCAAGGTCTCTACTACCATCTACTGGCCAGTAGTTTTCATGGCAGTATTCAAACTGAAGCTGGGCAGACACTATGATATTTTCAATCACTGTACTCGGTTCCAGCTCAAACTGTACCACAGAACCGCACGGTGTAAAAGTTCAGAGCGCACGATTTATATTCTCACACACATTGTACGTTCAAAAACCACACGTCGGACTCGTGTTTCCAGAAGCAAAATGTAAACAGAAGCTTTTTTTTTCAAACTTAATTTATAAAAACTCTCGATGGAAGACATCAAAGTAAAAAAAAAAAAAAATTACAAGACAGGTCTGCGGTGTTTGCACAGGCAGAGTGCGAGCGGTTGGACACTTGTAGCGCTTCAGCAGCGGGATATCCTCACGACGGCCGACCAGAATATCAAACAGGTTTGATTTTCATCTGACCATACAATCTCAGATCAGGAGGTTGTTGTGAGATGTTAAACGCAGCTCGTTACTCCATGTATACTAAATGATGCGGGACGCGCGATTAACCTGAAAACTCCAAAAAATTCTCGCATGAATGAAAAATCAGCTGAAAAAGGGCCAAAACTCACACTGGCACCAGTTGATCATGGCAGTGTTCTATTTATTTTGACACCTGTTATATCAGACGGTTATCTAATTACAACTTGGCTTTTTTTTTTTATTATTTATTTTATTTTTTATTTTTTTTTACAGATAAAAAAAATGACATATTTTACAAAAGCACATTTATCTGTAAACACCAACACAGGACACACCTCACATTAACTTGTTGGTTTACATAGAATGAATCAACCAATTAGCGGAGGCACATTTTACCCAGAATGCCATCTGTCTGTTTGTTACAAAACTTCAGAATTAGTGTATTATTAAACATTAAAAGATATATGTTATATCTTAACTTTGCACAAATGACAGAATTGACATTAATGGAGTTATTCTATCAGTATTCATTTTATTTATACACCAAACCATAACTCAGCACTGCTTTATTTTACAAGACCTCCGCCTGACGGAAGTACTGTGATTGGGTAGAGAGTTGAGCTTTGTGGCTCCTCTCATTTGCTTCTGTGTTGGAAGCCATGTAGTAAACTGGAGCTTCCAGCAAGGGGCAGGGCCGCTCAAAGACAGAAGTGTTGACTCATTTCTTGGGTCTGTCGTCGCTTTTGATGCTTCCAAAAGGGATTGTGGTGTTAAAACTCAAAATCAGCTTGTTAGTATGTAGTTGCAAGTGTACCGGAGACAATACTGGAATTTATCGATTATCTGTAACTTCCGATACATTTTTTGGATGGTTTATTGTTTCAGCTTTATCGAAGATAACTTTTCAGTTATCTGATTATCTGTTATCGAAGTTAATTTTTTGGTTATCTGTGCCCACCACTGAATAAAGTACAACAAAGCATTTTCAAAAATGTGTATAAAAAAAAAACATGTCTTTGCTGTTCTTAAAGGAACGCAGATAGCATTTTGTATTGTCTTACGTTATAAGAACTTTCTTGCTGTTAAGACTTGTAAAATTGTTGCATTAAAGACATGACATAAATTTAATCGTCTGTCTGTTCTTCACGTCAGTCTTACTTTGACGTGGAGAAAGATCTGAAAGCAACTGTTGAGCCTCGTGAATTGAGAGGTGTTGACCAAATTTAGAAATGCTGGCCATCACAAAAAGGTACATTAAAATTTTATTGTGTTGTTTTGCAGCAGAGAAAAATCAAATTATGTTAATAATGTAATAACCATAATAACCTTCAAACTTTTCTGGAGGTCAGTGTGACCTCTTCAAAATACTTCCTTTTTCTGGGTGATGGGCATTGCCATGTCCACCGCACTAGCATAACTGCCTTGGGTTCGAAATCTAAAAATGCAAAAATTTTGGGCGCTGAAACTGGAGATAGATGTATGTAACACATCTTCAGTTTATTTATGTAGCTCCAAATCACAATAGCCTGATGTGGGTAAGGTCTAACTTTACCAACCCCCATGAGAAAGCACACAGGTGACCGTTGTCATAAAAAAACTCCTCCTGGTGATAATGAGGAAGAAACCTCAAGCAGAGCAGACTCAGAGAGGTGACCCACTGCTCACCAGTCACTTAAGAAACTGCATAAAAATAAATTTCTATATACACAAACAATTTCTAATTACTTAGCACTTTTTTTTTTTGTCATTTTTAAAGTGACAGTTGACCCTTTGTTTTGTTTTAACTGCAGGAGAGATTCAGGGGACGGTACACCGGCGCCTCCTGGAGGACAGACTAGAGGATCTAAAGGTTGGAGCTGTACTGCTGCTCAAACAGGTGAGATGCAGGATGTTGATCATGAAGCTAAGTTTCAACAACACAGTGGGCCGACGTATTTTTCCTTCTTGTACAGACAAGATTCTGATATATTTTTTCTTCTTCTTCCTTTTCTGGTATTTGTCTCCTGTCTCGGTTTGGACAGGTGGGTGTGTTTTCACCATCCCACCGTAACCACTACCTAAACGTGACGACCAACAACCTGCTGAAGATCTACGCTCCTGACGGAGTGCGTTTAACTTCGAATCAGCTCCCTCTGCTGGTGCTGGTGAGCTCTGCAGCTTCAGCTGAAAACAAGAACAATACCGTTGCATTCTGACAGATTTTGAATCCGTTTTTACCGAGCTGCCAGTTCTCCATTTAAACTGTTTTAGGAGCCAGAGCTTCAGTCAACCAGCACCTTCCAGGAGCCCGTATCTCGAATGCAGCTGGAGTTTGACGATGATGAAGGCCAAGGCCAAGAAGACGTCTCACAAAAAACACAAGCTGACCCCGGAGGTGCCCACGAACATGCTGGGAAACCAGCACCACAGGACACGGGCTGGGATGCAGGTGGGATTCCTGAACCGTTCATAACGTGTGAGGAACAGAAACCCAGCAGAGAAACAACTTAGAACTGAAAACAATCACAATCCCAAATGGCGTTGAATTTGATTTTGATCCAAAAAACCCTGATTTGCCAAATGTACCATTTACGGTTTTTCTCATGTGCTTTACATGAGCACAGTTTAAGACGTGTAACATGATTTTGTGTGTGTGTGTGTGTGTGTTGTGCAGATGATGACCTGGATGAACTTCTCGGAGAGTTACCCATGGACACATACAGCCTCTGACACAAACTTAGCATCAGGTTGTCTGCAGTCAGCGTCCACCTGCCAAACACTAAGATTGGTGCATTAAATAATTGTAGCATTATGGCTACTGAGTAGCCTGAACCCCCCCCCCCCCCCCCCCCAGGATTGTATTTGAAATTCATTTCAAAAGATTCTGCAGAGAAAAGTCTTTCTTTAATTTGTAAAATATCACAGATGCGCACACAACTGGTGATTGACATGTGACAAGCTAACCACTGGAAAAACATTTCATTAAAAAACAACAAAAAAATGAGTAAAAAATCAAGCTTGTTGGATTTGATTTCCATCTCTGTACTGTAAGTCACATTTTTTAAATTTTTTTTAACTACTTTGGTAGGTCCTGTGAAAAATCGCACAGTATTTATCTGTATACTAAGACAAGTGTGTGTTTGTCCCTCCTGTCCAAACGGCACCTTGGAATTGAGCCTAAGTTGGCACACATTTACTTTGACAAACGGGGAGTGACATATGCTACTGAGCACTTTACTAGTAGTACTTAAGGAGAGAGACACTTGTGCAGTAGAATTGAACCAAACTTTGCGCCCTTACACTAACGGTCACTTTATTAGGTACACCTGTTCAATTGCTTAACACAAATATCTAATCAGCCAATCACATGGCAGCAACTCAACGCATTTAGTCATCTAGAAGTAATGAAGACGACTTGCTGAAGTTCACACTGAGCATCAGAATGGGGAAGAAAGAGGATTTAAGTGGCTTTGAACGTGGCATGGTTGTTGGTGTCAGATGGGCCGGTCTGAGTATTTCAGAAACCGCTGATCTACTGGGATTTTCACACATAACTATCACTATGGTTTACAGAGAATGGACTGAAAAAGAGAAGATATCCAGTGAGCGGCAGTTGTGTGGTTGAAAATGCCTTGTTTATTTCTTTGGAGAATGGACACACTGGTTGAATGGGCGACTGTGTGATGCCATCTTGTCAATATGGACCAACATCTCTGAGGAATGTTTCCAACACCTTGATGCATATTTGCCACAATGAATTAAGGCAGTTCTGAAGGCAACAGGGGGTCCAACCTGGTACCAGCAAGGTGTAACTAATAAAGTGAGTGTATACTTTGACACACAGAGAGTGACAGGCTATTGAGCACTTTAGTAGTAGTAGTTAAGGCCCTATTCCCACTGGGGAGAGTATTAATTGCGCATGAATTGAGTATACAAATTGCGGGCGTTCGTTGTTGTCCGCAACAAAAATGGCCAAAAATGACAAATGCCCCAGTTTGAATTGCGGATATATTAATAATATATAGCGAATATATGATGAACAATCACGGTTATATAACGCATGTAGTGAGGAAACTGATCCGACACATTGAGATTATCACGGAAGTATTACGGGTGTATTATGAATGCATCGCGCACGTGTTGCGCGTGCATGGCATCTACATTACGGCCATAAAATAAGTGCACTCGGGCATTTGGCATCACTATTCACACCAGCAATACAGCCTCTGGAGCAAGTGCTGGACTTGGACAAGTTGACCACAGAGTTAATGTTCATGTTGTCATGTGAGGGTTAACTGTTCATGAGTTTGGGGAGCGGGAGGGGGGAAGCCGCTCGGGGTGTGAGACAGCTTTTTTTTTTTTTTTTTTTTTGTGTGTGTGTCACAGAAAACAGACTTCAGTGTGAGTTGTGGCTAAACAGCAACTCTTCCTTTTGTTGGTGTTAAATAAAAGTCCTGGAGGAGACGCAATTGCAGCAACTACATCTTTGTGGATCTACACACCCCGGGCCGGCACTGACTGGCAGGTATGTCGCTTTCTGCCACATATAATACTTTGGGTTTATGTGACGTGTTTGTTATGCATTCACAGATTGTCCGCAAATCAGCTGCAAAGCAGATGTAATAAAAACACTATTTGTGGCCAATCTGTATGCATTCACTACAACATATTTTAGTTTGTGATGTGGACATGATTGGCACGATATATATCCATTTTACACACTGTCCCGGTCCGCTGCCAAGCCGCAAATCCCTGTCAGTTGCGGATATCAACTGTTAACAGCAGATATACAGTGCATAGAGTGAGTATGTATGGTGTATGAATTGAGTATGTATGGAGTATGTAAGGCGGATGTTATCTGCATCCAGATTTTTGAGCTACTCAAAAATCCTGGCTGCAGACATGCGTGCCTCTGCGGATGATCATGGACGTGTTCAGATGACGGCCGACTCATACAGGCATGTTACATGGATATTGCGGATGTTTGACGAATATGGACCAATTTTGTGCTCAATCCATACGCAAATCCTCCTAAACGCCAGTGGGACAGGGCCCTAAGGGGAGACACATTTATGCTGCATCATCAGCAAGTGTGCTAAAACATTGGTGTTGTTTTTTCCTTTGAAGTTTTACGTCTTTTTGTTGCAAGTAACTGGTAGTATCAGTAGCGGCCTCCTCTTGAGGTAGCTTTAGTTGTGCCTGAACAGTTCTCTGGAATCCAGGGTAGGTAGGAGGTGATAGCTTTGCTGGTGAAGATGAAATTTTCAATTCAGTTTTTGAATCAAACCCAGTCTGGTGCTGATAATCATCCAGTTGTTTATAATAATAATGATTACTACACAGGAGAGCAATCAGAACACTTAAAAACTAATAATAAAAGTATAACCCAATAATCAATGGTACTCTACAACAATGCAAAAAAATCTCAAATTGAGCTGATCCTCTTCTTGCAGCTGCTCCCCGTTAGGGGCGCCACAGCAGGTCAATTGTTTCCGTCTCACCCTGTCCTCTGTATCTTCCTCTCTCACACCAACCTCCTGCATGTCCTCCCTCTGCACATCCATAAACCTCCTCTTTGGCCTCCCTCTTCTCCTGCCTGGTGGCTCCATCCTCAGCATGCTTCTCCCTATATACCCTGGGTCCCTCCTCTGGACATGTCCAAACCATCTCAATCTCACCTCTCTGACTTTGTCTCCAAACTGTCCTACTTGTGCTGTGCCACTGATTTTTTTTTTTTTTTTTTTTTCCCCCCCATTCTAATCTTGTCCATCCTCATTGCTCCCAAAGAAAATCAGGAAAATTGTGCGACTTATACTCTGGAAAATATGGTAATTAAGTTACATACTGAGGCTTTTCCGTCTGTTTTTATGCATAGCTGCGTTCGCATTAATGACCTTGATACCGAGTGGTAAATGGCTGAGTATTGATTTGTCAATTACACTAAATGAAAGTGAAGTAAGGCTGATTAGGAACTGCATTTTTGTGACAAACCTCCTTCATTTTCACTCTTCTGTTTTTCCTCACCCAGACGTCCAGTAGATAAACTCTGATCCGTCTTGTTTGTAATGCATTAAGATGCCGATCAAAGATTTAGTTGGGGGGGGAGTAGTTGGCAAGTCCCACGAGGTTTGCCTGACCGAAGTGGTGTTTCTGTGTCTGCAGAGAGATCTCCATGTGCTGGGAGTGTGACTAACAGGCTCTTTGGGATTCTTTCCCGCAGCCACACTGCTCCACTCCGCCTGCCTGACAAACACTGCATCAGATTTGGGTTAATCTCCAGCCTCTTTGTGTTTTTATGGACGAGTCACACACTTAAGTTTCCTCGTTTATCTTCAGGAGAGAATGAAACTGAGAGAAATTTTGTCCCAAATGTTGCATGCATCATTCTTTTAATACTGCAGCTTACGTTGTTTTGGTGTTCTGTCCCAGCGGAGCTGAAAAGTAAGAGCCGTGAGGGTGTAGGGATGAATTTAAAAACAATCTGGACTTTAACCTCATATTTATAGTTTTGTTTTGGTTGTAAAGTGCTGAACAACCCCTGAAAATGCCACGAGTGAAACACTGGATTGCACCATAGAGGCATGTCAAATGTTTGTCTTAACACCAGCAGGGGGCAGCATTTATCACTCTTTGCCTGTACATGTCCTCGTGGACATCATTAGTCAGCTTCATGACCTGAGACAATTTTTGTACATATGTCTTAATTGGGTGTGAACCTAATTTGACCAGAACTGCCTTTACTGCTGGTCACACGCTGGAATGATTTTCCCCTCAGTGTCAGTCTGTCATGTTCGTAATAATCAACAGTGTCCAGTCTCATCATCTGTAATTGCTAATTAACTCCTGATCTGATGTTATTATTTCCTAATCCTGTCCTGCAGTCTATAACTTAACTGCAATTAGTCATCTGTTTCGCTGATTCCTTTGATTGCTTGGGTTTAGGAGTCCTAAGAAGGGAGAGAGGTTTCTGAACTCTGAAAGTTCACAGTGCATTCAGGAAGTATTCTCATCGCTTCACTTTCCACATTTTATTTTACAGCCTTATTTCAAAATGGAGTAAATTAATTTTTCCCTCAAAATTGTACTCACAGCACCCCATAATGACAGCATTTTTTTCCCAATTTATTTTAAAATGCTCTGCGCCCTCTACAGATGAGATCTGTACTTGGATCACTGTATTATCCAAACACGGGTTTGACTGGTATGCGTACCAGTAATTCTGTCCCCATATTTGTGATATATCTGTGCTAGGATGTAGCAAGCTTTTAGTCTGATGCTTCTGCAGCAGCTCATAGTTGGAAAATCAGTTTGCATCATTTCACTGTCTCACTGCACAGTGATGATGCAACAAACGAGTAGCACAACCGGGGTGAGTTAAAAAAGAATGTTGTTGCTCCCCCCCCCCCCCCCCCCCCAAAAAAAAATGCTGTGAGATAAAACACATCATGAGGTCGTGGTTTCCATATCAGTACACAAGTTCTTATTCCTGCTCAGGCCAGCTAGGGCTCATCTAGATGGAAAGAGGATGGAACACAACCCCCAACACTCAAAGAATAAAGGGCCACTATTGAAGACTTTTTTCATATGTTACTACTACTATTATAACTACTTCTACTACTAATAATGACATTTTTAAGTGGTTAATCAGTATTACTATTAGCGATGTGAATCGTACAACAACTCATGATTCGATTCCGATTCTTGGGGTGACGATTCGATTCTGAATCGATTTTTGATTCAAAGAGCTCTGAGAAATAGTTATTACTTAAAAAATGTTTATGTTTAAGAAAATGCAGCTTTACAAGGTTAATCAAGTGATTCTAGATGTAAATTTTCTTATCTGCTTTGCTCGTTCAGAGTTGGCTGGCAGTTCAGCGAAGCGCTGGTCAGTAGTCAGCAGAAACCGCTGCTCCACTTCTTTTAGCTCCGGGTGATGCCATAGCATGTGGGCTTGCGGATTTGAAGTGTTTCCGAAGTACTTGACTTTCATTTTGCAGATTTTGCACACTGCATAAGTCATGTCAAGCTCCTTCTTCGCAGCATATAATAAAATCCAAAATGTGCCCAGATATTTGCCTTCAGTAAAGACGGCGCTGGCTGAATTAGCTCTTCGTCCGCCATGCTAAGCTGCAGCTCACGAATGTTTGAAGCATGCCGGACCCTCCCCTTGCGGGGATGCTTTAGTATGGAGATCGTTGCCTGACAAAAAGTACACGCAGTGATTAAGCAAGAAAATGTTTAAAAAAAAAATGCTTTTTAAAAATTGATTCTTGGACATTTTGGATCGATTCAGAATGGTAATAAGAATCACGATTCGGATGTGAATTGATTTTTTTTTTTTTCTCCCAGCACCCCTAATTACTATGTACCTAGGCTTTACTGCAGTGCACTAAGTAGAATTGATGCCCCATGTATTAATGAAAATATATTAATTTAATTGTTCTGTATAACTAACCAACATAGCTAAAGTCGGATGTAGAGCAGTGCCTCTCTCTTTTTTTTTTTTTTTTTTTAGAAATGTCTAAGCTCGGGCATAAGTGGGTCTGTTTGGTGTTCTAGCTTTAAAATCAGGTCAGTTCAGGTGAGGGAAGCCAAAAATCTGAAAGACTCGGGGTTAGTAATCTTATCAAACATGTAGGTTGTCATGTCAGTGTGGGATAGTGTAAAGGCAAAGAAAATTTGTAGAAGTAAACACTAATACAATGCATATTAAACAGTATAACTAATATTAAAAAGCTGAGTTACAAGCTAAGTATACGCTAATGTATGACTGCTTTTAAATCTATATAAGCAGTATTAAGCACATACATGTAACAATATTGTGATACATATCAGTTGTTAGGTCTCTGCTCTGGGCTTTCTGGGAGACTTTCTGGCTGATAGCGATGGCAAAATGAGGCCTCATGAAGTATTTGCAGGTTTTGTGGTGGTTACAGTTTTTGGAACTCACATGGTTATTTTTTTTTAACACAAAAAAGGAATCTTTTGAAAAGAGACCACTGTGGTAATGGGCTTAAAAAAAAAAAGATAAAATTCTTCATGAGGCCTCACATAGACTGAGTTCAGCGGGTGCGCATTTCTGAGGCTGCAATCATCGTGAAGTATGCAACAGGTGTATCCAAACAATCCCAGGAGTCATTGTGATATTTTTATTATTTTTTTAAGACAAAACAGTTGGCAAGTAATGATGAAAAAGGACAACTTTGGGGTGGATATATATATACAAACGTAAATAAGTCCTGTTAGAAAAATTAATACTAAACTACGGGTGGCACCCACTCCACCAGCTTGGCGCTTACAGCTATCAAAGTTCCCAGGCGACTGGGGGGTAGGGGCGGGGAAAACTGATGGCGCAATGTCAGAATGCTTTGTGGACTAGACTCTCTCATTTCAGAGCAGCTTGTTCCAGCTTCCGCTGTGTCTGAAGGGCTGAAGCCTGAAGAGTTTCTCAGCTGAGAGTAGAAAATCTGCTTGGGAAGTTGACCGTCATCCATCCCACCGAAGCTGGTTCTTGGTGATGACACACTCGATGCCCAGAGCTTGTCTTCAGCCAGGACGCTGATGTTGATGTCTAGTGGATTCTATGACATTTTAATTTAATTGAACCAGGTTAGTCTAATTGAGATCAAGATCCCTTTAGCAAGGGAGACCTGGACAGTTATAAAGTTTCCAATCCACCAAACCTGCATGTCATTAAATGTGGGAGGAAATTGGAGCACCCAGAGGAAATACACGTAAACACGGGGAGAACACATAAACTTCACACAGAAAGGCCACCGGTGGGAATTGAACCCATGACCTTCTTGCTGTGAGGCAACAGTGCTGCTACAGTAGTCATCCTAAAGATTCCTGATATTTTATCAAACCTTTATGGTAAAGAAATGTAATTGAAGTTCAGTGTTTTACAATTTGCTATATTATATATACTAATAATAAAATAACTAAATATAACCAGCAACACACACTCATCTGTGTATGTATATTACTGCAGGTCTGCCACCAGATGGCAGGCCCACTATATTTACATTACATTCATCCATCGTGCTCGGTATAAATTTATACATACGGGACAGGACAAAAGAAATGGTTTCTGGATTAAATCTTGGCAGATGTATTTCATGTATTATTAATTAAAATCTGTATAACAGACTGGGCACCTTTTAAACTGGAATCAAAGTAACGGCTCTGGGGCAAGACCTAAAAATATTTTTAAAAGCATTTTCCCCAGTTTTTTTTGTATATTTCAACCTTTTTGTTTCAGAGTAATCCCTTAATGTTATGAGCCGGAAAGTCGTGACAGACGATGTTTTAGTCATTTGATAAGCTGTGCACAGTGTCTCCTCCAAAAAACAAACAAGCAACAAAACTATCACCAAAATGTGCCTTTCTAAAGCTTGAAGTGTTGACGGGGAGCTCAGACATGAATAGCTTTTTTTTTTTTTTTTTTTTATCGGCTAATAGTACCCATGGGTATGAAGACAGTAAGACCTGTGGCAGTGTGAAATTGGACCCGTTTGTCTGACCGAGTGTCAGTGTAATTCTGTAATCATTCTATGTATGTGTAACATTTGTTCTAAATTGGGTTAAAAATTTCCTTGACCTTTGCCAAAATGAAATATTAAAGGCCAATTTTGGGGTCAACTTTTATTGACATACAGTAGTGTTCAGAATAATAGTAGTGCTATGTGACTAAAAAGATTAATCCAGGTTTTGAGTATATTTCTTATTGTTACATGGGAAACAAGCTACCAGTAGATTCTCACAAATCCAACAAGACCAAGCATTCATGATATGCACACTGTTAAGGCTATGAAATTGGGCTATTAGTTAAAAAAGTAGAAAAGGGTGTTCACAATAATAGTAGCATCTGCTGTTGATGCTACAAACTCAAAACTATTATGTTCAAACTGCTTTTTCAGCAATCCTGTGAATCACTAAACTAGTATTTAGTTGTATAACCACAGTTTTTCATGATTTCTTCACATCTGCGAGGCATTAATTTTGTTGGTTTGGAATCAAGATTTTACTCATTTACTAGTGTGCTTGGGGTCATTGTCTTGTTGAAACACCCATTTCAAGGGCATGTCCTCTTCAGCATAAGGCAACATGACCTCTTCAAGTATTTTGACATATCCAAACTGATCCATGATACCTGGTATGCGATATATAGGCCCAACACCATAGTAGGAGAAACATTCCCATATCATGATGCTTGCACCACCATGCTTCACTGTCTTCACTGTGAATTGTGGCTTGAATTCAGAGTTTGGGGGTCGTCTCACAAACTGTTTGCGGCCCTTGGACCCAAAAAGAA
The DNA here is from genome assembly GCF_902500255.1 of Thalassophryne amazonica. Taxonomy (NCBI): domain Eukaryota; kingdom Metazoa; phylum Chordata; class Actinopteri; order Batrachoidiformes; family Batrachoididae; genus Thalassophryne; species Thalassophryne amazonica. The sequence continues at coordinate 5,356,031 of NC_047118.1, forward strand.
CAATTTTACTCTCATCAGTCCACAAAATATTCCTTCATTTCTCTTTAGGCCAGTTGATGTGTTCTTTGGCAAATTGTAACCTCTTCTGCACGTCTTTTATTTAACAGAGGGACTTTGCGGGGGATTCTTGCAAATAAATTAGCTTCACACAGGCGTCTTCTAACTGTCACAGCACTTACAGGTAACTCCAGACTGTCTTTGATCATCCTGGAGCTGATCAGTGGGTGAGACTTTGCTATTCTGGTTATTCTTCTATCCATTTTGATGGCTGTTTTACGTTTTCTTCCACGCGTCTTTTTTTTTTTTTTTTTGTCCATTTTAAAGCATTGGAGATCATTGTAGATGAACAGCCTATAATTTTTTGCACCTGCGTATGTTTTCCCCTCTCCAGGCAACTTTTTAATCACACTAAGCTGTTCTTCTGAACACGTCTTGAACGTCCCATTTTCCTCAGGTTTTCAAAGAGAAAAGCAGGTGCTGGCTTCATCCTTAAATAGGGGACACCTGATTCACACCTGTTTGTTCCACAAAATTGACAAACTCACTGACAGAATGCCACACTACTATTTTTGTGAACACCCCCTTTTCTACTTTTTTTTTTTTTTACTAATAGCCCAATTTCATAGCCTTAAGAGTGTGCATATCATGAATGCTTGGGCTTGTTGGATTTGTGAGAATCTACTGAATCTACTGGTACCTTGTTTCCCATGTAACAATAAGAAATATACTCAAAACCTGGATTAATCTTTTTAGTCACATAGCACCATTATTATTCTGAACACTACTGTACCTATTTTTGTAGTAGAGAAGCTTGAATCTTTGACTGGACTGGGTTGCTTGATGCGAGGATGTTTCGCTTCAAATCGCAGAAGCTTCCTCAGCTAAAATTCTTGCTCTGGTAGTCTGACTTCTGTCTGACCCTTGTAGAGAAGAACAAACAGGAGCCACAAAAGCTGGAGTTTTAAACCTAACCAGAGCCCTCCTACTAAGAGGCAGACTGATATTAGCTAGTGACTAAACAAGGTAAAGGGTAAAGAATCTCTCCGACAGGGTTCTTACACAGATAGGAAAGGATGTGCTCGCGAAAGGACTAAATTTCTCAGTGACCCCTAAACATACAGTGAGGGAATATAAGTATTTGAACACCCTGCGATTTTGCAAGTTCTCCCACTTAGAAATCATGGACGGGTCTGAAATTTTCATCTTAGGTGCATGGCCACTGTGAGAGACTTTGTCTTTCGGCTGTTCCCGTTAGGCGTCGCCACAGCAGATCAATCGTTTCCATCTCACCCTGTCCTCTGTATCTTCCTCTGTCACACCAACCACCTGCATGTCCTCTCTCAGCACATCCATGAACCTCCTCTTTGGTCTCCCTCTTCTCCTCCTGCCTGGTGGCTCCATCCTCAGCATCCTTCTCCCTATATACCCTGGGTCCCTCCTCTGCACATGTCCAAACCATCTCAATCTCGCCTCTCTGACTTTGTCTCCAAACCGTCCCACCTGAGCTGTCCTTCTGATATGTTCATTCCTAATCTTGTCCATTCTTGTCACTCCCAAAGAGAATCTCAACATCTTCAGCTCTGCCACCTTCAGCTCTGCCTCCTGTCTTTTTGTTAGTGCCACTGTCTCTAAACCATACAACATAGCTGGTCTCACTACTGTTTTGTAAACTTTCCCCTTCACCCTTGCTGATATTCTTCGGTCACAAATCCCTCCTGCCACCTTTCTCCACCCACTCCACCCTGCCTGCACTCTCTTCTTCACCTCTCTACCACACTCTCCTTTACTTTGAACAGTTGACCACAAATATTTAAACTCATCTACTTTCACCACTTCTACTCCTTGTAACTGCACTATTCCACTGGGCTCCCTCTCATTCACACACATGTACTCAGTCTTGCTTCTACTGACTTTCATTCCCCTTCTCTCCAAAGTATATCTCCACTTCTCCATACTATACTCAACTTGATCTCTACTCTCACTACAGATCACAATGTCATCTGCAAACATCATAGTCCATGGGGACTCCTGTCTGATCTCATCCGTCAACCTGTCCATCACCACTGCAAACAAGAAAGGACTCAGAGCTGATCCTTGGTGTAATCCCACCTCCACCTTGAAGTCATTCCGACTGCGCATCTCACCGCTGTCACACTATTCTTGTACATGTCCTGCACTACCCTAACATACTTCTCTGCCACTCCAGACTTCCTCATACAATACCACAACTCTTCTCTTGACACCCTATCATAAGCTTTTTATAAGTCCACAAACACACAATGTAACTCTTTCTGTCCTTCTCTGTACTTTTCCAACAGTATTCTCAGAGCAAACATTGCATCTGTAGTGCTCTTTCTCGGCATGAAACCATATTGCTGCTCACAGATCTTCACCTGTTTTCTAAGCCTAGCTTCTACTACTCTTTCCCATAACTTCATGCTGTGGCTGATCAGGTTTATGCATCTGTAGTTACTGCAGCTCTGCACATCACCCTTGTTCTTGAAAATAGGAACCAGCACACTTCGTCTCCACTCCTCAGGCATGCTCTCACTTTCCAAGATTTTATTAAACAATCTGGTTAGAAACTCTACTGCCATCTCTCCTAGACATTTCCATGCCTCCACTGGAATATCATCTGGACCGACTGCCTTTCCACTCTTCATCCTCTTCATAGCAGCCCTCACTTCTTCCTTGCTAATCTCTTGTACTTCCTGATTTACTCTCACCACATCATCCAGCCTTTTCTCTCGCTCATTTTCTTTATTCATCAACTCTTCAAAATATTCCCTCCACCTTCTCAGCACACTCTCCTCACTTGTCAGCATATTACCATGTGCATCTTTTACCACCCTAACCTGCTGCACATCCTTTCCAGCTCTGTCCCTTTGTCTGGCTAATCGGTACAAGTCCTTTTCTCCTTCCTTACTATTCAACTTCTTGTACAGCTCGCAATATGCTTTTTCCTTTGCTTTTGCCACTTCTCTTTTCACCTTACGCCGCATCTCCTTGTACTCCTGTCTACTTTCTTCATCTCTTTGACTATCCCAAAACTTTTTCGCCAACCTCTTTCTCCTTATGCTTTCCTGGACCTCTTCATTCCACCACCAAGTCTTCTTGTCTTCCTTCCACTGTCCAGATGTCATACCCAGTACTGTCCTAGCTGTCTCCTTCACCACATCTGCAGTACTTTTCCAGTTGTCCAAAATTGCTTCCCCTCCAACCAGTGCTTCTCTCACCTGCTCGCTAAATTTCACACAACAGTCTTCCTCCTTCAGCTTCCACCATCTGATTCTTTGTTGAGCTCTCACTCTCTTCTTCTTCTTTACCTCTAAAGTCATCCTACAAACAACCATCCTATGCTGTCTAGTGACACTCTCTCCTGCTACCACCTTACAGTCTGTGATTTCTTTTAGCTTGCATCTCCTATAAAGAATGTAGTCCACCTGTGTGCACCTTCCTCCACTCATGTTACCCTGTGCTCCTCCCTTTTCTTAAAGTAGGTATTCACCACAGCCATTTCCATCCTTTTTGCAAAATCAACTACCATCTGTCCTTCCCCATTCCTGTCCTTGATACCATATCTACCCATTACTTCCTCATCACCTCTGTTCCCTTCACCAACATGCCCATTGAAGTCTGCTCCTATCACCACTCTTTTATGCTTGGGCACACTCTCCACCACCTCATCTAACACACTCCAGAAATCTTCTTTCTCCTTCATCTCACAACCAACCTGTGGGGCATATGCACTGATGATATTCATCATCACCCCTTCAATTTCCAACTTCACACTCATCACCCTGTCAGACACTCGCTTAACCTCCAACACACTTTTAACATACTCTTCCTTTAAAATGACCCCAACACCATTTCTCTTCCTGTCCTCACCATGGTACAACAACTTGTACCCACCGCCGATGCTCCTGCTCTTACTTCCCTTCCACTTGGTCTCTTGCACACACAATATGTCTACCTTTCTCCTCTCCATCATATCAGCCAGCTCTCTCCCTTTACCAGTCATACTACCAACATTCAAAGTCCCCACTCTCATTTCCACCCTTCTAGTTTTCTTCTTCTCCTGCTGTTCGTGGCAACGTTTTCCTCCTCTTCTTCGTCGTCTTCGTCCAGCAGTAGCCCAATTTCCACCGGCACCCTTTTGGGCAATAGCACTGGTGGCGGACATTGTTAACCCAGGCCATGACCGATCCGGTATGGGAATTCGGTTCTGAGTCTGCATAGTTCGGTTGGCTTGTTTTACGCCGGATGCCCTTCCTGACGCAACCCTCCTCATTTATCCAGGCTTGGAACCGGCACTCAGAATGTACTGGCTGCACACCCCATGTGGCTGAGTTCACTGTGAGAGACATAATCTAAAAAATAAAAAAAAATCCAGAAATCACAATGTATGATTTTTTTAATAATTTATTTGTATGTTACTGCTGCAAATAAGTATTTGAACACATGAAAATCAATGTTAATATTTGATACAGTAGCCTTTGTTTGCAATTACAGAGGTCAAACGTTTCTTGTAGTTTTTCTTCAGCAGGGATTTTGGTCCATTCCTCCATACAGTTGTTCTCTAGATCTTTCAGGTTTGGAGTTTCAGCTCCCTTCAAAGATTTTCTATTGAGTTCAGGTCTGGAGACTGGCCAGGCCACTCCAGGACCTTGAAATGCTTCTTACGGAGCCCCTCCTTAGTTGCCCTGGCTGTGTGTTTGGGGTCATTGTCATGCTAGAAGACCCAGCCATAACCCATCTTCAGTGCTCTTACTGAGGGAAGGAGGTTGTTTGCCAAAATCACACAATACATGACCCCATCCATCCTCCCTTCAATACGGTGCAGTCGTCCTGTCCCCTTTGCAGAAGAGCACCCCCAGAGTATGATGTTTCCACCCTCATGCTTCATGGTTGGGATGGTTTTCTTGGGGTTGTTCTCATCCTCTAAACATGGTAAGTGGAGTTGATTCCAAAAAGCTCTATTCTGGTCTCATCTGACCACATGACCTTTTCCCATGCCTCCTCTGGATCATCCAGATGGTCACTGGTGAATTTCAAACGGGCCTGGACATGTGCTGGCTTGAGCAGGGGGACCTTGCTGCCCTGCAGGATTTTAAACCATGACAGCATCATGTGTTACTAATGTAATCTTTGTGACTGTGGTCCCAGCTCTCTTCAGGTCATTGACCAGGCCCTCCTGTGTAGTTCTGAGCTTTCTCAGAATCATCCTTACCCCACAAAGTGAGATCTTGCATGGAATCCCAGACCGAGGGAGATTGACAGTCATCTTTTGTTTCTTCCACTTTCTAATAAATAATCATAACAGTTGTTGTCTTCTACCAAGCTGCTTGCCTGTTGTGCTGTAGTCCATCCCAGCCTTGTGCAGGTCTACACTTTTGGATAAAGTGCAGAAGTCCCAGAGAACAAAGAGACCAGACAGACAAGAGACGGAGACAAGAAGAGGAGTGTCTCTCCCTTATTTAGCAGGAGTAGAGGAAAAACTACAGAGGATCTTCAGACAGCACAAAATCCCAGTGTACTTTAAACCTGTTAAGACCTTGAGACAGAAATTAGTTCACCCTAAGGACAGGATCCCTAGTTACAGAGCAATGTAGTGTATTCTATCAGATGTCAGGAAAACTAACGAACACTACATAGATGAAACTAAGCAGCCGTTACACAAAAGGCTATACCAGCACCGCAGAGAAGGCGCCACTGGACCTCAGTCTGCAGTTCATCTCCACCTTAAAGACACTAACCACACGTTTGAGGACAAGGAAGTTAAAATCTTAGTCAGAGAGAAGAAATGGTTTGAGAGACCGGTGAAGGAGGCATTATATGTGAAACAGTTGAAACCCAGCCTTAACCAGGGAGGAGGTCTGAGACACGCTTTGTCCCCTGTTTACAATGGGGTACTCAGATCAAAGCAGTTTCAGTCTTTTGTTCATGGTAATGAGTCATTCACGTCATCAGGAGAGGCATCAGTCCCATCATTAGGAGGGACAGCTGCCCTCTCATTAGGAGGGTGCTAACTAGAGCACATTAGGTGCTAATTAAAGCAATTGTTTAGCCACTAGCCAATAGTAGTCTGCCTCTCGGCAGGGGTGGTTCTGGTTAGGTTTAAATCTCCAGCTTTTGTGGCTCCTGTTTGTTCTTCTCTACAAGGGTCAAGACAGAAGTCAGACTACCAGAGCAGAGAATTTTAGCTGAGGAAGCTTCTACGATTTGAAGCGAAACGTCCTTGTGTCAAAGATTCAAAGTCGAAGATTCAAGCTTCTCTACTATGGAAACCACCTGGACCACTGAGAGCCTTCATTGAAAAAAAAAATACCTACTTTTGCAGAGCTCAGCAAAAGTACCTGGGAGCAGCAGACCAACTAAAATACAGGCATCCAAGACCTTAACCTCAGTGATTGACTTTTCATAAAATTTAACCCCACCCGGCCAATTCCAGACTCCACTCCCACATGTGTGACATGTTTGGCGCACATCTGACTGGAAAATCTTCAATTTTGACCTTGACCTTGACTGACTGACCTTTTTTGCTAAATTTGATCCCACCTGATCATTTCCAGAACCCGCCGACATATATGTGCTGGTTGGGTGGACATCAAAGTAAAAAGAAAAATAAAAGAAAAAAGTAATTTATTATATTAAAAAAACAAGCTTTTAAAGGTGATTCTGTGGTCAATCTTTACCCACATGCCAAGTTTGTTGAAAATTGGGTTGTAGGATCTGGGGGCAGTGAGTGAACAACAGACAAACATTGCTCAAAATATCTGAGAAGTTTCAACCCTGACCCAGAAAAAGTGGGGCCTGGTTCTCCATCTTTTGCATTCGCAGAAACCAACATATTACGTTGGAGTGCGCCCCCCGCCCCCCCCCCCCCCACACACACACACATTTGTGACCAAGAATAAACGTCCCACTACGTAAAGATGCACTGATTATATTTTGCTTCCAGGACAAGATTATGAATAAGGTTCTCCACTTTTCTAATCCCACAGATGAGAAGTTGGCAAGATGGATAAAGGCTGATAAGAGTGTCAAGCACAAAGCCCCGGGGACCGTTTAATCCTTATAAAACTATCCTCATTACCTCTGTGGAAATATGGGGAGATTTGCTTAATTTAATTGTCAAAGTGCCAAACCCCTGCAGCTGTGTGAAACTACAGCAGATTTTATTTGGGGTAGGATGTGTTGGGGGTGGTGCAGTGGGGATCGACACACTGTGTGACTGGGTGACTGCTGCTGTGTGCAAATGACTGTGTTATGAAGAAAAACCGACTGTGTGTGTCCAATTCAGTTAGTTATTTATTTTTCTGTGCTGTTGCAATTTGCACCACTTATTTTATGAGCATAAAATAATTTATCCTGATGCTGTGTGGGAACTCTGAGGCTGGAGGCAGAGTTAAACTATTTATTATTTTTTTAAGTTTAGAATATTCAGTGAAAGTTTTATTGTCACAGGGTTAGTTGGGGACTTGCTAAACAATAACTTGTGATGATCTTATTGAAGGTTGCAGGGGATGGAGCCTGTCACAATGTGCACTTTGCAGGTGTTCCATTTCTCTCAACATTACCACAGATGCACCACTGAGTCCAAGTCTACTTTTCGTTATATTTCTGTTAATATACTCAACAAAAATATAAACGCAACACTTTTGGTTTTGCTCCCATTTTGTATGAGATGAACTCAAAGAGCTAAAACTTTTTCCACATACACAATATCACCATTTCCCTCAAATATTGTTCACAAACCAGTCTAAATCTGTGATAGTGAGCACTTCTCCTTTGCTGAGATAATCCATCCCACCTCACAGGTGTGCCATATCAAGATGCTGATTAGACACCATGATTAGTGCACAGGTGTGCCTTAGACTGCCCACAATAAAAGGCCACTCTGAAAGGTGCAGTTTTGTTTTATTGGGGGGGATACCAGTCAGTATCTGGTGTGACCACCATTTGCCTCATGCAGTGCAACACATCTCCTTTGCATCATCTGTGAAGAGAACACCTCTCCAACGTGCCAAACGCCAGCAAATGTGAGCATTTGCCCACTCAAGTCGATTACGACGACGAACTGGAGTCAGGTCGAGACCCCGATGAGGGCGACGAGCATGCAGATGAGCTTCCCTGAGACGGTTTCTGACAGTTTGTGCAGAAATTCTTTGGTTATGCAAACCGATTGTTTCAGCAGCTGTTCGAGTGGCTGGTCTCAGACGATCCTGGAGGTGAACATGCTGGATGTGGAGGTCCTGGGCTGGTGTGGTTACACGTGGTCTGCGGTTGTGAGGCTGGTTGGATGTACTGCCAAATTCTCTGAAACGCCTTTGGAGACAGCTTATGGTAGAGACATGAACATTCAATACACGAGCAACAACTCTGGTTGACATTCCTGCTGTCAGCATGCCAATTGCACGCTCCCTCAAATCTTGCGACATCTGTGGCATTGTGCTGTGTGACGAAACTGCACCTTTCAGAGTGGCCTTTTATTGTGGGCAGTCTAAGGCACACCTGTGCACTAATCATGGTGTCTAATCAGCATCTTGGTATGGCACACCTGTGAGGTGGGATGGATTATCTCAGCAAAGGTGAAGTGCTCACTATCACAGATTTAGACTGGTTTGTGAACAATATTTGAGGGAAATGGTGATATTGTGTATGTGGAAAAAGTTTTAGCTCTTTGAGTTCATCTCATACAAAATGGGAGCAAAACCAAAAGTGTTGCGTTTATATTTTTGTTGAGTGTAGATAAAAGACAGAATGTCAGAGACTTTGTTTGACTACTTCCTGAATCTACAAATTCTCAGCTGTATTTCTCATCTTCCTTCTTGATGATCATTCATTCACAACCAATCCTGAAGGTTGGGTAAACCACATGAGAGGCTGCTGTTGGTGGAGTAGCCTCACTGAAGCACACCAGTAAATGCAAATAAAATCTAAAAGAACAATGCCTTCAATCTGAAAAGTTTTTTATTTAATCTTACAAATGAATGAAATCATTGTGAAAACCAAATTTTTCAAATATGTATACATGCAATGTAATATAAGATGACATAAGATAAACAACTTCATTGTAAGCCGTTCTTAAAATGCTAGCAGAGTGACATGTTTGTGTACAAGCATTAAATTTGCTGAATGTTGATTTAAAACTAGTTTTCTAATAGTAGCCAGCAGTGTCTCTTTAAGAAAATACGTTTCATTCTGTGGCTTCAGTGTAATGAAGATAAACAGCATAAGTATGTCATATGCCACAAATTTAACATAATGCTTGTTGCATAAAGCCCAGTCAGTGTTGCAAAGTTAGTAACTTTGCCATTTTGCCATTTGATTTAAAAACTTCTTGACCTTCACTAGTGAATAAATATTCCATCGAGTGACAAATCTGGGAACTTTTACTCCATACAAACCAGTCAATTTGTAAATAAATGTCAAAAATTACAGGTATATATTCCCCATCTGTCTTGCCCACCCAGCTTCCTGCCATATGCAAATTTGATGTGATTGCATACTCACATAATCTAGTGACTTTTAGTGATATTTCAGAGAGCCAATAACTACTTTTGGTGATCCCCCCCCCCCATCCCCCCAAACACTGAACCCAGTTAGGCAACACAGTTCAATACACTGTGCTAACACTTTTATTGAATAAATAATGACTATCTAGAGGTCTCATATGATGTGACTTTACACATCCATTCATAATAATAATAATAATGATTATTTAGATAAGACTTTACCAAGCAATAAATAAAAAACTAATAATAATGAATAAATGCCAATAATAGAATGTACACTGCAACAATTCCACACAAATCCCAAATTAAATAGCAGATAATAACAAGGAATAAAATGAGCGACTTATACTCCGGAAAATACAGTGCTCACCGTGTTATAGATGGTTGCCTGAATAAAATGAGTTATCAAAACCCATGAGTCGTTTAATGTGACAGCTGCATTTTGTTTTCTTTAACCTTTGTGACAGGTTTAGAATTGTGGACAAATTTTTTATTTATTTTTTAAGCTGGTTTAATTTAGGCTGACAGTTTTTAATCACTTAATTTGTTGCGTGTCTGTCCTGTGATTGTGGAAGTAAATGGTACTGAATTTTTAATGTCGACTGAAACCCTCTCCAGTGTTGAACTGGATCTACTGTCCAACACATCTCAGTCAGGCCTGTTACCCTGAGCTCAGTTCAACATGAACAACAGAGAATTCTGCTCCATAAGGAGCAATTAAAGCTGTACGGACTTTCAAATCTCTCAAAACTGATAAAATTTAGTTTCTACTGAAATCCAAGCATTATGATGTAGGTTTATTTTTGTAATGTGTTGCAAAATTACAGCTCATTTTAATGAAGAAAACATATTTATTTGTGATATCTGGTTACAAAAACAGCATTTTTAGATTTTTTAGTAGTGTTTATTTCTCGCTAACCCTTACAAAATATATGAGAATCATATTTGATTTATAAAGAAATAAGCTTCAAAACAGCTGACATCACACTGCCTTTCTTTTCTCTGATTGGCTGTCACTGTATCCTTCCCAGCATCCCTTGCTGCTGCCAAATGTCGATCATGGCATCTGACCGTTGGAATTTCTCCCCTTCAGGAGACGAAATTCTAAATTTTATCCAGGCAGCACAAATTTCGATCTTATTGGCACCATCATATTATGACTCTTTATTTAAATGCTCAATAATAAAATTATAGTGGTCCCAAAGAAAATTAACCTTGAAAAACCCAAAGAATGTACAGCTTTAACTGATCTTATTCTTTTTCCCGTCCCTATTGATGTGTTTATTGTTCTTGATTTTTTTTTATATTTGAGTCATTAAAGGATTTTCCACACCGCATTAATTTTGTTAGTATTCAAACAAAGTATTCACAATTTAATATTGCCAAGAAAATCAAAATTCACTTTGTCTGGGGACAAGTTCCAATTTTGGCCCATAAAACCTGATATACAGCAACAAGTCGCCATGACGCACAATCCTGTGGCTGTTACATCATAGAGGATGCCAGGATCTTTTCCATCAAAAGACAAACTTTGTTTTCGAGTGTCTGCATCATGGAGCTAAAGAAACATGGCAAATATCCCGTTACAACCCAAGCTGACAAAAAAACAAAAACAAATGGAAACCGTAAAGAGCGACAGAAACACCCAACTAAATGTAACTCATTAGGGTTTTTTTTTGGTATGCTAAAAAGATTCTGTGGCTTTTTATCACAGCCAGAGTACGTGTGATACAACAGCCGAGGTTGGTGATGGTACTTCATACAACTGCAAATCTGAAATATTTGGTACCATATGGAAAATGGGGGGAAAAATAAAATAGGATGCTAAATTCTTCTGATGACACTTAAAGGATACCAAGAGATGATGCATTTCAGTCCTTATTTTGTTCCATTCTTGCTGGAAGCACTGGGTCATTGTTATTGCATTCTACGTTTCAAAATTCTGATCTCTGTTGCAGCCGGTCAGGATCACAGGATGGCCAATCCAGTACCTGTACTCTCTTCTCCCACAGCCATGCCGCTGCAATGTGCGCAGAATGTGGTTTTGCATGGTCTTGGAAGGAAAACAGGAATTGCAGTGTGTAATTTATTCTGACTTAAGTGAAATAAGTTAACAACCACCGCCAGTAAACACCCCCCCACCCCCCAAACACACACAGAAACAAAATTAAGAACAATTGAGCCACTTAACTAAATGCTTTGCTTGATGTGAGTTAGTATGACTATAAAAGTCTCGTGGCATTTAGCCAGCAGTTTCTGAGTTGGAATTAAAAAGATTCATGCAAATCGTTACCTTATTTTTTTTTTAAGATGAGCAGTGCAATGTATTTTTTTTAAGTACATGCTCTGGGTATCATATATTGTGCTCAGTATTTCAGCAGGTGGCAGACAAACTGCCAATAATAAGTACCACAGTTATTTGTAATTTTCCGTAAACTAATCCAGCATCTACCAACCATCCAGCAGGTGGAAGACACGTCTATTGGATATTAATTAGGCAAGACAAACTTGCTTTTGGGATTGATCTGTTGCATCAGAGTCCAACACAAATTAATTAGCTCAAAATTATTATGTGCGGCTTAATTTGAGTTACAGTACAAACAGAGAAGTGGATCCTTACATGTTACAACTAATTCACAGAAGTGCAAAAGTCTTTTTTTTCCGGAGGAATAAGCACTTTTCATGTTCGTTGGAAAAAAAAAACCCAGCATTTTCTACTCTCATTAAAGTAAGTTTTTTTTTAGAACGTTACCGACTTTTGTACATAAGTACATTTGCCATAAGGCGACGAGCACTTTCTTTGCCTCCCAAGAAAAAGTGTATCTCAACTTTTAAAAATTGCTCTTCCAACCATTGCAGGCACATTGAAGGTTCGTTTGAAGGCTCACATCAGCATTCTCAGATTCTGTTTTATAACGGGCTAAAAAAGTTACAAAAGCATATTTGGTGAGCATCTTTGATGTAATTACTTCTGTAAAGGAGGTAAGATTTAAACTGCCCTTTTATCTGTTAGCAGGATAACTCAAAGTCTAATGACTAGATTTCAATGAAACTTGGTGACCAGATAGTGTTCTGGGAAAAAAATGGTAAATGGACTGCATTTATATAGCGCTTTTCCCATCTGTATCAGATGCTTAACGCGCTTTACCAAGGGCCCCTAGTGATTTTCCGGTCAAGCTGGGATTTGAACCAAGGATCCTCTGGTCTCAAGCCCGATGCTTAATCACTAGACTATCACCTCCCCTTGCGATTACATTTTGGAGGTGATCCAGAATATATTCTGGAATATTTGACACATAGCAACACTTACCTCAAAGCTGTGAGTAGTTGATGAAATTTGGGGCGTATACAGTAGTGTTCAGAATAATAGTAGTGGTATGTGACTAAAAAGATTAATCCAGGTTTTGAATATATTAAGTACCAGTAGATTCTCACAAATCCAACGTCCCATTTTCCTCAGGCTTTCAAAGAGAAAAGCATGTTCAACAGGTGCTGCTTCATCCTTAAATAGGGGACACCTGATTCACACCTGTTTGCTCCACAAAATTGACAAACTCACTGACTGAATGCCACACTACTATTATTGTGAACACCCCCTTTTCTACTTTTTTTTTACTAATAGCCCAATTTCATAGCCTTAAGAGTGTGCATATCATGAATGCTTGGTCTTGTTGGATTTGTGAGAATCTACTGAATCTACTGGTACCTTGTTTCCCATGTGACAATAAGAAATATACTCAAAACCTGGATTAATCTTTTTAGTCACATAGCACTACTATTATTCTGTATGTCACAGTGGAGCGGCTAGACTGTCTCATTTTGAAGCCTCCTTGAAAAGTGACCGACAAATGCAGCCTAAGTTCCCACAAAAAATGAAAGACAGCAGATGTATCCTTCGCGGGCAAAACAATCCGAAGAGTCACTAAGCAATCCCCCCACCCCACCCCAACACACACACTACACGACTAAATAGTTGGTAAAGAAAAAAAAAAGATTTCTGGTTCCATATGTTCAATTACAAATAATGTTTATCAGCAAAGTATTTGTAATTAATGGAAGAAAAAAAATATTACTAAACTATGGGTTACACCTACAATGTTATCTTGTCATGTGCAGCTGTTGTGGTTGCTAGGTGACAGAGTCAGCGGGATAGGTTAATAACATAACTGCAAAATGCTCCATGGGCTGAAGACCATCTCATTTCAGGATAATTTGTTCAGCCTCCATAGTCCACATCTTTGTAGAATGCAGCCTTCAGAGGATGCGGCCACTGAATTGACACTCAGACAGTTTTAAGAAATTGTGAACTGCACCTTGTCTTCTGAACGCCTCATGCTGACTTTTGAACACTGACGAAAGTTTGAAGATGTGGAGGTAGTAGCTTAACAAGCTTATCCCAGACATTTTCTAATTTTAAAATCGAGCCACTGACCAGTTCATAGTACAGTTAGTTTGAGTCAGGGGTCTGGTGCTGATATAGTTAACTGTTTCTCAACTTTTTCAGACCAAGAACCATTTAAGAAAGATATATTTATTATTTGTTTAATGTAGCGAGACACCTAACTTTCCAAGTATCCAAAAGCAATAGGTCTGCTTACCATTCCAAAAGTATATATGTTTCAGCAGTCTTGGCGATCCCTCAGTGGCAAGGAAGACTGTCTCTTCATTAATTCCTAGACAGGATAGAAAACAGAAAATCTACATCCAGGATCAATGCAGAGACTCCTGTGTGTGGGTTTGTTTAATGTGAGAATGTTGTTGCATGCTGACAAACACACAGTCCTTGACAGATCCTTAACCTGATCCAATGGCTTTAACGTCTTTAATCCACTAGTTGCTCCTGGTGTGTAGTGAGCGCCTTGTATGGCAGCACCCTCACATCGTGGTGAATGTGAGATGTGTGTTATTTGTAAAGCGCTTTGACCGTCTCATGCAGATGGCAAAGCGCTATATAAATGCAGTCCATTTAAAGGCTGGGAAATCCCAGGTGATTGGGGTCTGAGGACCTGCAGCAGCCTTCAGCCACCTTCACAACTATTGGCTTCCAAGCCATCACCTCCTCCACCTGATCTGCTGTTGACGACTTCTTGTTTCAGCAGAGCCCCGTCAGATGTCTCATGTCCAGGATTCCTGTTGGGCCTTATAGTTAATGTAGCGGACACCCGGCACTCTTTACCACATTTCACCCAAACAGGCAATCCCCTACTTAATCCATTACCCAGGTGTCACGACACGGATGAGGGGTTGGATTTTGACACCCAAACATTTCAACACTATGTTACTATCAGCTAGACTTCAGAGTTATTTTTAAACAGTTTGGGAAGCACTTTTAAGTTACAATATTTTTTCTCCAGAAGAATTTGTACGGCCTTGGTGAACCATTCGGCTGCCTTCTTATCTTCTGCCCTCCCCGACAGTCTGATGTTGTCAAGGCAACTCCAGACATTATGCACACACTGACAGAAACTGATACAAACTCATCTCACCTGCACACATGATGATGCACGCCCCCTCCACATCCCACCCCTTCGGATGATGGACTGTCTTAAAGTTTAGCGTACATAAACAATCAAATGTATATGTATGGATGTTCTAATTCTGATGTGTGCCATTATTACGTTAAACTTGTAATAATTTATAATATGATATTTTACCAATATACTCATGGACCACTAGGGGGTCACTCAGAGACTAACAGTGCAGAAAGGCTGTGGTAGTCTCCTATATTACTTTCAAATTGATTTGCAGTTCACATCAGTTTTTGTTCCATCCCAACTTTGTGTAATATATTAACTATAGGTAGTTTTTTCTTTTACTTGAGTTATATATATTTTTCATGGAAGTAATTGCACTTTTGCTTGAGTATACCTTTCCAGTATGCTACCCTGGGTTGGATGGAGGAACCCACTCATCGATACCTCTACTGGTGGTTGGCTCTCACTGCGGTATTGTATCACTTCCTGTTCCGGAGCACAGCGGTGTTTTTCTGTATCTGTTAGCTGTTTAATCTGCGCAGTTAGATTGATCTAGTTATCTAGATTACGATTTGTTTCCCAGTGTAATCTTTACGTGCCTTAACTAAAGCACTCCTTCTGCTGAATCACCTCTAAATTATTTACACATTATTCACTTTGCGTGTTTTTAGGAATCCGCTAGCTTAGCGTAGCTACTAGCTCTTAGCCGATTTAGCATGGCTTCTCCTGTCTCTCCCGCACTTTTCTGCTCTGGGTGTGAAATGTTTAGTTATTCCTCGGCCTCCTTTAGCAGTAATGGTACTTGTAATAAGTGTAGCTTATTCGTAGCTTTGGAGGCCAGGCTGGGCGAATTGGAGACTCGGCTCCACACCGTGGAAAATTCTACAGCTAGCCAGGCCCCTGTAGTCGGTGCGGCCCAAGGTAGCTTAGCCGCCGTTAGTTACCCCCTGGCAGATCCCGAGCAGCCGGGAAAGCAGGCTGACTGGGTGACTGTGAGGAGGAAGCGTAGCCCTAAACAGAAGCCCCGTGTACACCGCCAACCCGTTCACATCTCTAACCGTTTTTCCCCACTCGACGACACACCCGCCGAGGATCAAACTCTGGTTATTGGCGACTCTGTTTTGAGAAATGTGAAGTTAGCGACACCAGCAACCATAGTCAATTGTCTTCCGGGGGCCAGAGCAGGCGACATTGAAGGAAATTTGAAACTGCAGGCTAAGGCTAAGCGTAAATTTGGTAAGATTGTAATTCACGTCGGCAGTAATGACACCCGGTTACGCCAATCGGAGGTCACTAAAATTAACATTAAATCGGTGTGTAACTTTGCAAAAACAATGTCGGACTCTGTAGTTTTCTCTGGGCCCCTCCCCAATCAGACCGGGAGTGACATGTGGTGTCCAAAAAATGAGGTGGGCTTCATAGATAATTGGCAAAGCTTCTGGGGAAAACCTGGTCTTGTTAGGAGAGACGGCATCCATCCCACTTTGGATGGAGCAGCTCTCATTTCTAGAAATCTGGCCAATTTTCTTAAATCCTCCAAACCGTGACTATCCAGGGTTGGGACCAGGAAGCAGAGTTGTAGTCTTACACACCTCTCTGCAGCTTCTCTCTCCCTGCCATCCCCTCATTACCCCATCGGTGCCTGCTCCCAGACTACCAATAACCAGCAAAAATCTATTTAAGCATAAAAATTCAAAAAGAAAAAAATAATATAGCACCTTCAACTGCACCACAGACTAAAACAGTTAAATGTGGTCTATTAAACATTAGGTCTCTCTCTTCTAAGTCCCTGTTGGTAAATGATATAATAATTGATCAACATATTGATTTATTCTGCCTTACAGAAACCTGGTTACAGCAGGATGAATATGTTAGTTTAAATGAGTCAACACCCCCGAGTCACACTAACTGTCAGAATGCTCGTAGCACGGGCCGGGGCGGAGGATTAGCAGCAATCTTCCATTCCAGCTTATTAATTAATCAAAAACCCAGACAGAGCTTTAATTCATTTGAAAGCTTGACTCTTAGTCTTGACAATCCAAATTGGAAGTCCCAAAAACCAGTTTTATTTGTTATTATCTATCGTCCACCTGGTCGTTACTGTGAGTTTCTCTGTGAATTTTCAGACCTTTTGTCTGACTTAGTGCTTAGCTCAGATAAGATAATTATAGTGGGCGATTTTAACATCCACACAGATGCTGAGAATGACAGCCTCAACACTGCATTTAATCTATTATTAGACTCTATTGGCTTTGCTCAAAAAGTAAATGAGTCCACCCACCACTTTAATCATATCTTAGATCTTGTTCTGACTTATGGTATGGAAATAGAAGACTTAACAGTATTCCCTGAAAACTCCCTTCTGTCTGATCATTTCTTAATAACATTTACATTTACTCTGATGGACTACCCAGCAGTGGGGAATAAGTTTCATTACACTAGAAGTCTTTCAGAAAGCGCTGTAACTAGGTTTAAGGATATGATTCCTTCTTTATGTTCTCTAATGCCATATACCAACACAGTGCAGAGTAGCTACCTAAACTCTGTAAGTGAGATAGAGTATCTCGTCAATAGTTTTACATCCTCATTGAAGACAACTTTGGATGCTGTAGCTCCTCTAAAAAAGAGAGCTTTAAATCAGAAGTGCCTGACTCCGTGGTATAACTCACAAACTCGTAGCTTAAAGCAGATAACCCGTAAGTTGGAGAGGAAATGGCGTCTCACTAATTTAGAAGATCTTCACTTAGCCTGGAAAAAGAGTCTGTTGCGCTATAAAAAAGCCCTCCGTAAAGCTAGGACATCGTTCTACTCATCACTAATTGAAGAAAATAAGAACAACCCCAGGTTTCTTTTCAGCACTGTAGCCAGGCTGACAAAGAGTCAGAGCTCTATTGAGCCGAGTATTCCATTAACTTTAACTAGTAATGACTTCATGACTTTCTTTGCTAACAAAATTTTAACTATTAGAGAAAAAATTACTCATAACCATCCCAAAGACGTATCGTTATCTTTGGCTGCTTTCAGTGATGCCGGTATTTGGTTAGACTCTTTCTCTCAGATTGTTCTGTCTGAGTTATTTTCATTAGTTACTTCATCCAAACCATCAACATGTTTATTAGACCCCATTCCTACCAGGCTGCTCAAGGAAGCCCTACCATTATTTAATGCTTCGATCTTAAATATGATCAATCTATCTTTGTTAGTTGGCTATGTACCACAGGCTTTTAAGGTGGCAGTAATTAAACCATTACTTAAAAAGCCATCACTTGACCCAGCTATCTTAGCTAATTATAGGCCAATCTCCAACCTTCCTTTTCTCTCAAAAATTCTTGAAAGGGTAGTTGTAAAACAGCTAACTGATCATCTGCAGAGGAATGGTCTATTTGAAGAGTTTCAGTCAGGTTTTAGAATTCATCATAGTACAGAAACAGCATTAGTGAAGGTTACAAATGATCTTCTTATGGCCTCGGACAGTGGACTCATCTCTGTGCTTGTTCTGTTAGACCTCAGTGCTGCTTTTGATACAGTTGACCATAAAATTTTATTACAGAGATTAGAGCATGCCATAGGTATTAAAGGCACTGCGCTGCGGTGGTTTGAATCATATTTGTCTAATAGATTACAATTTGTTCATGTAAATGGGGAATCTTCTTCACAGACTAAAGTTAATTATGGAGTTCCACAAGGTTCTGTGCTAGGACCAATTTTATTCACTTTATACATGCTTCCCTTAGGCAGTATTATTAGACGGTATTGCTTAAATTTTCATTGTTACGCAGATGATACCCAGCTTTATCTATCCATGAAGCCAGAGGACACACACCAATTAGCTAAACTGCAGGATTGTCTTACAGACATAAAGACATGGATGACCTCTAATTTCCTGCTTTTAAACTCAGATAAAACTGAAGTTATTGTACTTGACCCCACAAATCTTAGAAACATGGTGTCTAACCAGATCCTTACTCTGGATGGCATTACCCTGACCTCTAGTAATACTGTGAGAAATCTTGGAGTCATTTTTGATCAGGATATGTCATTCAAAGCGCATATTAAACAAATATGTAGGACTGCTTTTTTGCATTTACGCAATATCTCTAAAATCAGAAAGGTCTTGTCTCAGAGTGATGCTGAAAAACTAATTCATGCATTTATTTCCTCTAGGCTGGACTATTGTAATTCATTATTATCAGGTTGTCCTAAAAGTTCCCTAAAAAGCCTTCAGTTAATTCAAAATGCTGCAGCTAGAGTACTGACGGGGACTAGAAGGAGAGAGCATATCTCACCCATATTGGCCTCTCTTCATTGGCTTCCTGTTAATTCTAGAATAGAATTTAAAATTCTTCTTCTTACTTATAAGGTTTTGAATAATCAGGTCCCATCTTATCTTAGGGACCTCGTAGTACCATATCACCCCAATAGAGCGCTTCGCTCTCAGACTGCAGGCTTACTTGTAGTTCCTAGGGTTTGTAAGAGTAGAATGGGAGGCAGAGCCTTCAGCTTTCAGGCTCCTCTCCTGTGGAACCAGCTCCCAATTCAGATCAGGGAGACAGACACCCTCTCTACTTTTAAGATTAGGCTTAAAACTTTCCTTTTTGCTAAAGCTTATAGTTAGGGCTGGATCAGGTGACCCTGAACCATCCCTTAGTTATGCTGCTATAGACGTAGACTGCTGGGGGGTTCCCATGATGCACTGTTTCTTTCTCTTTTTGCTCTGTATGCACCACTCTGCATTTAATCATTAGTGATCGATCTCTGCTCCCCTCCACAGCATGTCTTTTTCCTGGTTCTCTCCCTCAGCCCCAACCAGTCCCAGCAGAAGACTGCCCCTCCCTGAGCCTGGTTCTGCTGGAGGTTTCTTCCTGTTAAAAGGGAGTTTTTCCTTCCCACTGTAGCCAAGTGCTTGCTCACAGGGGGTCGTTTTGACCGTTGGGGTTTTACATAATTATTGTATGGCCTTGCCTTACAATATAAAGCGCCTTGGGGCAACTGTTTGTTGTGATTTGGCGCTATATAAAAAAACTGATTGATTGATTGATTGATATGTTCGTTGTCCAAACACAACACCCATCGCCTCTTGATGTACAATACTTCTGACTACAAATGGACAAATGCGGTCTGACAAAATGCAGCACGTGTGTAAGCCTGCTCACCTATTATTCCCTTCACAGCTGCGTCACTCGTGCGCGCCTGTGACATGATGTGTCTGTGTGACATCGCAGCCCTCGTTCCCTGAAGGGACACTTCAGAAAACGTGCTGACTGCTCTCTCACTTGCTCATGCTGTTTTTTTTAAACCTTTCCTATTTTATTTTAGTTCTTCTTCCACCCTGCTTTTCATCCAACATCCTCACTTCTGCTTCACATTACATATAACTCACATGGCCATCCATCCATCCATACATACATACATACATACATAACATCCATCCGTGAGATATGAGAGTTGAAGGTGGCGGAGCAGAAACGCATTCAGTAGGTTTTGCTTTGGAGTGAGCGACCGCAGAGAGCGTATGTCATCTTCTCTCCTCTCTCCATCCCTCCCTCCCTTTCGGGTGTGTGTGTGTGTGTGTGTGTGTGTGTGTGTGTGTGTGTGTGTGCCTCCTGTCTCTGTGCTGTTGTTCGCCGCCGCTGCTGCTGCCACAGATGAGCTGGAAAGAGGAAGGAAAGCGGATGTTTCTGACCACAGCGAACCGGGAGGAGTTTAAATCGGCGTGCGAGACTAAAGTGGCTTCTCTGACCATCAGCGGCTCTCTCTCTCCCTCTCTTTCTCCATCTGTCCCTCCCTCCCTCACTGCTATCTCTCGTTCCCCACTCTCTGTCTGTCTCTCTCTCTCTCACACACACACACGTGCTTGTGAGTGCACACACGTGTGCTGCCAGACTTGCACACGCTCACGTTGGCTGGATGTCTTCTCGTTAGGCTGAACTCGAGGTGCTCGGGCTTGTGATTAGTTGGGTGCAAAGGAGATCTTGAAAACCTGAATGTGTGTTTGTGTGTGTGTTTGTTTTTGCCAAAATTTGCATGAGACTTTGTGCATGCCTTGTACCATGTCGGGATGTTCCATGCACACTTTGATTGGACTGCACCTTGTGGGACTGGGTTACTGTGGGTTGTAGTTTGGGTAGAGGGGAGGTGAACTCCAGAGTGTGGGAGTGGAAAAGCAGAGGGATGCCCTGAGGGAGCTTCTTTCCCTCTGTTCTCTTCCTCTGGCAGATCTGTGCCTTCTTAATGACTTATGACTTAAATCTCTTTATGATTTGTGGTACCGGTTTCTGTGGCTTAGTCTTGTTTTCTCAGTGTTTGCCTTAACCTGAGATCAGACTGTGCCAGTGTACTTTTAACCCATGTGGTCTATGGGGATTGTCAGGAATGGGAGCTTGGTGACAATGCAAAGGTTTCAAAGTTCTAGTTTAATCCCTGACATGAGCACACAATGTCAGAATGGGTTATTTGCTGGTAAACAAACTCGGCAAGCTCATCAGATAGACTCGGCTCTAAGACAGCTGGTGTTAGGCTAGATTAGCGGCTTTGCATGCCACCTAGGTTGGCTACTTAGCATGTGGATGACTGAAGATTTTACCTTAAGTAAAGGTCATTCGGTACTGTGGTTTGTTGTATTCCCTTCAAAACATGAGTCTACCTCCAAGATGAGAGATTTGGACTGGTACTAGTAAGCATAGACATATTTGTCCAGGTGACATTGACATTTAACTGAGTTGAGTCCCAGCTTGAGTGATGTGAGTAGAAAAGAATAGTTTTCTGATCACCCCTCTTGGGCCTGGTCTGCTTAAGGTTTCTTCCTATTTAAAAAAAAAAAAACGCCAGAAGGAGTTTTTCTTTACCACTGTTGCCAATGTGCTTGCTCAGATGTTGAGTAAGGGTTGACCTTAGTTGCATATAGGGCCTTGAGGCCTGGTTCACACAGCAAGATAATTAGGCCAATATCTCCCTGATCTTCCGCTTTGGACAATCTTAAGTATGCCCCAATTGTCGTGATGATGCTAAAGATAATCTTATCAAATATTCCTGTTGTGTGTGGTGTGATAAGAGCGCTCTCATCTGCTCGGAAGGACATCAGGACCGCTCAGACTGCAAATCGGGGATATTCAACATGTTGGATTGTCTTGACCCGATATCGCAATGTGTGTGGTGTCCCCCTCGACCACAAACGAGCACACAGCCTGCTGAATGTGACATGTAGCCAATCAGAAAACAAGAGGACGGATGCAAGGAGTGGAATCCAAAATCAAAACGGCTGTTAAGGCGCACCAGAAAGTCCGGTGGTTGCGCTGTCTCCACTCCTTTAAACAACACCTTTTCTTTTTCTTTTTGTATCATTTTTTTCTCTGTTAGAAATAGTCCACAAACCTATCTCCATTGCGTTTTCCTCGTCCACCAGTTTGTTTACTCTGAAGTCACGATTAATCTCGAGAGATTTTGCGAGATTTCCCGTCTGACCTGGGAATGTTCGTGTGTGAAATCTGTTCGTGTGTGGTGTGTTGTCTTTACCGTGTGGCTGCACACCACACACTACAACTAAAACTGTTAGAGCTATGTTTTTTTTTTATCTCCATGTGTGTGGTCTCTCAGGTATTGGAAACCTACAGACAATTTAAAAATCTTGCCACGTGAACCAGGCATTATGTTGTGATTAAGATTTATAGAAGCAAATTCAATTGGGTTTTGTCTCACTAGGACAGGTGGAATGACATTTTTAATTCTTCAACTGGTTCTGTAATGGTGGTAAATGACCATGCACCGATGGCACGACATTCACCTGTATCTTTCAGTAAAATGATCAAATTCTTAGCCCATTTGAAAAAAACCTAAACTTCTGCAAAGGCCTATCTATATATCTGCGTTGTCAGTAATGACTATAATGTTGCTTATTGTTGCATGTCTAGTAAAATTGTGCAATGTAGCTTGTACCTGTAATGTCATAGTGAGTGTGCCTGATTTGATTTGACCACTATATGTCAGGGGTCTCGAGGCATCTTTTATATGAGGCCTCAAGCAACTAGACCAGTTAGCTAAGTGGATAAAGACCTGCCCTGCCAATGTGTTGACCTGGGTTTGAATCCCACTCATGCCATCGGTCTGTATTCTTAAACAAGACACTTAATCTACATGGTCTTCAGTCTACCCAGCTGCAAATGAGTACCAGCAACGGCTGGGGAAGTAACCTGTGTCAGACTACTGTCTCCTGGAAGTGGAGTTGTAGACTCTCATCCACTTGATTCTATGGATTCTGTCCCTAAGCACTGGCACCAACAGGCCCCAGGGCCTATATAGGACTTACTTCTTCTTCAAGCAATTAAACTTTTGGTGAAGCAAATGGCCCGGTGGCTCACTGAAGTACAGAAGTGGCGTCATCGGACCACCACTACTCTGTGCTTGTCATTGCATAATGTTAGCTAACATGAAATATTTATGCTGTGCTCCAGTTGTTTGAGATATGATGTAATGCATAGGGCCATCAGTGGTTTTGTAGGTATGCATGTTTTTGTTGTTTCCCTTTGTCAACTGAAGTAGCATCTCATGGATTTCCCCCCAAAAAACCAAACATGAAGTTATGTTGTTGCAACAAGTATAATGGCACTGTTTGGACAGTCAGACCACAGATTCACTCTTGTCTGATTCCAGTGTAATAGAATGTTGTCCGGGGGTGCTGTGTCTGTTGCTTCCCCTATCTAATTGTTAGGGCCCCTTCACACATAGTGCAAAGTTTGGTCGACGTCTGGTTGATTACGTTGAAACAGCTTGAAATTAGCGCACCATGAAACATCACGCCGATGAGCAGGCATGCACGAACCCGGAGCAAGAGTTTGTGCATGCACCGGTGTCTTTCAAGCAGGAACAGTGTGAGGTGTAGCACATGGTGCTGCTTATGTGGAAGAAATAAAAAACAAAACCAGCTGGTAAGTATGGAACCACATTGTGCCGCTTATGTAGAATAAATAAAAAGAAAAACACATACCACCCACTGGATGTGAACCAGCACCTTCCAAAACCTCTGATCACCAGTCAGCAACTTTACCACTGAGCTACAGATCTCTTCTTTGAAAGCTGCGGGAATCTGCCTCATATCAGGAAGGACACAGAAGTATTACAAAAAAAAAAAAAAAATTAAAGTCACACACTATATAAAAACATCACATTTATCAAGCGAGCAATACAAATATGATCCCTCTGTTCCTCTGTAGATGACCCATGGTCACAGACATACAGTCATGAAATGACATGGATGAGAAGCAGTGTGCTCTGATCATGTCCACATCTACTGGTCTGATGTGTCCAGTCTGCTGCGCGTGTGTCCTGCCTGACGCGTGTCTTGTGGACTGCGTGCCACAGCACAGACACTTTGTCATGTGGAACAGAGCTCACATGGCTGACGGGATGGTCAGATTGTCCACTGTGTGTTCTGATCTAACAGTTCATTTCAACCTGGGGGGCTGTCAGTGTCCGCTCCGTGTGCGTGCTTGCTGGCTGCAGCCTGTCACCACTACGGCGATATATTTTTTAACTTATGTCCACGTAAATACAGCAATCAGACACACGCACCTCACAGTGGATGGTTGTTAGTCCATGACTGTCCAAACACAGTAGGTGTTATCCAGCTGGAATGTCCAGATCCACAGATTCTCACAGCTGCTTCTGTCGGAAGCCACGTCTCCAGTGAGTGGAATGCACACACCCATCTGTCAGTGTGTGTGTTTGCAAAGTCACACTCGTGGGGCACTTAGACAAATTTCACAGCAGTACGACAGTAATTGCCTGCAGTCTGTTATAGTGCCAAGAGTGCGACTGGCCACGCATTTTCTAAGTGCCATGCGAGCAGTGTTAGGTGTTTGTGCATGTCAGCTGGAATTTCACGTGCCGCGAGAGGGTGCAATGGGTTCGCACACTGCACACTTTGTCTTTCAGGCGTTTGTGTGCACAAATAGTTGTAGCAACAGGTGTACAAGGCAGGGATGACATTACACAGTTTGCACACAATTCCTGCGTCATGCGAACTAAGTGTGCACTTCGTCCAAACTTCGCACTATGTGTGAAGGGGCCTTTAATATTGACCCTTGATTTTAGCTAGCAGGTAACACATTTATGGGTGGTCATCCATTGCTGATGTTTAGCACCAATTTGTGTCCTAATCAGGCCCAGTTCATTAAAACAGCAGACAAAATTCACATGAACTATTATTATATGACCATTTACAAATGAGTGTAACCGGTGATTTCTAGGTTTTGCCTGTTATTGTAAAATATGCCCAAGTATGGACAAGTTCCTTTCCATGAGTGTTTGTGCACAAAAATGTATTTGCTTACATCACAAAACTGTCTTGTGCTGAAGAGTGCGGCATGTTTTTTTTTTATGTTGCAGAGGGATATTAGATGAAGCATGGTCAGTCCCTATGACTGCATATTGTGCTCAGATGACCACCGTTACTGATTTTGCAAATTCTTACCTCTGCTCTGCATGACTAGTCACTGTTTTAGTTCAGTGTGCACGCTAATGTCACAAATTTAAAAAAAATTCTTAATCTCTCACCATGTTCTACAGTGCTGCTTCCGTTTACACCCAGTGGCAGGACACGATTGGGTGTCCGATTATGCTTTGTGCCAAAAGTGTAGACAGTTACAAATCAGCAATAGGAGACCACTGTAACTTACTAAATAGGAATTATAGCAACATTCTCACCCAGGAACATAATCATCACACCACATTTCCATTCATACCTTCCTTTATAAAGTCCAATAAGATGCACAGGAAGTTCTGTTTCTTGGAGAATTTAGCTGGCAAAGCCAGGGTAGGATTTTTAGAAAACTGGATGATGTGGCACACCAAGCCAGTATGACAACCGCCTCGATTTTAGGCAGTTTGTTCCTTTCCTTTCAAGGTCACCACTCTCAAAATAGATTTGACGTTGTACAAACTTGTCAAAGTTCCTACCCCGGGTTCTCTCGTTGCTTGCCCAGTTGTCTCCCTATCTGAGTGGCAGAGGATGCTGTGAATCCAGAGCATTAATTGATGTTCTTTCTGTCTGTCTGCAGGTGTGAGGACACCATCAGCACCCTGGCTCAGGGGCTGGAGTGCTCATGATGGATCTGAAGGAGAGCTGCGGCAGTCAGGGGAGCCAGGAGAGCTCCAGTCTGCAACCCACCTCCTGGGAGGTCTTCGCTCACAGCAGCACCCTGCACGGCCTGCGCTTTATTTTCCTCTATGGTCAGCCCACTGCTCGCCGCCTGCTCTGGGCTGTTGCTCTACTTGCCTGTTTGGCGTTGTTGGCCCTGGAGAGTGCCGAACGTCTGACCTATTTCCTCTCCTTCCCTCATGTGACCAGCGTGGATGCTGTGGTGTCGAGCAGCCTGGTTTTCCCCGTTGTGACGATTTGTAACCTCAATGCTTACCGGTTCAGCCGCCTGACTCGTAACGATCTGTATCATGCCGGAGAGCTGCTGGCCCTGCTGGATGTGCACTTGGCAATTCCCCAGCCTCACCTGGCTGAGCCTGATGTGCTGGCTTTCCTCCAGGACAGAGCCAACTTCACTGCTTATAAACCCAAGGCTTTCAGCATGAAGGAGTTTATCGTAAGGGTCGGTCACGGCCTGGATGAGATGATGCTCTACTGCCGGTACCAAGGCCAGGAATGCAGCCATCAGGACTTCAAAATCGTGAGTCCACTCTTGCTATCTTTTAGATGCCAGCTATGATCTGGGCTCTGTCAGGGTCAGAGGTTCTGTGTAGCCTCCTTGTCCAAAGAGGACTCTGCTGGTGAGGCAGTTTGGTTGTGTGTCATGAGTTAGTTTATTTTTTTTTGGGGGGGGGGGGGGGGGGGGGAGCAAGGGTACATGCATGAGAACTGCATCCAAGTGGTAGTGGCTACAGGTACCAAACGTATCCGCACACTGGTGCTCTGACACTTTGTGGGACTGTGACAGAACCCAGTGGTATTAACAAGTGATGCAACATGAGGGATTGTGAAGCATTTGCTGTTTTTTCTGAGACCACTAGATTGGTGCTGTCTTAAACAAGCAAACAAACAAACAGCAGTAAGGCTTCAAAGCAAAGTGAAGTGCAATATGCTTTGAACAGTCCGTTGCAATAGTTTGCCATCTAGCGGGCGTAGAAAAAAACACATTCTTCATGAGGCTCTATGTGGCCATGAGTAGTGTTAATAATGTGTTGCAATACTGGAATTATGAACTGGGCAGCCCCATGTGGTGATTATCCATATGACATCTGTTCACCCCCAAAACGTGAATCAGCTGCAAATCGTAATTCACAATTTCACGTTTTGGGGGTTAACATATCTGTGTTTTTGTGGCTATGAGACGAGATCTTGCAGGATTTCTGCCTAAATTCAAAATGGCAACACGTTTCCAAAAAAGATTACAAAATTTCTCATGAAGTGATACGCTGGATAATCTCCACAGCTTGTTATTGGGTTCTGTCGGAGCATCAATGCGCCGCTATACCTGTAGCTGAGTCCTTTGTTTTCTTGCCCCTTTAGTAGTAAAATGATTTGATGTATGGTGAAAGCTGCTCTTTGTACCTTGCGTCGCGTTGCTTTGCCGGGACACTCCTGCCATGTCTTCTCCTTGCTGTTTGGTTTAAAGGTCAGTCCACAAGCTTCATTCTGCAAATCTGCTCTGTTATTGCCTCGTTGCTGTCTCTGGCCTTCACATAATTGCCTTTTGCTCACTGGCACCAGTTCTACTGCAACAGGTCTGGAACATTTCAGCCACTGAAGGAAATAATTGTTTTGTTTTTTGCTCCCAGTGAGATTCTGCCATTTTGCTCATTTGTTTCTTTGCTGAAGACTTTTTTCTTTCTTTTTTTTTTAATTTTGAGATTACAATCAATCGGAACATTCAAAGGGTGCTTGTGTATTTACTGAAATGCCAAAATACATCGTTATTATTCAGACACTGGCAGTTGTTGCTTGGTATTGATTTCATCGGTTGTTTGTGTGCGCACGCTGTGCTTGTAAAAATCCGTGCACAAAGACACAAAGTGTTGGAGAAACTATTTTACTGTTGGACCGACTAAGTGTGTAGCGATGCACGCTGTGTTTTATTTAATACGAACGGTAAATATTCTCGACGCCCACGATGTGTTTCGCGCTCGTGCTTTCTCACATATGGCTGAATTTGAAGCACATCAGCAGTGTGAATGAGCAACACACTGCATGTGTGAATTTTCTAAATGGGTTCCACTGAAGCTTTTACTACTTTTATGCTTGTGCTGAAGAGGATGAGTGCATGAATACAAATAATGAGGAGAAAACTCAGTTAGGATTCTTTGAATCTTCTGTGTTGCCCTTGTAATGTGTTTTGATGTATTTTATTGGCCTACATATGTTCTTTTCTGAAAGTATTTCTTCCCGTAGGTTTTTGTCATACGTGTGTGTGTGTGTGCACAGGTTTGTGTTTTGACATCATATAAAAAAAAATCTTGCTATTTTAAACAATAATCTTAAAAGATTTTGCTCTTGAAGTCTTTACAGTCTGATACAAATTAAATTAAGACAGGAAACTCAAAATAACATTCCCTTTAATATAACATCTAAATAATCACTTACAACCAGGAATACTTTTTACAAGTCACTGAATACCTCATGGAATGTATCATTAAATTAATTAATACATATAGCAATGAATTTTAAAACTATTTGGAGTTGGACATCATCAAATAGTAATTTAAAGTAACGATTGTATCTGGGAGCAGGTCGGCTGATGTACGGTGCCCTAGAAAAGTATTCAGCCCCTTCGGATTTTATGTTTTTTTTTTTGTTTTGTTTTTTTTTTTTATGAGAATTTTTTTAAACACATATTTTATGCAAGCATTTAAAAATCATGCTCATTAAACCGAATGTGCAACAAAAGAGTCTTTCTGGAGTAGGAAATTCTTAAAAAAGAAATAAGCAAGAAGGAGACTAATGAGGAAAGCCACCAAGACTGTTTTGAAGGCATTACAGGCTTCTGTCGCTGTGACAGGAGAAACTGTGCAGAGTAACTGTTGTAACTGTGTGTTGCATCATCGATTATTCAGCTCCACTTTGCCAGAAGGCACACTTTTAATACGTTTTTTTTTTTTCTTCACTGCTCCACTCCACCGTGAAACTTTCACCGTTTATGCATCAGGCAAAAGTTGCACAATCAAGAGTTTCTCCAGTCACAGCCACAGAAGCCTATAACTCTGTCAGAGTTGCCATGTGTGTCATGGTGTCTGACATGAGAGCCGTTCTTGAACAGTCACACCAGACAGATTTGCTCTACAGTACCACACTTTGGATTTCTTAATAATTTATGTAAATGAAGTAAAAGACATATTCAGTGACCTAGAAATGATGATTTGTACTAACAATAATCCCTATGTTTAGGTGTTCCAACTACTTATGGCTTTAAAGTTGACATTACAAGTACATTGTGATGGTTTCACTTAGACTCTTGTGATAGCATACAGAAGCAAAACTACAAAAACTGTGTCACTATCCAAATAATTACGGACCTGATTGCAAATCAGTCATCATGAAATAGAAACAGTATGGTACTTTGAGCTAAATCTATCCAAAGTAGACTGTCCTTACAGACAGGGTGACTCTGCCAGAAAGAGACAAGTGAGGGAAGCCACCAAGGCACCTTTCAGTGGACTATAATTATAATTACAGTCCATTAACAGTATACTGTACTGTATACAGTATACTGTATGTAGTACTTGTATATATCTGATATTCATAGTAGTTTGTAATGATGCCTCACATTCACAGCACACAACCTCTGCCATACAAGGTGCTCAATTGCACACTGCTAGCAACTTGGGGACTGAACTCTGTTCACAAGCCTGGTTCTCAAACCTTTAGTCCACCACTTCCCCATGACAACACTAAAGGAGTGACAAGGGTCAGTGGCTGTGATTAAAGGAAGTGTGCATAAAGCAACCTTCTGTTGCTTTACAAGTCACAAATTCATGATACAGTGGAACAGAGAAGAATCTAGGCTAAAGTCTCATGTGGGCCTTTTGGCAAAGGATAGCTTGACTGAGATTTCACAAGTGACTGGTGAAATTGCAAACAAAAAGCTATTCTGTGCACAATGTCTCCACTGAAAATTATAACTTCAGAGTTGCCAAAGGTGTCTTGGTGGCTTCCCTCATGAATCTCTTTATGATGTCACGAGCTGGGGTAGCAGGCGCTGCCCGGGTTAACCTGTTTTAGACATAAGCCAAATGCCAATCATTTTAATCAAAACAACTGCCCAACATTTGTTTTTGTAATGCTGATGTCTTATCCCATCGTCACGTCTTCCGAAGAGGAAGCAGAGACTGGGGACTCAGAGGTGGACTCATCCATTACCCAGGCCAAAGTCACCGAGGTGGTTAGAAAGCTCCTTGGTGGCAAGGCTCCTGGGGTGGATGAAATCCATCCTGAGTACCTTAAGTCTCTGGATGTTGTGGGGCTGTCTTGGCTGACACGCCACTGCAGCATCGCGTGGCGATCGGGGACAGTGCCTCTGGATTGGCAGACCGGGGTGGTGGTCCCTCTGTTTAAGAAGGGGGACCGGAGGGTGTGTTCCAACTATAGGGGATCACACTCCTCAGCCTCCCCGGTAAGGTCTATTCCAGAGTACTGGAGAGGAGAATTCGACCGATGGTTGAACCTCAGATTCAGGAGGAGCAGTGTGGTTTTCGTCCTGGTCGCGGCACACTGGACCAGCTCTATATGCTCCATCGGGTGCTCGAGGGTTCATGGGAGTTTGCCCAACCAGTCCACATGTGTTTTGTGGATCTGGAGAAGGCGTTCGACTGTGTCCCTCGGGGCACCCTGTGGGGAGTGCTCCGGGAGTACGGGGTCCGGGGTCCTTTGTTAAGGGCTACCCGGTCCCTGTACGACCGCAGCAGGAGCTTGGTTCGCATTGCCGGTAGTAAGTCAAACCTGTTTCCAGTGCACGCTGGCCTCCGCCACGGCTGCCCTTTGTCACCGGTTCTGTTCATTATTTTTATGGACAGAATTTTTAGGCGCAGCCAGGGTGTAGAGGGGGTGTGGTTTGGGAACCACAGAATCTCGTCTCTGCTGTTTGCGGACGATGTGGTTCTGTTGGCTTTGTCAAATCAGGACCTTCAGCGTGCACTGGGGCGGTTTGCAGCAGAGTGTGAAGCGTCCGGGATGAAAATCAGCACCTCCAAATCCGAGGCCATGGTTCTCGACCGGAAAAAGGTGCTTTGCCCTCTTCAGGTCGGTGGAGTGTCCTTGCCTCAAGTGGAGGAGTTCAAGTATCTCGGGGTCTTATTCACGAGTGAGGGACGGATGGAGCGTGAGATCGATAGACGGATCGGTGCAGCGTCTGCAGTGATGCGGTCGCTGTATCGGACCGTCGTGGTGAAGAGAGAGAGCTGAGTAGGGGGGCAAAGCTCTCGACTTAACGATCGATCTACGTTCCGATCCTCACCTATGGTCATGAGATTTGGCTCATGACCAAAAGAACGAGATCGTGGGTACAAGCGGCCGAGATGAGTTTCCTCCGCAGGGTGGCTGGGCGCTCCCTTAGAGATAGGGTGAGGAGCTCGGTCACTCGGGAGGAGCTCGGAGTCGAGCCGCTGCTCCTCCATGTCGAAAGGAGTCAGTTGAGGTGGCTCGGGCATCTTTTCCGGATGCCCCCTGGACACCTCGCTGGAGAGGTGTTCCGGGCACGTCCCATTGGAAGGAGGCCCCGGGGAAGACCCAGGACACGCTGGAAGGATTACATCTCTCAGCTGGCTTGGGAACGCCTTGGGGTTCCCCTGGAGGAGCTGGGGGAGGTGTGTGTGGATCGGGAGGTCTGGGCAGCTTTGCTTGAGCTGCTGCCCCCGCGACCTGACTCCGGATAAAGCGGAAGAAAATGGATGGATGGATGATGTCTTATAAATATAATATTTAATGGGCTAAAGTTTGTCCAGCAGAACTATAAGAGGTGGACTCCCCAAACTAAGTGGAAATACTTGGTTAAAAAACAAACACATTTGAAGTCCTTCATGCAGACTTTGTTTTGCAATTAAATTTATAACAAAATTACAAACAAAAGGTAGGTAGGTAACAGTAAATGTAAATATCAATGAATCAAAATTGAGGTAAATTGGATGTACTGCCAAATTCTCTGAAACGCCTTTGGAGACGGCTTATGGTAGAGAAATGAACATTCAATACACGAGCAACAGCTCTGGTTGACATTCCTGCTGTCAGCATGCCAATTGCACGCTCCCTGAAATCTTGCAACATCTGTGGCATTGTGCTGTGTGATAAAACTGCACCTTTCAGAGTGGCCTTTTATTGTGGGCAGTCTAAGGCACACCTGTGCACTAATCATGGTGTCTAATCAGCATCTTGATATGGCACACCTGTGAGGTGGGATGGATTATCTCAGCAAAGGAGAAGTGCTCACTATCACAGATTTAGACTGGTTTGTGAACAATATTTGAGAGAAATGGTGATATTGTGTATGTGGAAAAAGGTTTAGATCTTTGAGTTCATCTCGTACAAAATGGGAGCAAAACCAAAACTGTTGCGTTTATATTTTTGTTGAGTGTATTACCTTTTTCCTCTTCACAGTGGAGTATTACACACTATCTGCTGTAATCTGCAGCCTAAGCAGTATCTCGGTTTTCCGTCCAAAGCATTGAGCATGTAGAGATTATACATTATTAATGAGGTTTTCTTTTTGTTTGTCAGTAAGATTGATGCATACACAATCCACAGTGCCATGGGGACGGCTCTTGAAGTTCATCAGCTTTGGTGAGCTGTTTGTTTATTTATTTATTTATTTTGTTTTGGGGGAGAATCATCTCCATTTGTCATTAACGGATACGTCAAGTCATCCGTTGAACTGGCATGAATGTGACTCTCTGAACTTTATCATTTATTTTTGGGATCATTTATTCGTGTTGGTGCTCCTGAGAGAGGCTCCATGCAGGAACCTCTAATTGGAAAAAGGCAACATGTGATGGATCATGTGATTGATTTTAATGATTTTTGATTCGTGCCTTCAGATGGATGCTTTCTTTCTTCGGACTTTAGATCACCCACTGGAGGAATGTGTTTCTTTCATGATTTCATTGTGTTGAATCGTCAGTGAGGGAATGGAACACTGGCTTTGATCTGCCACTGCTTTGTCATACTGGAAATGATCAAACTGAGCAAAATTGCAAAAGAAAAGTATTTGTTTGCAATTTCCCACTTTTTATATAAACTATTAAGACTTTAAGTTCACCTGTGTTTGTTTGGGGTCTGATATGATGCTGATGCTATTCCCTGTTAAGTCAGCACTTTAATATGAAGTCAAGCCAAGCAGGTTGTCGGTACCACTGAAGGGAAGAGGCAACACTTAAAATCCAGCCTCAGTGTATCATGGCCTACAGAAAATGTATGATAGCCATCCCAGGGTGGTAGTTATAGCTAGGACGTCATTGAAGAATTTCACAGAGGTCAAAAATTAAAAATGCTCCAATTATTTTGAGAAATATACCACATTATTTGTCTGATCATGACTATTCCAAAAAGGTATACAAGTAGTTTGGACTATCTATGACTGAATATTATGGAGTTATGGGGTAAAAACAGCAAGAATGGTCACAACTAGGGATGGGTATTGATAAGATTTTATCTATCGATGCCATTATTGATTCTGCTTATCGATTCGATTCCTTATCGATACCTCTTGTGAATTTTGTACTAAAAGTAGGCTTTACAGGTTTTCTATGTATTTCATTGAGTATTAAAGTAAACAAATATGAAATTGGTCACTGTATCCTTGATCTCTGGATATAAATAAAAATAAACAAAATGGTGTTTTGCTTTGAAGTTATTAATTCCGACTGGATTCTATCGTTCTAACTTGACTTGTCAGAGAGCCGCACAGCGTTTGGAGCTGTGTGAACAGAACGGAGGAAGATTCTCGTTTCTTTCTCGCAACAAGACAGGAGTCCCAGTTAGTGACTTTAATCTGCACAAAAGTGACTCACGATTTCACATATTCAGGGATGAAAGTGGTGAAAAACAAACAAAAAAAAGTTGTAACCCAAAATTACCCCCCAACACCACCTGCATGGAAATATTTGAATTCTAGAAGCTCTGAAATGCAATCTGGGACTATTCCAGACAATAAACTGCAGTGAGTGCAGCATCCATTTAGGTGAAAAAAAACCCCAACTTTCCTTATTCATATTCATTCCAGTAGTATTCCGCTCTTACTAGGATGCAACAGTTTTCTAGTTTGGCAGATAGTTCTGGAGGAAATCACTGAAGAAATTAACACATTGAAAATATGGGGTCCATGTGGCGGCGTGCCGAATGTTGCCCATTCGCCATGAAATTACGTTCTTCCTTTTGACGGCTTTAATTTTGTCACATCATCATGAAAATTGATACACAGGTCGAGCACGACAACCTCTTACAATTCATAGGAGCGTCCCCATGGGCGGGGCAAAATGCCTCAATAGCACCCCCTTGAAACTTTCAAAAACCACTCCCCATAGGGGTTTTTTTGGAGTAGGGAGATGAAAATTGGTACACGTGTGACTTGCATAGACATACAAAAAAGTCTCTTGCACCATGGGTCTACTCCAAACAGGAAGTCGGCCATTTTGAGTTGTCTTGTCATTTTGGCGTGATTTCCACATGTTGTATTTGAACGAACTCCTCCTAGGGATTTTGTCCAATGCACTTCAAATTTCTTCCAGATCACCCACAGACGATACTGACCAAAAGTTATCGAAAGCTTTTCTTTATGTTGAAAGGTGTGGCCGCTATGGTGCCGCCATTTTGACCCTTCGACATGGAACATTATACTTAAACAGGTACTGAAATCACATAGTTAACCCCATGAAATTCCTTCCACTTCTAAAACATGCAGAACAAGTTGGTGAACATAGGCGATGATCGCCGTGAACTTACGAATAACGGCTTCTGTGTGGCGGTGTACCAAATATCGCCCCTTCGCCATGAAATTACGTTCTTCATTTTGACGGCTTTAATTTTGTCATATCATCATGAAAATTGATACACAGGTCAAGCATGACAACCTCCTACAATTCATAGGGGCCTCGCCCATGGGCGGGGCAAAGTGCCTCAATAGCGCCCCCTTGAAAATGTCAAAAACCCCTCCCCATAGGGGTTTTTTTTTGGAGTAGGGAGATGAAAATTGGTACACATGTGTGACTTGCATAGACATACAAAAAAGTCTCTTGCACCATGAGTCTACTCCAAACAGGAAGTCGGCCATTTTGAATTTTCTTCTCATGTTGAAATGATTTCCGCATGTTGTATTTGAACGAACTCCTCCTAGGGATTTTGTCCAATGCACTTCAAATTTCTTTGACAACATCCAAAGATGATACTGACCAAAAGTTATTGAAAGCTTTTCTCTATGTTGAAGGGTGTGGCCGCTATGGTGCCGCCATTTTGACCCTTTGTCATGGAACATCAAGTCATGATAACTCCTTCATGCTTTGCCTGATTGACTTGAAACTTCACATGTATGATGATGGTTGGCCCCTGAACACACCCAGGCCCTCTGTTTGTACACTGAGCGCCCCCTAGTGGATGAACAATCAACATGTCATAATTCCTTTTTTTAAACAATTTTAAACAAATCACACAATGCATGTGTGATTTGTTTAAAATTTTAACTGTGTGATGAGTGGTTGCCCCTGCATGCACATGCCCACATGTGGTCACAAGGGCACCCACTGGCCTGGGTAGGCGGTTGCGTGGAATGAGGGCCCGTATATGACTCCTTGCAGTCCTAGTTTCTATATGTATTTATGTATGTATTTATTTATGTATGTTCATTGTTAGTTGGTTTTCTATTTTATGTTGTGTTTCTATTCAGGTTCTTCTTGTCTCTTTCTCTAAAATTGTATATAATAACTAATCATTAGATTATTAATATAGAAACAAAGCTAAATTTAAAAAATATTACAATTTGTAATACATTTGACTCTTTTACGACAACGCTTATTATACAGAAAACAAAAGCACCCGAACGTGATGACAGCTGCAACAGCTTAATGCTAACTTTAACATTGAAAACGCCATAGACATGCTAACGTGTTAGCATCAGTCCCGTTTTTAAGTTATAAAATACATCTATCAACTGTTTCAGAAGACCATAACAGGTCAGTTTAACATAAAAAAAGGTAAATAATACTCACAGACATATGCTCTTTAGGGTTTTAGTGGGGGAAAATTAAGATACAGCGAAAGAAAAAAATGAATAAACAAAGCAATAGATCAAAGCACTGCTTCAATCTGCAAACCACTGCTTCGATTGGTTCAATGTTCAGAGCAAAGCTGCGCTGCAGAAAAGTTGATTACGGACCCGCTGCAGGGTCTGTAATCAATGTTGAGAAATGATCATTTTCCTGACAAACATCCCCAAAAACAACGGCCACTCTGAAGGACCGATAACAGAATCGTTAAGCAAAAAGCTTATTGATGTCAGTGGATTGAACCATTTCTTAACGATACCCAAAAGGAACCGGTTCTCGATACCCATCCCTAGTCACAACTGTTAGTTTTAGTTTGTACGGGGTCAAAAGTTAAAGTTGCTCCAATTTCACTAAAAAAATGATGCAAATTATTGTTTGAATTGATAGGGTTTTTTACATTGACAAAGTGGTAGAACCGTTTATACGTGTGTGTGTGTGTGTGTGTGTGTGTGTGTGTGTGTATGTATATATATATACGAGGTGTATTAGATAAGAAACCGACACTTTTATTTATTTTTTTAACTATATGGATTTGAATGACGTGCGATTACACCAATCATGCTTGAACCCTTGTGCGCATGCATGAGTTTTTTCACGCATGTCGGTGACGTCATTTCCCTGTGGGCAGGCCTTGAGTGAGATGTGGTCCCGCCCTCTCGGCTGAATTCCTTTGTTTCACACGCTGCTCAAGATGGCGCGCGTTGCTTTATCAAAATTTTTTCTGGACCTGTGAGGAATATCCGAGTGGACACTATTCGAGAAATTTAGCTGGTTTTCGGTGAAAAGTTTAACGGCTGATGAGAGATTATGGGGTGTTTCTGTCGCTGTAAGGACTTCCCATGGAGTGGGACGTCACGCAGCGCTTCCAGGCGCCGTCGTCGGCCTGTTTCAACCTGAAAACATCCTAATTTAAGGCTTAATTCACCCAGGACGTCGTGAGAGAACAGAGAAGATTCAGAAGAGGCCGGCATGAGGACTTTATGCGGACATTCCACTGTTTAAAGACATTTTGTAATGAAAGACGTGCGCGCAAATTCGCCGAGTCGTTTCCGTGACGACTTCTTCTGAAAGTTCTCTGTTCTCTGACGACTTCCTGGGTCAACAGAGCCTGAAATGTGGAAGTTTTCAACTTGAAACGGCGAGACGCTGCCGCCTCAAAGCGCAGATCGCCGTCAGGCGCCGTGGGCCGTCCTTAAAGCGACAGTTACAGACCAAAATCTCTCATCAGCCGTTAAAATTTTTACCGAAAACCAGCTGAATTTATTGAATGGTGTCCACTCAGTTGTGCCTTACAGCTTTTGAAAAAAATTTTATCATACAAAGCAGCAGTCTCTGAGCCATTCCTAAACAATGAAAAAAATCGACGAGAGGGTGGGCGACTCCTCACTCAAAGACTGCCCACAGGCGAATGACGTAACCGACAGGCGTGAAAAAACTCTCGCATGCCCACGAGGGTTCAAGCATGTCTGATGTAATCACACGTGATTCAAATCCATATGGTTTTTGAAAAAAATAATAAGGTCGGATACTTTTCTAACAGACCTTGTATATATATATATATATATATATATATATATATATATATATATATATATATATGTATATATATGTATGTATGTATATATGTATGTATGTATATATGTTTGTGTGTATGCAATTTGATTTTGCGAGACCGATGACGTATAGTGTGTGGGTGAATGTGGTGTGCGTGTATGACCTTCACCTGCCCTTCTTGATCAGCCTATAACGTTTTATTTAAAGCTAACAGATAATTTCTATCAAGAAGGACTGAATACCAGAACAACACAGAGACAGACAAGAACAAAAGACATGTGGTGACAGTAATAACAGTGAGGTGATGAAATATGTGAAACATCAAAGAGGCAGAACCCCAGCGGTACAACATACCAGGACAAACAGCCACACATAAACAGGCAGTGACAGTAACAGTCCGTTGTCTAATTAGTGTAGATCCATACACTTACTTTTTGACACCAGAGTCTTGATCCCCATGGGAACACCCAGATATGAATTGTGGTGACGACCATGAACACCGGACCATCCACATCCAGAGACACAGATCACACATAAATATCTGATCACTACTGTGGCTGGTGGGTTGGGCCAAGACCCAAGTACAGAACCTTATCATACGACATGGATCACTGTGGCATGACAGGAGCCACTCCGGTGAGTGCACGTACCTTTGATGGAAAGGGGTCCAGGATGCAGAGCACCAGGGGGAACTAGCAGAACCAGAACAGCAGAAGGGCCCAGGGGACAGGGAGGGCACCCACCAAGGCCGCTGGAGCAGCCCAACAAACTGCCAGGGGTGCAGCCCAGGCACAACCTTGATGCCCTGCTCCCAGACCGACCCCACCACCACTAGATCGACCACCCAAAGAGGCACAGTAAGCACCCCTGCACACTTCCCCTTGTGCTGGCCGAGGCCCACAAGGAGGCACCCTGTCACCACACCTCAAGGGTGATGACCCCACAGAGAGGAGTGAGCAGGGCTGAAGAGCTGGCACATCCAATCCCCAAACCCAGGGAGCGGTCGCCAAGCCGACAAGGGCAAGAGCCAGCTCCTAGATGAGGAGCAGAACCAATATGTCCAGAGCCAGGCCGCACCCAACAGACCCCACCCGAGACACCCCCAACACATCCAGCAGCAACATTCAGTCATAGATGGTCCAAACTCCACCTTTTTGGAATCATTCTGATCAGACACATAATGTGGTGTATTTTTCAACATGATTGGAGAATTTTTACATTTTGACCTCTGTGTAACCCTTCATTAACCCCTACCTGGTTACAGCTACCACACTGGGATGGCTATCATACATTTTTGTGTAGGCCATGATACACTGAGGCTGGATTGTAAGTGTTGTTTTGTCCCCTTAAGTGGTCGTGATTAAGAAAAACTGATGACTGGCTCATGGACTTTATGCAGTCGTTTGTATAAATTGTTGTTCATCCACATTGCTACTGTCACATTTGTATAGATATTCGCTTGTCTCTGCTCTGATGTTTGTCTCTGGATCTTCAGCCTTTGAAATCTAGAGACGCCTAGGAAGAGCTTATCATGAGGTCACTGAACAGAGGTGTTTTGTGATGCTGATACCTTTGCAAGTGAACAAAGGTCCACGTTTTTAGGGTCCTGGTGCTTCTTGTCTTACTATGTGGTTGTGTGACTTGGTTGCTAACAGTGACCTAATGGCCCAGTCATACGGCACTTAACGAAGGGCAATGAAGCCCTTATGAAACAAGACATCTGGACTTTTGTTGACTTTTGTTGGCATCCTTTAACCTTTGCTCAGCTTCATTCCTGCAGCTGGTACTTCGTCAGGATTTTTAAACTGTTGAAAAATTTGAAAGAAGCCCTTCTTTGAAATTTTTCACAAAAACTGAAAAACGAAAACCTCAGATTGTCCTTATTTCTTTTTGCTATCGTTCTTGGCGGTTTCTTATCATTTGCTTAGTTTATGTAACATTAGCATTTCGTTTGACTTTATTCAACCAGCTGAATGTTTTTTCACACTCCTCCACAAAAGCGTTTTTGTGGAGGAGCTGCAGCTCCGTCCCATCGCCGAGTCCTGGAACGCAGAGCTGCAGACACACACTGCTCCAGCAGTGGCTCCAGGCACGTTTCATTTAAAGCGTCGAGATTCGCAGGCTATTCTGTAATAAAGCTCGTTCGTCCACCTTTTCTCAATGAATTTTTTTTTTTTTTTAACTTTTTCCCATCTTTCAGGAATTGCTGCATCTCGTGTGACTGGGCCATTAGTTGACGATTACAAATTGGTACAGGGTTTTGGGTTCTGTCTGACAGTGGGACTGGGGATCTGTGCCCAAGACCCCTCAGCACTGTAGTATTGTATCACTGTAGTATTCAAAATGGTAGATAAACAGGATTTTCCAAAGCTGTGGAATATTTGTCTCCCAAAACCAGTTTTTGTTAAAGAAGTTTATGTTTTATTCTCATTTTCATGGGCTAACAATTAAAAGCCTGATCTTTGCTGGAGCCATCCAGCCATTCTGATCTGCCAGAAACTTTTTTGTCCTCGCCAAATGTCAAAGCTCTGGAAGCTGGATTTATGGAGATATTAAAGTCTAAAAATGTCTTCTCAGCTATTTTATTTTTTTATATGGAAGAAAAGTGTCAAACTAAAAAGGCTTAAATTCTCAAATTCTTCACTTAGGTTTTAGGACCAAATAATATATAACTAAAGTCTGAATAAATGCTGAGATGGCATATCTGAAAATTACACAATATTACTCTGCTGCCTCAAGATAGCAACAAAGCCAAAAGGGATTGATTACTCAGTTATTAATGTAATTGGCAACTATTTTCAAAATGTAGCACAGGTAACTCAGTGGGATACCAATATGTAGACCTGGGTTCGATTCCAGGTCATACTACCTGGAGGTGTCCTTGGATAAGACACTTCACCTGTGTTCTGGTCCAACCAGCTTCACATGGGGAGTCGTCGACACTCATCCACGTCACACTACAGAATCTGAGGATAAGCGTGGCACCAGTGGTCCTCAGGTGTATATCAGATTTGGGGCTCGTCCACATGGAGATGAACATGGAACTGGTATTTTTCGGAGGCTGAAAACGCTAATTTTTGAAAATAGGTCCCAGGAAGGATACATCTCAACATGCATCCTTGGTTTTCTCATGTGTATGCAACTTTTGTGAAACTACGATGTCATAGCTCCACCTCTTTAACCCCACCCTTAACCCTGCCCAGAAGATGCCTCGTCTTTCTCTGTTTGGTCTCTTGGACATCACGCCTGAAACACGTCCATTATATCAGCGTATGTGGATTGACATGATTCCAGGTCACGATTCTCTTCTTCTATTCTAGTCTACTTATAAGTTATAAGTTCATCCTCACAATTTAAAATCTTACTGTTCATCTTTAGTTCAATCCATGGCCTCACACCGACTTACCTCAGTGATATTTTGACCCCTAACCAGCCCAGCAGAGCCTTGCGCTCTTCAGACCAACACCTGCTGGTGGTTCCAAGGTCGAGGTATAGACAGTGGGGCGATCGTGCCTTTGCTGTGGCAGGTCCTAGACTCTGGAACTCTCTTCCTCTGGAGTTGCACTCCATCTCATCCTTGCCCCTGTTCAAAGCCAGGCTGAAAACGTATTTGTTTCAATTGGCCTTTGACACACAGAGCTGTGACTCCCTGGAAATCGACAACTGTAATATATTTTAGATGTATATGTTTTCTCTTATGGTTGTTTTTAACTGTGTGCAGCACTTTGATCAACTTTGTAAAGCGCTTTAGAAATAAAACTTGATCGATTGATTGATTGATCCTCAACATCTTCTTCTCTGTTATATGTGGGAGAGTTACAGCGCCACCTGCAGGCCTGGCATATGTGCTACTTTGTTGGCAGTGGTTTTGTGTGGACGCAGATATTTCTTGAAACAGTGCCGAGTTTACGGAACACTTTTTGAAAATGATAAAAAAAAAAAAAAACATACATGGAAAGTTCCCTTTGTCTGTGGACAAGCCGTTACTGCTTCTCCCTGACAGACAACTCAAAAAAACAAGAACATTGAGGACGTCGTTTTGGTCTCTGAGAAATTTGTCACACATTCCTGTGTCGGATTGGGACCTTAAAGCCAGTAAATATCTTTAAAGGTGATGTTCTTAACAGATTACTGTGTTCTCTGATGTGATTGTTGCCCGTGTTCACCTTAGGAACTGTCATGCATGATTTGTTTCAAGCCTTTGACCTCAACCTGGGTTCAAAGATACTCACGTTGACAGAGAAGCTACCAGAAGGTGCTGCCATCTTTTGTGCCCTTTGTCTGTTGCTGCCGCTGAGCCCCTTCTGACTTGTCACGTCTTCACACTCCCTCGGCTCAT
Organism: Thalassophryne amazonica; assembly: GCF_902500255.1. Classification (NCBI taxonomy): domain Eukaryota; kingdom Metazoa; phylum Chordata; class Actinopteri; order Batrachoidiformes; family Batrachoididae; genus Thalassophryne; species Thalassophryne amazonica. The sequence goes on from NC_047118.1 coordinate 5,398,156, forward strand.
CCTGGCTTTTTTTTTCTCTGTCACTGGAGCCGACTACCGTCACATCTGTTGGTGCCTTCTGAGTGACGACCCCACCCGCCCCACTGACCCATCTCCATCAAAAGAACGACTGCACATACGAGGTCTATTAGAAAAGTATCCGACCTTATTATTTTTTCAAAAACCATATGGATTTGAATCACGTGTGATTACATCAGACATGCTTGAACCCTCGTGGGCATGCGAGAGTTTTTTCACGCCTGTCGGTTACGTCATTCGCCTGTGGGCAGTCTTTGAGTGAGGAGTCGTCCACACGCTCATCGATTTTTTTCATTGTTTAGGAATGGCTCAGAGACTGTTGCTTTGTTTGATAAAAATTTTTTCAAAACTGTAAGGCACAACTGAGTGGACACCATTCAATAAATTCAGCTGGTTTTCGGTAAAAATTTTAACGGCTGATGAGAGATTTTGGTCTGTTAGTGTCGCTTTAAGGACGGTCCACGGCGCCTGACGGCGATCTGCGCTTCGAGGCGGCAGCGTCTCGCCGTTTCAAGTTGAAAACTTCCACATTTCAGGCTCTGTTGACGCAGTAAGTCGTCAGAGAACAGAGAACTTTCAGAAGAAGTCGGCATGAGGAGTTTATTCGGACATTCCATTGTTAACGGTCATTTTGTAATGAAAGAACGTGCGGGCAGAGTCGCATGTCGGGCTGGACCCGACCGCGGGGGGTCGCGGCAGGAAAAACACCTCCGTTGGAAATCTTAACGGGCAAGTTGGAACATGCCCAAGCTGTTAAACAATTTCTCAGTTACTCACTTGTTGAAAGCCATCAAAAGCCGCCTGAATTTTACAAATGGTTTTCAACACGGAGGTGTTTTTCTGGTCGCGGCGCACACAGATTTGCGTCGTCGTCACGGAAACGACTCGGCGAATTTGCGCGCACGTTCTTTCATTACAAAATGACCTTTAACAGTGGAATGTCCACATAAACTCCTCATGCCGGCCTCTTCTGAATCTTCTCTGTTCTCTCACGACGTCCTGGGTCAACAGAACCTTAAATTAGGATGATTTCAGCTCGAAACAGCCAGACAACGTCGCCTGGGAGCGCTGCGCGACGTCCCGCTCCGTGGGAAGTCCTTACACCGACAGAAACACCCCATAATCTCTCATCAGCCGTTAAACTTTTCACAGAAAACCAGCTTAATTTCTCGAATAGTGTCCACTCGGATATTCCTCACAGGTCCAGAAAAAATTTTGATAAAGCAACGCGCGCCGTCTCGAGCAGCGTGTGAAACAAAGGAATTCAGCCGAGAGGGCGGGACCACATCTCACTCAAGGCCTGCCCACAGGGAAATGACGTCACCGACACGCGTGAAAAAACTCACGCATGCGCACGAGGGTTCAAGCATGATTGGTGTAATCACATGTCATTCAAATCCATATAGTTAAAAAAAAAAATAAAAGGGTCGGTTTATTATCTAAGAGACCTCGTATATGTACAGGTAACTAAATATGGAGGGGACACACACTGAGGAAGACACAGCAACAGCAAGATAGTCCAGGGACCTGAATCAGCGTAGGAGTGACTTTGTGATGAATGACCGTGTGAAGGAATGTGGGACACGGAAGCCAGTGTGACATGACTGATGGAACTGGAGCAGAACGCTGCACAAAGGCGAACGGCATCGGTGTGCACATTTCCGTGTCCTGTTACATGATTGAATCTTGTGCCACCTGAGAGACTGTGTCACATTTTTCAGAAGTGCCAGTTTCTTCATGTTCACGTTAGCAAATTTCTATCCTCCAGTCAGCTCCGCGAATATTAGCGTGGTGTCGCAATTGTAATTTATATTCAAATTGAGTGAGCTGTGTAATGTGACCCCTCCTTTTTTTAAAGGACAAAACATAATTGGAAAAATGAACAATCATAAATTTATTGGGCATTTTTATGACTTGGTTGCACATTGTTTAGGGCTACAACTAATGATTATTTTCACCATTGATTAATCAAATTGGCTATGCATTTGACAGATGACAGGTCGACCTGGATTGTTTCCAAAAGCAAGTGGTGGATACAGTACTGCATAGTAACGGTGCATGCTGTCAAATCTGACCTGAATGACCTTTTTATGTTTGACCTTAACTGGAGACAAGAAGGCACATGTATGTATGTATGGATGAATGGATGAGATTTATTGTCATTGTCATTACAAGTGCAACAACAACGAGATTACGTCCACACTCACATTTCCACAGACAAGATACAGCAATTAATCCACAATTATTACTTGTTTACCATAATAATGACACACATCAGATTTAATACAACACATATACATTTGACACTGTTTATGTGCACTAAACTTGAAACAGTCCGTTTTCCAAATTGAGGCGATGTGAGTGTGTGGTACCCACTGCAACAGTCGCACCGCCACTAGCTTGGGGAGGAACGGGGACCTGCTGCAGCTAAAACTGTGCAGCCCCCGGAGGGGAGAAGGGGTGCCGTGAGCGGTGGCCGGGATGGGGTGTGTGATGGGGGGGCAGGAGGGGAGGTAGGAGGGAAAGTGGAGCATGCTTCAGTCTTTGTCTATGTGTGAGTCTGTCTGACCTTGCGTACTGTAGTAAGAGAGATAAGGAGGCAGCCAATTTTCCCAAGCTGTAGAAATTCGTCTGGAGGAAAAACAATGGGCATTTTATCCTTGAGAGGCTCATAAGCCTGCCGTGTTTGTGGTTGAGCAGTGAAAAACACTTTCCAGCTTCACATGAACAAACCAGATCCAAATTATGAAAATTCCCCAGCCTCTGAAATCTTCACCTTCTCCTGCAAGGCGCGCATTTGCTCCAAGATGTTATCCAATTTGCGTCTGAGTTCAAGGGTTAACACAGTCTAAGAATGCATCGCCTTGCCCAACTCATTAATCATGACGGACAAGCGAGGGGTCGTGGTTTTGGTGGCAGCCGTCTTGCCAATCTTCCGGTAGGTCAGGGCAGCACATAAGCCAATAAGTACCAGCCCTCCTACTATGAAACCAAATATGAATAAGTCCTCGACGTCCTCCACAGAGAAAGGTGGAAAGCACGTGACCAGCCATGTCTCCCAGGCATCGAGAACGTAGCCCGCAGGGGAAGTTCCATCCGGGCACACAGGGTCCCCTGGCCCTGATCTTCTTGTGGAAAAAATGGTGTCAATAGCGTTCAGAGACCAGCTGATCAATTCCATGATTAATCCAATATAGTTTGAAGAATTCACAGCCTGGTGAAGTAGGGACTTTGAAGGTTGGAGCAGAGATAGAGGAGAAAGGAGGAGATGCGACCGCCCTCGCAGGAGTCCCAAGCATTATTATAGTATGTGTGCATATATATATATATATATATATATATATATATATATATATATAGGAGTCCCAAGCATTATTATAGTATGTGTGCATATATATATATATATATATATATATATATATATGCACACATACTATAATAATGCTTGGGACTCCTGCGAGGGCGGTCGCATCTCCTCCTTTCTCCTCTATCTATAAAATTAATGAATGGAATATATATATATATATATATATATATATATATATATATATATATATATATATATATATATATATATATATATATATTCCATTCATTAATTTTTCTATGACATATCCTGGTTGCTGTGGCAGCCGAGCAAGCAGCTCATCCCACACTTCCCTACTCTCGTCCAAGTCTTGTAACTCTTCCTGGTGGATCTTGTGGTGTTCCCAAGCCAATTTGGAAACATTAATCCCTCCACTGTGCCCTGGGTCTTCCACCTGGTCTCCTTCCAAGTTGGACATGCCTGGAAGAACTCCCTATGGAGATGACGGGGGTATCTTCACCAGTTGCCCAAACTACCTCAACTGGCTTCTTTCAATGCTAAGAAGCACTGGCTCTACTCAAAGTCCCTCCTGTCCAGGAACGTAAGCCTCGGTATCTGAAGAGGAATCTTATTCTTGCCACTTGTATCCAGGACCTTATTCTTTCAGTCATTACCTAAAGTTCATGACCACGGGTGAACATAGGAGCGTAAATGGTCTGGCACAGCATCCACATAACCTCAGATGCAACCCCAATCCTTCTGTCGACCTCACTCGTGAACAAGATCCTGCGATACTTAAACTCCTCCACTTGGGACAATAACTCTCCCCTGACCCAAAGAGGGCAGTCCACCCTTTTCTAACAGAGGAACATGTTGTCAGATTTGGAGGCTGCTGATTCTCATCCCAGTTGCTTCACACCTGCTCAGTGCACATTGGTGGTCACTGCCTGATGAAGTCAACAGAACCACATCACCCACAAAAAGTAGAGATGCAACTCTGAGGTCACCAAACTGCAAACATGGTTGTGTTTTATTTTATGCAGCAGTTCATTTGTATATATGCAAAGAAAATAATGTATATCATTTTTTCTTTATGGATAAAATGTTTTTTTTTTCTTTTTTTTTTTTTTTTACAAATGAGCTGCTGCATAAAAGCAAGTTTCAAGCATACAGTCTACTGCTGAGTGCCAGGAAAAAAACAAAAAAAAAAAACCCAAAAAAACAAACAAACAAAAAAATATATATAGTTTAGTTCATATCACAAGCTTTTCCTCTTCAGGGGAGTGCAGGCAGGATGGAATGACTGGAGGAGGATGTCAGGACTGTTGTGTGATTAAAAGGTTATAGTGAAAGTAAAGGGACAGATTTATTGGATGGCAGTACAATCTGGAATGATGTATGACTTAGAGACGACGGTTGTAGTGAAATAACAGGAGGTGCAGTTAGAGATGAGCATGTTAAGCTTCTCTGGCTTGGAATTCAAGGAAAGACAAGATCTGAAACAGGCAAATGTGGGCCGTTGTGATAGTGAGACAGATCAGCACACAGGTTGACAGAGCCAACAACACATTGGGACTGTTTTATGAGGCAGGGACGAGTCCCTGTGTATGGCAGCAAGGAGTACTGGAAAACAAGGGGAAGACCAAAGAAGAGGTACTTTGATGGAGTGAAGTACCACATGTATGTAGGCAGTAAGAGGGATGAAACCACAGGCCCAAGACAACGCCAGATAGGGCATTCAGGACAGAACGAAGGGATGATTTTCACTGTCTTTTGCATGCAAAGAAAGGACAGCTATATTTGTCTGCAGACATGAGAAAAGTCTGGGGACTATTTAATCACAGCGCAGCAAATGAGGTCAGTAGGATGAGCGAGTCCGAGTGAGGAGGATTATAGATATCCCTCCTCTCAGTGCTTTACAGGCTGCTGCAGGCAGCGGAGGAGGGGGAGACCCGCTGATGCTTGGTGACAACAGAGACTTTCATTTTCAGTCGCCAATCATCATTCTGGTGACACCAGGAAAAGTAGCTAGATTTGTCACTAGTCGCTTTTGAGAAAATAAGTCGTCAAGAGGGTTTGGAAAGTCGCCAGGTTTAGCGAGAAAGTTGACAAGTATTCAGGCAACACTGAATGTAAACACATGCAACGTGAACTCACCCGTGCACAGCCCTGTACCAAACCGGTTCAATACAAATACATGCACCGTTACACCCTTACTGTCTGATATACTTGTTTGCGCAACATCTTTTACAGAAAACAAGGAAAGAGAGTCAACCTTTTTGGTGGGCAAAGTTAGAGTTGAAACATGCTCAACGCCGGACTTGTCTGAGGTCTTAGTGAGGTTGAGAACTTTCACCTTGACACAGAAAGTCTCTTTCAAGATATTGTTTGTGCAAATTTGCAGAGATGCTGTCACCTGGAGGAGGCCACAAGGTCTAATTGAAGTGACCTTAATAGATGAACTCATTATCAAGATCCCAGCTTATGCAAAGCTTTAGAGGTTCAACCTCTTGGTGATTGTGAACAGGATTTGGTGAACGGGATTTGAACTGAACATCCTCTGGTCACAAACCCACCACTTTTAAGAAAAGGGGAAAACATTAGTATATACCAAAAGCTGACATTGTAGTACTCCAACAGCGTTCTGTATCCTCTTAACACTCCAGCCTGCACTATGTTTTTGGAGCACTTCATAGTCTGCGTAACTGGATTGGGTAATGAAATATGGAAAATGCTGTCTGTAAAATGGATCTCTGCTGCTACTGTTCAAGTCACTGTTGTTTTTATGCATTTTCAAGTAAGGTGTTTGCAGAGCCACTCTTCTAAGGAAGTGGGATGAGCTCTGTGTGGTCTCTCTCTCTCTCTCTCTCTCCAATATGACACGTACGACTGAGTGTATGAAAGCATTTCTTATCCCTTGGTTGCATCAGAAAAAGCCTCCTCAGGCCATTAATGTCATCTTGCGTAAGACGTAATGAATATCTCTAATTCCCGGTCTCACGTGTCTTTACACCTCACGCTAAAAATTATTTAAAGCCCCCAGATTCAAAATGTGGGAACAAACTGATGCAGGTTTCCTCTTCGAATAAATCTCAGGTTTGTCTCAAGGCTTTGCAGTTGCACAGTAAGATGTTTTCTGTAACTATGGAGCCAGTTTGAAATGGGGAAAGGCTCTAATGTCTTTTGTTGCTTTTGAAGTACACTTTAGTTCATTGCTCATCTGCACAGTGAAATGTTGTCCTTTGACTAGAGCGGCTTTTGTCTGAATTTAAGCGGATAATATGCTCTAAAATTACAGTTATTCTGCTATGTTTTGTCAGCGGTTGTCCATGAATTTCTTTATTTTCTCCATGCGGTTCTGTTTTCACCATTCTGATACAAGGTGACATCTCCTTATAGGATGCTTTTTTTCCCCCAGATATACGAGGTCTATTAGAAAAGTATCCGACCTTATTATTTTTTTCAAAAACCATATGGATTTGAATCACGTGTGATTACATCAGACATGCTTGAACCCTCATGGGCATGCGAGTTTTTTCACGCCTGTCGGTTACGTCATTCGCCTGTGGGCAGTGTTTGAGTGAGGAGTCGCCCACCCTCTCGTCAATTTTTTTCATTGTTTAGGAATGGCTCAGAGACTGCTGCTTTGTTTGATCAAAATTTTTTCAAAACTGTAAGGCACAACTGAGTGGACACCATTCGATAAATTCAGCTGGTTTTCGGTAAATATTTTAACGGCTGATGAGAGATTTTGATCTGGTAGTGTCGCTGTAAGGACGGCCCACGGCGCCTGACGGCGATCTGCGCTTCGAGGCGGCGCCGTCTCGCCGTTTCAAGTTGAAAACTTCCACATTTCAGGCTCTGTTGACCCAGGAAGTCGTCAGAGAACAGAGAACTTTTAGAAGAAGTCGGCATGAGGAGTTTATTCGGACATTCCATTGTTAACGGACATTTTGTAATGAAAGAACGTGCGGGCAGAGTCGCATGTCGGGCCAGACCCGACGGCGGGGGGTCGCGACAGGAAAAACACCTCCGTTGGAAATCTTAACGGGCAAGTTGGAACATGCCCAAGCTGTTAAACAATTTCTCAATTACTCACTTGTTGAAAGCCATCAAAAGCCACCTGAATTTTACAAATGCTTTTCAACACGGAGGTGTTTTTCCTGTCGCGGCGCACACAGATTCGCCGAGTCATCACGGAAACAACTCGGTGAATTTGCGCGTACGTCTTTCATTAAAAAATGTCCTTAAACAGTGGAATGTCCGCATAAAGTCCTCATACCAGCCTCTTCTGAATCTTCTCTGTTCTCTCACGACGTCCTGGGTGAATTAAGCCTTAAATTAGGATGTTTTCAGGTCGAAACAGGCCGACGACGGCACCTGGAAGCGCTGCGCGACATCACGCTCTGTAGGAAGTCCTTACAGCGACAGAAACACCCCATAATCTCTCATCAGCCGTTAAACTTTTCACCGAAAACCAGCTAATTTCTCGAATAGTGTCCACTCAGATATTCCTCACAGGTCTCGAGCAGCGTGTGAAACAAAGGAATTCAGCCGAGAGGGCGGGACCACATCTCACTCAAGGCCTGCCCACAGGGAAATGACGTCACCGACACGCGTGAAAAAACTTACGCATGCGCACAAGGGTTCAAGCATGATTGGTGTAATCGCACGTCATTCAAATCCATATAGTTAAAAAAAAATAAGTGTCGGTTTCTTATCTAATACACCTCATATTCTTGCTTTTTTTTAAAAGAAATTCAAAACAGATGTCATCTTTTCATGCTGTCAATGCTTTTCAGCAGTTGTGCATTTAGTGGTAAACCCTTTGAGTTTACTTGAATGGAGTCTCATTTTTATTGTTGATTTTTTTTTTTTTTCGAAGATATGCCGACTTGCTGGAGGATGTTCTTGTTCTGGCCAACTGCATTTTTGGGAAAGACAAATCTTCCTCCACCACAGTTGGGATATTTAGCCTTCCAGACCCTTTGGTGTTTTTGGATATAAACAGTTCAAGGAACAAACCACTCACACCTCACTGGGATTTTATTGGGGTCTCAAATCTCAAATCAAAGAGCTGATAATACAGAAAAATGTGTGACTTGTACTCCAGTGCGATTTGTACGCACTTCACTTGTATACAGGTTTTTCATCTTCTTGAGGCATTTTCTAACAGGTGTGACTTATACTCTGGAAATTATGGTATGTACGGTTTTTTAATTTTTTGCCAGACAGACAAAGGATCATGTAACAGATAACTGTGGATCTGATTTTTCACAAACCTTAAACCTTTGACCGATCTGCTCCAAATCATCAGACACTCACCCAAGGAATATTTGTGCCAACTTTGGTAAAAATGTACTTATTAGTTTGTGAGTTATTTCAGTGACATAAACACATTACAATACCCTTTGCTACCGCCAATATGCAGGGTAATAATAGTAAAAACAAAGGGGACGGGTGCTGCATGTGGCAAAAGTGCTGTAATTCCAATAATATTCATCTTATTTGAATGTAAATCCCTGAAAAGCTGCTTGTCTTCCTTTTGGGGTCTCTCTCTCTCGCTGTCTCTCTCGCTCTTTCTTTTTCCTTTCAAATCTCTTATGCTTCGGTTGGCATTTGCATTAATAGAAACCTGTCACCATCCAACCATCCAAGTATTTGTCTATCATATCCCAGCATAAATAAGAAGTTTTGCATGCGCTGTAATTAGTGAGTGATTTAGCTCACTGCTCATCAGGCGTGTTAAGTCACCCAAAGCAAACACCCATGGGACTCAACCGCCAACAGACGAATCCCTGTGAAACTGCCTGGGCAATGATGGCAGGTTCATTAAAAATGTGTTTGTGCTTAAAGCTGCAAGTGATTAATTATTATCTGAGAGATGGTGGAGGTAAGAGTGAGCGAGGGGACTAATATTGAAAGAGAAGCTGAAGGTACAGAACAGATTATGATCTTGCAGGCAACACATCGCACAGTGATTACAGAGTGCTATTGAAATAGGTCAGTACAACAATAAAAAACTGTGCTATAGCTCTTATTCTCATTACAGGCTGAGGCGAGGAGAGCAGAATGCTCTGTGTGTGTGTGTGTGTGTGTGTGTGTACACTGTGGTGTGGAAATAAATTTCAGGAAGACTTTCTCTCCGCTTAGTGAGCTCTTGCACCCACTATGTTCTTTTTTACTAATACACATCTGGGGTCTCTTTGCACGTCTGTTTTACTGCTGGTTGCATAATCAGTGATATTTGTTTTTACTTGAAAACTGTGCAAGAATATAACCGAGGATAGCAATGTGGCTTTTAGATGTCCCACACACTTTTGCATTGACATGAAAATGAATTTGCAACAGTGTGTGTCTACAGGAACAGTGATTAGGAGCAGAGCTGCTGCCCTTCACCAAACTGGACAGACTGTTTTTTTTTTTTGTTTTTGTTTTTTTTGTTTTTTGTTTTTTTTCAGCAGAAGGTGATGGAGATTATATTCTTTTTGCATTTCTATTTTTCCAGAATGTGTCACACTGGAGTCTAAGTTGCACCTGTTAAAAAACCGTTTTGGCTCTTCAAGTTCCACCTGTTAAGAGGAAAAACATATTTACAATGGAGTATAAGTCACACCTGAGTATAGATTGCACCTGTTAAGTGCTTCTTGAACAGGAAAAACACGTTTTTATATATATATATATATATATATATATATATATATATATATACACACACACACACATACAGTATAAGTTGCACTGGAATATGTCACACTGGAGTTTACACCTGTTAAGAGAATAAACCAACATATAAATCACACCTGTTAAAAAATGGCTCTTGAGAAGGCAAACCTATATGAATGTCAGACAGGAGTATAAGCTACTCTTTGTTCTGTATTATCAGCTCTTTAATTTAGCATTTTTGCGCATTGTTGTAATTTTACTGTAGTTGTACTTTTTGTAGCACAGAGCTGGTACTTAACAAAATTTCCTTATGTCTATGCGTAATGACATTAAAGAATTCTTGATTCTTGTGGTGTAGTTTTTATTATTGGCATTTGTTCTTTTTTATTAGAACTTATTTTTAGTGCTTTGATCCCTACGAAAGTCTGATGTAAATAGTCATTATAATTATCATTATGAATAACGAACGGGTGATTTTTCAGTATATAGGTCACACTTCAGTATAAGTCACAAGACCTCCCAAACTTGTAAAAAAAATATAAAAAAAAATAAAAACCTGTCAAACACATTTCCATCTTTGTAACTGTTGGAGCGGACCTTTTACAACAATATCACACAACTGTAAACCCAAAACATCAACATGAAATTAACAATTTACCTCGGTCACACCCCGCGCATCCGTTGATAAGAGAGGGAAAGATGACCAGAACTCAGTCCAGTTCTCAGATTGACCCCGCCTTTAATACAGAGAATGAGCCAAAGAAAAAAATAACAGAGAGTCTCTGGGTTCACGCTTAGTTTGTCCTAGCAATCACGCTCTGAGCAGGAACCCAGTCTACCTCTCCCTGAAACCATATTTACTATCTGAGTATCTGTCTAAACATTGCGTCACTATGCTAAGATGTTGCATTCTTTCTTGATTGGTCCACTTCTCGTCCTGCGCGCAGTGCAGTCTTGTTTCTTCTTGTATCCCAGAGCTGGTCATGACCTAAAAAGGAAATATCATACAACCCCCCACCCCCCACCCAATCCTGATTGAGCTGCATGTGTCACCCCTGCCTCAATAAGAAAAACAACTTGACCTCATCTCCTGATTGCCCAGTACGACAAACAAATTTGGCCTTGTCTCAGTTACATGAATCATCAGAAAAATAGAAAGACATGTTTTCACATCCCGTCTCAATACTTGTTTATCAGCATTTTTTAGCACGCAAAGGCACAGTGGTTTTATTCAGGTCGCAATAGAAAAACAAGCTAGCATAAGAAAAAAGATAATGTAACTAATAAAGAATAAAATCACCATAATATTTTTACATAACCCACAGTGTATTCAGAAGGATCTGATCTGCTCCGTGTCAGCCTGATCCTGTCAGATCTCAGAAGCTAAGTAGTGCAGGACCTGGTTAGTTCTTGGATGGGAGCCCTCTTTGGAACACCAGTGGCTGTGTGTGTGTTTCTCCAGTTACAACTGGAGTTGCATCAGGAAGGGCATCCGGCGTAAAACTTGTGCCAGCTACAACTACGGCGGATCTGGCTGTATCCGCTGTGGCGACCCTGAACACAAAACGGGAGCAGCCGAATGGACAAGAACACTGTATTCAGAAAAAATGCCAACTATGTCTAAATAAGATTAGATAACTGCAAATAAAGTAGTAATACATACATACCCTGAAACATAACCGCATCCCACTGATTTTGCTTCTCCTGGGTTCAAACACAGCAGCCATGTCGAACATCATTCTGCTGTCTGACGTTGCTCCAGTTTCAAACATCTCAGAATGTAAACAAAGTTCCAAATTCTACGAGTTCCACATGACGGTCCGTAAACATCAGATTGTTATCGTCATGTTTGTGTTGCTTAATTCTTTTGTTTGTCCGACCACAGTCAACAAGTCATTGAGCATACATATCTGGTAACCGTTTCCAGTCCCATGTCCGCGTCACAGCTCTCCCATTGAGATTGCGATCACAGCCGTTGACTATTATCACCGGCCGCGACCTTCTGTCCATCTCTTCCTGGTCATACGTCTCCAAAATAGGTCAAACTGATGCTGCTTTCTTTGTGAGACTCGCTGGCTCCCAGCATAGTCTTACAACTGCAGGGAACACCCCTTACAGCGACCTTTGGGACCGTCATATTCCTGAAATTTTTGCGCTCCTCCTTGATGACAGACTTGGCGATAATACCAACCCAGTCTCACTTCAGTTTCTGAGACTGGGTTACGAAAAGTAGTACAATAACCTATGGGCTTGTGAGAGGGAGGTACGAAAATGGGGCACTTTTTGTAACGGGGGCATGAATTCATTTTGTGATGGGGGGCCAGGGGTGCTGCCATGGATTTTGGGCCCAATGAAAAGAAATCTTACTGCCCCCCCCATATTATTTTGTCAGTGTTATTATTGTATTAGGGGCCTCTGTGGGCCCCTGTCAATCATGGACCCCTGGAATCCTTCTCCTTATTCTCTCCTTTTCGGCATCCTTGTGGGGGGCAAAAAATGTGGGGTGTAAGGGGGAGTCTGGGGGAGTCATGGTTAACGTTTGGAGAGGGTAGACACTTATGCTATGGTTATGGTTAGAGTCAGTGATGCCAGTAACGTGTTACTCTAATCTAACCACTTTTTTTAGTAACAAGTAATCTAACGCGTTAATCTTTCCAAATCAATAATCAGATTAAAGTTACTTCTCCAAGTCACTGTGCGTTACTATTATTTTTACATTATGGGTCGATAGCAGCATTAAACTTGGTCCGTGGGCAGGAGGTCGGGGTTCAACTGAACTGCCCACTTTAAGCGAGCTGTGAGCTTTTCATCCACGTTTTTTTGCAGCAGCTCGACTCGTCCTCACCTCTTAAAGCACAGTGACAACAGCACACCTGCACTGAGCTTTACAAAGATATTTTTATGCTTTTTTTTTCCGAGCCACTCTGTATCTGCTCGCTAAAAACAGCTGATCCTCTGCGACACGTTAACAACTAACACTATTTTCCACTCAAATGCACCTAAACTCTCTTTCTGAGGACCACATGATGTGAAAACACAATAAAACTTTCTTACCTGTAAATCCGATCATGTTTTCTGCATAAATATGTTATCTATTCTTTGTGCTCAAACGTCAAAGCAGGGGCGAATCCAGATGGAATGGGGGCATGGGGCAAGGATGTTCCCCCCCTCACAACACCCCTAGATTAAAGGTCCAGTTTTGAAGCCTTTTTTTACTACAACTACTAATACTACTTAAAATAATATTAATTTCGACAAGTAAAATGTTTAGAGAGAATTTAAATGTTAGAAAAATATTAGAATTAATTTAATAGTTACATTTATAAACAATGTAGGTTAGAAATTGCAAGTTTTACTGTTACAGTGCTGTCAACAGTTAAATATGAGGTCAAGAAAGAGGTCTTTATTTTACTTTTATAAAACATTTATTTTCATTGACGTCAAGAAAGGGTGACTATAAAGTGAGTTTTGGCAAAACAGCTATCATTGTCATGTTGAGGTGGCAGAGGGTTGTTGTTGGCAGCTGGGGAAAGTAACTAAAAAAGTAACTAGTAATCTAACTTAGTTACTTTTCCAATTGAGTAATCAGTAAAGTAACTAAGTTACTTTTTCAAGGAGTAATCAGTAATCAGTAATTGGATTACTTTTTCAAAGTAACTGTGGCAACACTGGTTAGAGTTAGGAGAAAGGGAAGATTATAAATAGCAAAATAACAAAAAACAAACAAACAAACAAACAAACAAGAAAATGTGAGACCGGGCTGGATAATACATGTGAAAGTGACTATAAGCAAACACTAAAAATAATTACAAAATAAAGCATAACAGCACAAGTGAAATTCATCACTACTACTGGAAGTGCGCTCAACACCCCCCCCCCCCCCCCCAAAAAAAACAAAAAAAAAACAGACAAACAAAAAAAAACCAGATGTTGGTGATGCATTGCTTTCTGGGTTGATTTTTCCTGTAGGTGATTGGGAGAATTCTTCCATATATATATATATATATATATATATATATATATATATATATATATGGACTGTCCATATAGATTTTCACCACATATTGAAAGAAAAAAGAAATGGATTACTTTAAATACACAAAATTAAACTGCAGATCTGGTTATAGGTTCTTGTTGTCGACATCCACACATCTCCAATTATACTTTCCTGAAATGTACTTAAAAAAAAAAAACTAACAAATAAACAAAAATGAAAAAGTAATGGGTCTTTTGTGTCTTGATGCAATTTTGAAGTTCTAATTGAATTGACTGGAAGGCAGTGTGCCCTGCATATCTGAAGAAGCACATTTGATTATTTTCCTTTTATATAGTGGATGCAATTACAATCTTGATTAAATGCTGATTGAGCACAGCCACAGCTCACATCAGCATGTGCCACAGCGAGCGGAGCAGGGCGCCACGTTGTAGGTGTGAATACTCCTCGAGTGGCCGTTTCCGCGACAGCTCAGACCGCACAAACTCTAATTAGCTGATTTACGATTCTTCTGAGCAGAATGGTGTTGAAGTATTCCCACGTGGATCATGTTCCCGGGTGTTTACAGTGTCAGGAATTAGAGATTACACACAGCATGCGGCCTTACCACCTCACCAGCTCCATGGTGGCTTCTGGTTCGGCTTTGCTATTGCTAGAAGAGGGCCGTGTCACCCACCCATCCTTCGGGGGAGATTATTGCAGTTTGGCATTTTGTTCGGCTGCACAATCTAACTAATCATATTTTGTAGACACGAGATTGATGTATTTCTGAACATTTAAAAGCCCAATTCATCCGATTATAGTAGATGTACTATATTAATCACTAATGTGGCATTGTCAGCGTGACATTCTGCATTCCCAGTAGGCAGGGTGTCTGAGTCTCTTAAAGGGCACTTGAAAGCACCACCGCCACCCACGAGCCAGCCTCTCTAAGGCACCCCAGAGTCACAGCGCCAACCTGTGCCACTCAGCCGGCAGCACGGCCACAGAAACACGGCTCGGTGTGGATTCAGCATTTGTGGCAGACGTCTCGGCTGTTTCTGTGGGCTGCACGTCGATGAGTTCCCCCATGTGCCGATACAGGAGACTGATTTGTAGGGCAGCTCTCATTCATCACTTTACGTAAGTGGAGATTGTGGAAATATTCACATTTGTTTGTGAATTCTTTAAATTGTACATCAGAACTAATGCTGACAAGTTAAAAAAAAAAGTCTAATCATATTGAATCTGATCTGAAACCACATTAAGTTACAGATACACAGCTGAATTCCAGGTGTGTGTTTCAGATTACCTGTCTGGGTCTACTTTTTTTCCAGCCACAACCTGTCATTCGGGACTCCCTTGTGTGGCTATCGGCTTTCTGCGCACCCTAAACATTAGCGTCCAGCCTCGTCCTCCATGAGGGGTATTGTGTGTGATTTATGTTCTTGATCTTGGATTACATAATCTCCAAACACCTGGAAGTGTCATTTTGTACCGTGGATATGGGATTTCTAAGTTTGGCAAGACCTCCAGTGCTGACAAATGAAGCCAACGCAGAAGTGCCAAAACTTGCAGCTCCTTGAACAGCCACTTGAGGATAGCTCCACACTAGCCTTAACAGTGGGAGCTCCAGTCTCTCCAACAGGCTATTTCTTATTTATTTAAACAGGTTGCATGGACACGGAGCAGCATTTCTTCCACTCAGACTCTGATTTTACTGTAACTGCATTCAAATTAACACACATCACTTTAAATCAAGTCAGCGTGATACATAAACTCTGCAGTTAACCTGCGGCTGACATGTGGGGAACTGTGGGGGGGGGGGGACATATGGATCACAGATTAACAGTGATCTGTTCCACCATACGAGGTCTGTTAGAAAAGTATCTGACCTTTTTATTTCTTTCAAAAACCATATGGATTTGAATCATGTGCACTTGCATCAGCCAAGCTTGAACCTTCGTGTGCATACGTGAGTTTTTTCATGCCTGTCGGTTGCGTCATTTGCCTGTGGGCAGGCTTTGAGTGAGCACTGGTCCACCCCCCTCGTCAGACTTTTATTATTTAGGAATGGCAGAGCGACTGCCGCTTTGTTCCATGAAAATTTTTTCAGAAACCGCCAGACAGCCAGATGGAAACCATTTGGAAGATTCAGATGGCTTTCGGTGAAGATTCTATCGGTATCACACGGATTAAGGACCATTAAAACTGGATTAAAAATGGCCCACGGTGGCAGAGGGCGCACCGCACCCCGATCGGCCATCGACAGGCTGGAACGAGCAGATCATTAACAAATTTAAGGCTCTGTTGATGCAGGATGTCATGTGACTAGCAGAGAAGTTTCAGAAGAGGTCGGGATCAGCACTTTATCGGCACATTCCACTGTTAAAGGAGATTTTGTAATGAAAGACGTGCGGACAGATTCGCGCGTCGGGACGCAGCCGCTCATGGCGTGGGACAAACAACACCTCTGTGTTGGAAGTCTCACAGGACAAGTTGGAACATGCCCAGCTGTTAAACAATTTCTCGGATACTCACTCGACTGAAAAGCCACTGAAAGCCGTCTGAATCTTACGAATGGTTTCCAACACGGAGGTGTTGTTTGTCTTGCGCCATGAGTGGCTGCGTCCCGACGCGCGAATCCGTCCGCACGTCTTTCATTACAAAATCTCCTTTAACAGTGGAATGTGCCGATAAAGTGCTGATCCCGACCTCTTCTGAAACTTCTCTGCTAGTCACACGACATCCTGCATCAACAGAGCCTTAAATTTGGAAGTGATCTGCTCGTTCCAGCCTGTCGATGGCCGTTCGGGGCGCGGTGCGCCCTCCGCCGCCGTGGGCCATTTTTAATCCAGTTTTAATGGTCCTTAATCCGTGTGATACCGACAGAATCTTCACCGAAAGCCATCTGAATCTTCCAAATGGTTTCCATCTGGCTGTCTGGCAGAGTTTCTGAAAAAATTGTCATGGAACAAAGCGGCAGTCGCTCCGCCATTCCTAAATAATACAAATCTGACGAGGGGGGTGGACCAGTGCTCACTCAAAGCCTGCCCACAGGCGAATGACGCAACTGACAGGCGTGAAAAAACTCAAGCATGTGCACGAAGGTTCAAGCTTGGCTGATGCAAGTGCACATGATTCAAATCCATATAGTTTTTGAAAAAAAATAAAAAGGTCGGATAGTTTTCTCACAAACCTCGTATATTTCCTTTCCATCTTATAAGTCACCACCCAGACTTACTGAGATTTTTTTTTTTTATTTCACTGAATGTGCGCATTTTTCTTTAGAGAGAAAAAGAAATAGATATGAGGCTTGGGGGACAAAGGGGGATGGATCTGTCAGGGAATGAGTAGAGGAGAAGGTGGGACATGAAGTCATGGTGTGATTGTGTGTTGAAAAGAAGAGGAAGCTGGTGGGGGAAAAAAAAGAAAAAAAAAAGAATACGATACAATACCTCAGCGGCCCGGCAGGAAACCTACTTCATCCTGACCACAGGAGGAGGAGAAGGTGTGTCGGTTTAATGTGCTGCAAGCTGTGTTAATAATTCTGTGCGTGTCTGTGTTTTGGTTGTAAAGTGAAGTCATAAGAAATCCGTTTGAGTTTGTTCTGTGTGTGCTCGTCTTATGGATCCCTGACTAATGAGCCATCAGTTGATTTTTCCCTTTATTGACTAACGGCTGCAAAATCAAACGTGAGCCAGCTGTTGAGCTGTTGGTCCATTTGGATTTGGTGCAGTCAGTGTTGGTAGCTGTCGGCACTGTGTGCTGGCAGCTAAAGAACACTGTGTCATATACATTCTGTAATTGTATTGCTCCTTATAAAGTTGTTGTGCACTATTGATCCCTTTCGAAAATTGGGTTTTGTATTCAATGACAGCCAAAGAGCAGCTGCGTAGGACATGAGGATACAGTGACTACTCAAATGACCTTCAGCTTTTTTTGTATCCCATTCTTAAAAGAGCAGACTTATAACCTTGCTTTTATAAGTTACTATATGTAAGCAAATGGAGTCGGTCACTGAATGGGTATCTGCCTGTCACTGTGTTAAAAACAACGACATATTGAACTCTGCAATTTTGGCTTCTGATAAATAGAGGTGAGGACCAGTGAACCTCCTATTTTGGACTTTGTTGGCATCTTTTAGCACTATAATTTGCAGTTATTCTCCACCCAAACATGCCTAATCTACCAATGTCCGTCTGGTCGGATGTAGGGTTGCGTATTGAGAACCGGTTCTTTTTGAGTATCACTAAGAAATGATTCGATCCACCGATGTCAATAGTCTTTTTGCTTAATGATTCCCTTATCGGTCCATCATAGTGGCCGTTGTTTTTGAGGGTGTTTGTCGGGAAATGATTATTTCTCTACATTGAATACAGACCCTGCAGTGGGTTCCGTTGGCACAGCTCCAAACACTGCAAGGCTCTCTGCCGAGACAGAGTCCGGTCGGAATTAATAATTTCAAAGCGAATCGCCACTTTAAATAAAATGACACCTCTTTCCAAACGCTGTAATACAGACAAGAAACTACAGTCGATTAAAACTTTTTTCCTCTTCTGTTTTTGTCCAGAGATCAAGGATCCACCATGTAGAGTTTATTATGTTCAGAGTTTAAGGATCCAGTGACCAATTTCATATTTATTTACTTTAAGACTCAATAAAATGTTGTTGACATAGAAAACCTGTAAAGCCTACTTTTATTAAATAGAAAATTCACAAGAGGTATTGATAAGGGAATCGATAAGGAATCGGATTGATAAGCAGAATCGATAATGGTATCGATATTGATAAAATCTTATCAATACCCATCCCTAGTTGGATGTGAGCGAAATATGCTCATGTGCGCGCAAACAGCAGAGCCTATTTGCTTCGAGGCTCTGCCACGTTATTTGTCGGTCCAACCGAGCATCGCTAATGTTAATGATGACCTAAGGGGAGCGGATTGGATTTGGGTTTGCAGTGAAATGTTAGCACACTGATTAAAAGAAGGACATCCCACTGTAGTAGGACTCGGTTCCCTTCAGCTGTAGTGGAAACCCAGTGAAAAGAATTGGATCATTGTCAAACCACACAACACTATTTGCTAATCACAAGGTTCTGCTGCAGTATCTACTAAGGTCACTGTTATTACTTGTTTCTGTTCATTCTGTACTATAATTGGCCCAGTGATCTTGGTAGCAACAGTGTAGAATGAGAAGTAGTAAGTCCCATATAGGTCGTAAGAGCCATTGGCACTGGTGCTTATCCCCAGATAAGTTTGTTTGGTGGACTAGTACTATGTAAGATAAGGTAAGATGAGATCAACTTTATTCCGAAGGAAATTATTTTGCCAGAGTACTGAAACTGTAAACAGTGAACAATGTGTGTGTGTTTTTTACAATATGTACAACACATTTATATGAAATGACTGGAAGACATTTGCACAAGATGTTTGATAATATTGCCCATAACTCTGAGTAACTGAATAATTCTGTTCATTATATATTCATTCTGCAGAAAGAGGAGGAGTTATACACTCTGATTGCCACAGGTAGGAAGGACCTCCTGTGGCGTTCTGTGGTGCTCCTTCGGTGGTTTCAGTCTATGGCTGAAGGTGCTCTGAGAGGACATCAGTGTAGCATGTAGGGGGTGGGAGGTGTTGCCAATGATGCTGAGCAGTTTCTTCAACATCCTCCTCTCTGACACCTCCACCACAGACTCCAGCTCCACCCCCAGGACAGAGCCAGCTCTCCTGATGAGCTTGTTGAGTCTTTTTATGTTAGCTGCCTTCAGTCTGGTGCTCCAGCACACTACAGGGCAGAAGATGACGCTGGAGACCACCGAGTGATAGACAGTGGTAGAACAACCATCTTGTTGTAGAACTCGGACAGGAAATGTAACTGGAAATCAAACCAAGGTCTGCATATTGGTAGCCCAACTCCTTATCCCACTGAGCTACCCACTTGACGGTGTGTAGAATTAGATTACAATTGCAATTTCTTTTTATGAAACCACTGTACAAAACATAAAATATAATGCATCACCTCTAGTAAACATGGTGAATATAAATCATGTCTGCTCTATATTTTGTATTAGTATTTTGAGATTGGGAGCTTTTCATTTGTATGCTCAGTGCTGCAGCAGCAGTAAGTCAGTGAGTTTTACACCATCAGTTTCCTCGAAAACATATCAAAATATCCTGCTACCTGAAAATTCACTGCACCTCAAACAACCCTGGGGTTATGTGCACTCCAAAACACACTCAGTCATGGTTATATAGTATTCTGGAAAATATGCAAATACGCTGAACAGGTGTCAACACCAAAAGTCAATACAGTGCAAGACATTGCAAGTCGTGGTGCAAAACAACAACAAAAGACATTACACATTGTGAAGTTGGGAAATGGATCATAATGAGGTAAATTCATTCAAACGTTAAGAGAAATAAATGGAAAAAATCTTTGTAATGGAAATTTGTTCAGAACTAAAGGCTGTGAACCGGAACTGTACATCACCAATTGCTGCCAAGATCAAAATCATTTGTGTGTAGATGTATGACAAATGTATCACACCATCAAACTTTGAATAAATACATATGACAAGTCAAGTGGAAATGGCTGTGGTGAATACCTACTTTAAGAAAAGGGAGGAGCACAGGGTAACATATTAAGAGTGGAGAAAGGTGCACACAGGTGGACTACATTCTTTATAGGAGATGCAAACTAAAAGAAATCAGACTGTAAGGTGGTGGCAGGAGAGATTGTCGTTAGACAGCATAGGATGGTTGTTTGTAGGATTACTTTAGAGGTAAAGAAGAAGAGTGAGCTCAACAAAGGATCAGATGGTGGAAGCTGAAGGAGGAAGACTGTTGTGTGAAATTTACCGAGCAGGTGAGTGAGGCACTGGTTGGAGGGGAAGGAATTTTGGACAACTGGCAAAGTACTGCAGATGTGGTGAGGGAGACAGCTAGGATACTACTGGATATGACATCTGGACAGTGGAAGGAAGACAAGGAGACTTGGTGGTGGAATGAAGAGGTCCAGGAAAGCATAAGGAGAAAGAGGTTGGCGAAAAAGTTTTGGGATAGTCGTAGAGATGAAGAAAGTAGACGGGAGTACAAGGAGATGCGGTGTAAGGCGAAAAGAGAAGTGGCAAACGCGAAGGAAAATGCATATTGCGAGCTGTACAAGAAGTTGAATAGTAAGGAAGGAGAAAAGGACTTGTACCAATTGGAGAGGACAAAGGGACAGAGCTGGAAAGGATGTGCAGCAGGTTAGGGTGGTAAAAGATGCACATGGTAATGTGCTGACAAGTGAGGAGAGTGTGCTATGAAAGTGGAGGGAACATTTTGAAGAGCTGATGAATAAAGAAAATGAGCGAGAGAAAAGGCTGGATGATGTGGTGAGAGTAAATCAGGAAGTAAAAGAGATTAGCAAGGAAGAAGTGAGGGCTGCTATGAAGAGGATGAAGAGTGGAAAGGCAGTTGGTCCAGATGACATTCCAGTGGAGGCATGGAAATGTCTAGGAGAGATGGCAGTAGAGTTTCTAACCAGATTGTTTAATAAAATCTTGGAAAGTGAGAGGATGCCTGAGGAGTGGAGACGAAGTGTGTTGGTTCCTATTTTCAAGAACAAGGGTGATGTGCAGAGCTGCAGTAACTACAGAGGCATAAAGTTGATCAGCCACAGCATGAAGTTATGGGAAAGAGTAGTAGAAGCTAGGCTTAGAAAACAGGTGAAGATCTGTGAGCAGCAATATGGTTTCATGCCAAGAAAGAGCACTACAGATGCAATGTTTGCTATGAGAATACTGTTGGAAAAGTACAGAGAAGGACAGAAAGAGTTACATTGTGTGTTTGTGGACTTAGAAAAAGCTTATGATAGGGTGCCAAGAGAAGAGTTGTGGCATTGTATGAGGAAGTCTGGAGTGGCAGAGAAGTATGTTAGGGTAGTGCAGGACATGTACAAGAATAGTGTGACAGCGGTGAGATGCGCAGTCGGAATGACAGACTCATTCAAGGTGGAGGTGGGATTACACCAAGGATCAGCTCTGAGTCTTTTCTTGTTTGCAGTGGTGATGGACAGGTTTGACGGATGAGATCAGACAGGAGTCCCCATGGACTATGATGTTTGCAGATGACATTGTGATCTGTAGTGAGAGTAGAGAGCAAGGTGAGTCTAGTCTGGAGAGGTGGAGATATGCTTTGGAGAGAAGGGGAATGAAAGTCAGTAGAAGCAAGACTGAGTACATGTGTGTGAAAGGGAGGGGAGCCCAGTGGAATAGTGCAGTTACAGGAGTAGAAGTGGTGAAAGTAGATGAGTTTAATATTTGTGGTCACTGTTCAAAGTAATGGAGAGTGTGGTAAAGAGGTGAAGAAGAGAGTGCAGGCAGGGTGGAGTGGGTGGAGAAAGGTGGCAGGAGTGATTTGCGACCGAAGAATATCAGCAAGAGTGAAGGGGAAAGTTTACAAGACAGTAGTGAGACCAACTATGTTGTACGGCTTAAAGACAGTGGCACTAACAAAAGACAGGAGGCAGAGCTGGAGGTGGAGCTGAAGATGTTGAGGTTCTCTTTGGGAGTAACAAGAATGGACAAGATTAGGAATGAACATATCAGAGGGACAGCTCAGGTGGGACGGTTTGGAGACAAAGTCAGAGAGGCGAGATTGAGATGGTTTGGACATGTGCGGAGGAGGGACCCAGGGTATATAGGGAGAAGGATGCTGAGGATGGAGCCACCAGGCAGGAGGAGAAGAGGGAGACCAAAGAGGAGGTTTATGGATGTTTTGAAGGAGGACATGCAGGTGGTTGGTGTGACAGAGGAAGATACAGAGGACAGGGTGAGATGGAAATGATTGATCTGCTGTGGCGACCCCTAACGGGAACAGTCGAAAGACGAAGAAGTAGTCAAGTGTGAGAGCATGCACTGGTGGTATATTTCACTGTAAACACAACAGAAAAGGTCTGGGTCCAGGATGGCCATCACCCAGGCAAAGACCGACACATCCCCACCAACGTGGCTTTCTCCACCCAGTGAGGACATGAACACTGAGTCATCTGTGTGCTGGATCATGCCAAGTTATGGCCAAAATGTCATTCGTGATGCTCTCATCAAAATTACAAGTGTGCATGAAAATTCAGTAAGGTATGTCTCTATATATATTCCAGTTCTAGGGTAAAATGATACTAGTGTATACTAATGTATATCTAAATATCTAAAAAAAGAAGAGCAGAATAGAAGAGTAGAAGAGAGTAGAGTAGAGACACTTAGGTGCCTGGTCTGAGAACCAGGGATGGTAGGTTGAAAAGTTTTGTCCCATGGGAACTCTCCCTACCCACCCAAGAGGCTCAAGAAAATGGACATCATAATAATATATCATAAGACATATCATAAGAAAATAGACATCATGTCTATAAGTGATATTAAATAATAAGGGTAATAAACAATATATACAAGAAATATGTTTTATATATAATATTATAGGAGTTAGCTTCTAAAACCTAAATATTAATATAGGAGAAGATTGTAGTATATGTATACTTAGTTTGTAGACTAGTAGTAAAATTAAATTATAGCTAGCTTATGGTTATTATATTATAGAAACATGTCCTTCAGCATGTCCTTCAGTAACTGCTTGAATGACTGTGTCAGACATCCAGTTGCTGCCTGAGGCCACTGGCTGGAATCCAGTTCTCACAGTCATGAAGTACCAGGACTCTAAAGACTTTGGCACTCATTTTCTTGCAATAATATCGGCATCGGCAAACATCTCAGCCCAGCTACCTCATGATGGCATGAGTTCTTCACAGGCGACTCACAACCTCAAAGGCTGAGGATCCAGAGTCCACCATGTAGACTTTCACTGTCCAGAGGTCACTGGAATCTAGATCTTAGTCTTAATTCAGGACAAATGTGAAGCCAGACTCAAATTGAAAACTAGAGTTCTTCAGGGATGTGTTCTAAGTCCTACACTGTTCAATACTTGCATGTGCTGGGTGTTGAGTAGGGTTGTGGAAACCAGCAGCTTAGGTGTCTTTGCTGGTGAGGAAAGGTTTACTGACCTTAACATTGTGGATGATGCTGTGGTCTTCGCGGAGTCGGTGGGTACCCTGATGACAGCACTTGAGAAAATGAGTGAGTAACTGAAGTGTTGAAGTTAGGGACTGAATTTACGACCAATTTCTACAAATTCATATTGGCTTTATCTTAAACTGCGATACCATAATCTCAAAGCTCGACCCAAATCCTGAGCCAATCATCTCACGTTCATGTACACCACCCTCTCAGATTGAGCTCACACCTGCGTTTTGTTTTGGGAGCTTTTCAGTCAAGTCATTTTTCAAGACCTTGTTTAAAATGCACTTCCTTCAGCTTTAATCACTTGTCAGAATATTTTCTCAAGTCAGTGAGTGATTCATAGCTCATATAATTTCATATCTACATTCTTTGACCAGATTTGCTATGAATTCACACTAATTGCATCTTTACAGATGCACAGCTGATGCAATTTCCACAGTAAATCCATCAGGAGTGAAATGACAGCTGGTTCATTTTATGTTGTTGGATTCTTCTTTTGTATTTTATTTTATAGTCTTTTGTGGCAGCTCCTTTTGATGCACTTAATGACCTGCCGGCCACTCGTTCACTCACTTGCTCCTCTGTGTGTCTGTCTCCATCTTACTCACTCAGACTGGCTCATTGCATGTCCATGCTTTTGTTTCCAATTCATAGATTTCTTGACTGAGGATATTAAAAATGATTGACAGTCATCAGAGGGGCGATGCATGTCCTGCACGCACACACATAAACCGCACTGTAAGAGTGAGATAGGAGATGATTGCAGGAGTGGTAGTGCCACAAAATAAGCCAGACGTTCATCTTGCTCAGTTGGTTGCATTTTTTTTTTGTATTGTGACACAATTTAAAAATAATTTTGTCATATCATCAGTGTCACTTCTACCATGTAATTACAAAGGATTAGCTGAGGCATGTAAGCTTTGGATTACCTCTGGTGGCGGAGACATACTGAAAATTGTATTTTCCAGACAATTATGAAATAATTTCATGATGCTGTAGTGGCTTCATAATGATACACATAATGACAAATTATATATTTATCCTATGGATCAATCTCCCTACTCCTATTGGTTGCATAGATATCTCTTGGAAAAAAAAGATGGACTATATATTTGATGACTTTGAGTTGAACTGTGACTGATCTCTTCAATTCCATTTTAATTCAGTTCATTTGTACAGCACCAAATCACAACACAAGTCACCACAAGGTGTTACACACGAGTGTGGTTGAATCTTACCAACCACACGGGCAATCACACTGACAGCAGTGGTAAGGAAGAACTCCCTCAGGCATTTTGAATATAGGAAGAAGCCTCAAGCAGACCAGAGAGACTCAGTGTGGTGGCCATCTGCTTTGGGCAAAATAACAAATAAATCAAAGCATAACAAAGAATTGTCAAACATGTACAGACAGAAATGTTGCAGTTAAGCAACCATATACATAGGGAGCCCGTTGGTGCAAGGACTGATGTCTCAAAGACATCCGAGCAGTGAGGGACAGAGTCTGAGTAAATGGACTGTAATTAGTGAGTCCTTAATTCCTTTGTGTGCTGCAGCTTCCCACAATTCACCTTCAGGTCCCACACATTTCAGTTAGTGATGGAATCCCGATCCACGTAGCTTCCACTTCACAGATGGTCTGCATTTCCATCATTAGCTTACAGAGAACAAAGCCAAAATCAATCAGCCAGGATATTCACTGTAACTCAATCTTACAAAAGCAAACAAACCAAATCCTAACGTGTTTGCGGGCACTTCGCCAACATTCCCCAGAAATTTAGCTGAAATGAGATTCTTTCTCTGTCAGTAATGGAACTCATTGAAGTTACAAGGAAAGACAGTAATTTAATACAACTCAGCCCACATTAATGAGATGGGGGGAACAGATGTCTGGATTTGAGTAACCCTGCAGAATCAGACTATTTTATCTAGGGTTGGGTATCAAGTACCAGTTCTTTTCAAGTATCATTAAGAAATAATTAGATCCATCAATATCAATAGTCTTTTTGCTTAACGATTCCTTTATTGGTCCTTCTGAGCGCCCATGGTTTATGAGGGTGTTTGTTGGGACAATGATCATTTCTCTACGTTGATTGCAGACCCTGCAGGGGCTCTGTATTCAACCGCTTCTGCAGCGCAACTGCACTTTTGAAGCTTGAACCAATGAAGCAGTGCTTTGATCCACTGGGTCATTGGTTCTTTGATTCGCTGCTCTTCAGAAGCGGCAAGTCCGCTTCTTAACCCCTCTCAAAGCCATTAAAATATGTCAATCATGGTCACTTTTGTGTGGATTAATGGCACTAACAGGGACTCTTGTCTTGTTGCAGTCAAGAAATGAGAATAGTCCTCCGTTCCATTGGCACAGCTCCAAACACTGCACGGCTCTCTGGCAAGACAGAGTCCAGTCAGTATTAATGACTTCAAAATGAATTGCCGCTTTAAATAAAATGAGACCTCTTTCCAAATGCTGTAATACAGACAAACTACAATAGACTAAAACGTTTTTTTTTTCCCCTCTCAAAATGAGACATCCTGCATTCTTTATGAATTACATGCTGACATGCAGCACAGCCAGCTGCAAGAGCTCAGCTCAGATGTATGGAGTGACATTCATACCAATTTCTGACAGGAAATGCTTTTGACAAAAACTACAGATTTTGTTTATTTCTATTTATGTTCAGAGATCAAGGATCCACTATGTAGAGTTTATTATCTCCAGAGTTTAAGGATCATATTTATTTAATTTAAGGCTCAATAAAATGTTTTTGACATAGAAAACACAAAAAATTCACAAGAGGTATCGATAAGGGAATCGATAAGGAATCGGATCGATAAGCAGAATCGATAATGGTATCGATATCGATTAAAATCTTATCAATGCCCATCCCTAATTTTATCTCAGTGGGCAGACTATTCCACATAAAATGTGCACAGTAAGAAAAACTCTGTGGAGCTGCTGACTACTTCTTCACAGTTTTGGAACACACAGTATTCCTGCACCCTGAGAACACAGAGCACAGGTCGGCACAAAACGTTTAACAAGAACTGTCAAATGGGGGCACTTGTCATTGCAGGATTTTAAACAATATTAACAAACCCTAAAAATGTGACCTCACATAAAAAGGAAGCCAGAACTGAGTTAATGTGGTCAAAGTTTCTTTTCCTTCTTAGAACTCCAGCTACAGCACTTTGAACTATTTGAAGACTTCCGATGCTAGGGTGTGGCAAGCCAAAAAAAATAGGACTTTACAATAATCAGTTTTAGATGACACCAAGGCATGAATCACTGTTTCTGCATTTACTGTACAATCGTCTAATTTGAGAGAGATCGTTTTTATTAATTTGTATGTAAAACTTAGTGTCACTAGTATAGCAGTGTAAAGTATTCCCATCCCATATTTTAGCAGAAGTCACCCATTAGGTACTATGTAAAGAGAATATAGCAGAGGGCCTAATACAGAACCCTGTGGTACCCCTATCCTAGTAGTCATTAGATGAGAGATGGAGAACACCCTTGACAAGTAAAAACTGGCTTTGCAGTCAAAAATTGATATTTCACGTAGTTGTGCTTTTGTGTACATGAATTGTAGTTTTTCCGATGTGATTCTGCCCCGTTTTTCTCTCATGCGGGATCACAACTAACACAAGGTAATGTACAGGCATATTCCAGCGTAAATACCCAGGGAGAGACTCCAGGTTGCAAGTGCACCAGGTGAGAAGTCAGTTTAAGAGCTTAAAATCCAGCTCACACCAGTGAACTTCTACTGCCCTTGTCACAGCAGTGCGATGCTGAAAATATGCATTGTGAAGCATGATCTGGATCTGTGACAAGAACAATTCCCACCTGTCCCGTTAGAGGCTGAGTGACTATGAAGGCGGATGTTTAATTTGGGTGTCTTCCCAACAAGGTACCATCTCTCACTGTTGTGACAATGATGAGTAATTTTCTGTCAGAAACTGTAAATACCTGAAGCATGTTCATTTTCCAGAGGAACTGCGGAGTTGAAACAATGTACAGTCGCTGTTATACCGAGTGAAATCAAATCCGTCATCACACCTGAGTTGGCTTGTTTAATTTCCTGCCCTAGCCACTGTGGTTGACATTGATCCTGAAGTCTAAATGTGGATGTTGTTTACATAAACGGCTCATTCTCACACAGCTCTGTGGCTTTTAGGAACGCTGTGGTCAATCATGTGGTAACTGTCAGCAGGGATGCTGTTTTCCTCCACCCCCAGCTTGTTTTTGCTGTTGTTCTGACATTGTTCATGTCATCATCTTCCTTCTCTCTACGGGATTCACTGCATGGAGTCAGATCTGTGAGTTAAATGCTCAAATGTGACTAGGGTTGAAGAAACTTACAAGGGTTGGCAGACTCCTTTTGACTGCATTTTAGTCCGTCTGTCTTTTCCTCTTTTATCTGTGGAAGTTCAACAGGGCACTTTTCATCTCAGAGCTCACATTCACCTGAGAGCTATATGCTCAAGGCCTCAGGGGTTTGTTCACTCACACGAAGAGATATATATATTTTTTGGCTTTCTTTTTTTGATAATATTTCAATAAAAAAGTGGCAACCATGAAATTTGCTGAAATAATAGCTACCGATATCGTGTCATGTCTCTTGTATGTGATACGATACAATACAAACACTTTAGAGTGTAAATTCATCTTTGGTTTTACCATTGACATGTCTCAAGACAGTAGGACATACAGGATATATATATATATATATATATATATATATATATATATATGACTGCATTTGAAGTACAGTAACTTCACAGTCAGCATGGATTTAAAAACGTAGCAATAAAAGTACACCACGCAATAAAAAACAAAACAAAAAATACTTGCAGTGCCAAACAAGCCCTCAACAAAGGTAGGGAGCAGAAGTGAAGGTAAGCAGCTGCCACCTTCTAGTTTTATTTATTGCATTGACAGCGTCTGGGACAAAGGACCTTTTATAAAGATTTTTCCTTTCTAGTGGTAGTCTGTAACATTTCCCTCAATTTCATTTTAATTTGTTAAACTTATAGAGCGCCAAATCACGACAGAGTCATCTCTAGGTGCTTCACATAAAACAACTCAACAATAAAAAACAAAATGAATTAAATCAAAGAAATCAAAGAGCATGATCAAAAGGTCAAAAGCATGATAAAAAAGTTGAAAACATAAAAGCATAAAAGCATAGTAAGCAATATATTAATCATATAAAATAGAAGACAAATGCATCTTCAGACGCAACTTAAAAGTCTCCACAGAGTCTGACTGCCTCACCAGTACAGGGAGATCATTCCACAGGACCGGGGCACGATAGGAAAAGTCTCTATTTCCCACAGAGTTTTTATTCACCCTAGGGACACAGAGCAATCCTGTGTCCTATGAGCCCAGAGCGGTACTTAAGTAGATCTGCCACATAGGGCAGTGCCAGTCCATGACGAATTTTATAGGCCAGTTGCAGGACCTTAAAATCTGATCTCGCAGAAGTAGGAAGCCAGTTAAGGTAAAAGCTCAAATTAACTATACAGAGGATGGGAAGTCTCATTAATGATCTTCTCAGCATTACTTCTGGTTAATTCATCGTAGAGACAACTCAACTGCTTCTGTGGCTTCCTTAACATCTTGGAGACCAGATTCACTATTTTCTGCAGTTTGTTTCTCTGTTTAATGTTCAGATTTCCATACCACATGATCATGTTAAATGATAAGATTCTTTCCACAAGGCTCTTATACTAGTACACAGTTTCTAAAATAGCTTGACTCACTCCAAAAAGGCGTTGTGAACATTTAAAAAAAATATGATCATTATTGATTTGGAAAGTAAGACTGCCGTCAATGTATGTATCCAGGTAAGTAAAATCATCAACCATCTTGACCATTTGTCCATGTATGATTACTTGTGTCATTATATTCTCGTTATTTTTTAGGACTAACTCCTCGGCCTTTAGAACATTTATTTCCAAGGAGCTGGTTGAACACCAATTTTGAAAGATCAATTACGTGATTAAAATACAGATTCTCTCTTTCAATATCGCCCTCCTGCAGTAGAGCAGTCAACGCCATATCATCTGCGTACTGAAATAGATTTTAAAAATATGATTGATATTAAACTCATTTGTATACACAGAATAAAGAGAGGGTGAACAAATTGTACCCTGTGGTACTCCTGTGTTCAATACCATCTAATCTGAAACATGACCACTTACAAGGACTCTTTGTGGGCGATCAGAGAGGAAATCTGTGATCCAGTGAATGCTACCACCGTTAACCCGTAGACCTATGAGTCACTGCAAAAGGATATGCGTTTGCATAGTATTAAAAGCAGATGTAAAATCAATAAAAAGAATTCTAACATAGTGTGTGGGAGCTTTGTTATGGTGTTGAACAAGGTTACAGTCCCATCATTTGTATCCCTCTTGTTTTTATATGTGAACTGTAGGTGGCCAAGGCTGTTTGATATAGAGGCTGTCATACATCTACTTCAAACTTTCTCCATGCACTTACCTAAAATACCCAATCATGACACTCACAATTAGTGTCCTCAGTTCTTAAATGCTTATTGAGTGTTGTTAGAAGGAAAGGTGATGTAACACAGTGGTAAACATACCACTGTCCCAGCTTTTTTGAAATGTGTTGCAGGCATACATTTCAAAATGAGTAAATATTTGCACAAAAACAATAAAGTTTATCAGTCTGAACATTAAATATCTTGTCTTTGTGGTGTATTCAATTGAATATAGGTTGAAGAGGAATTTCAAATCATTGTATTCTGTTTTTGTTTACATTTTACACAATGTCCCAACTTCATTGGAATTGGGGTTGTAGAGGTGAGTGCAATGGGCTTAAAATCTTTTAATTCTGAAGTCCCTGGCTTCTTAGGAATGGACACAATGTTTGACATTTTCCAAATTTTAGGTACTGTACATGAGTCAAGCACACTCTAAAAAAGGAACTACTGTCTCAATGAGGAAAACTGATGTAACAATTTGCATAGATTTTTTTTAGTTATTTCAACTTTCAACTAGTTCTTTCAACTTAATTAATGCCACAAGACCTCTCCAGTTAAGTTGAAATAAAATATATATATATATGCAAATTGTTACATCACTTTTTCTCATTGAGACAGCAGTTCATTTTTAGAGTGCAGGAGCTGAAATAGTTTATTCAAAAGTCCTTTTAATTG
Organism: Thalassophryne amazonica; assembly: GCF_902500255.1. Lineage (NCBI taxonomy): Eukaryota > Metazoa > Chordata > Actinopteri > Batrachoidiformes > Batrachoididae > Thalassophryne > Thalassophryne amazonica. The sequence continues at coordinate 5,429,360 of NC_047118.1, forward strand.
CATAGTGCAATCTTTTAACACTACCTCTAAGGTCATCAGGCCTTGGAGCCTTATTGGGTTTTAATCTTGAGGTAATTTCATGTTCTGTGAGTGTCATTGGAACATATTGGGGGATAGATTTAGACACTTAATTTTTCCACTCAGATTTCCACATCCAAACAATTGAAAATGGACGAACACATGAATAAAATGCCAGAGCAGGTGAAACACAGGGCCAGCAGCAGCGTTGTGCCCCCTATGGGTCATTCAATTTGCAGGCTTTTATGTCCCATGTACTCAAATCTGAATGAGTTTATTAAGGTGTGTTCCCTTGATGATTACCCAATCTTTACCGACGGAGAGTGAAAATTTGATGAACGTCGACCATCGTCGAGGTTTGACAGACTCCGCGGGGGCTACGTTGACATCAGTCAGGCAACACTGATGGTCGTCATGGTCCTAGAAAAATTTTCAACATGCATAAATTATTCAGCGCTCATCCTAAAACGCTGCCAATAGCTGAGCTTTGCTACCGCCATGCCATTATTGCTCTGTTCCCATCTGCCGATCTCCACTGGCCAACATTGGAGCCTTGACTGGATGCACCACCTTCTCTGGATCCCTTGGGCATGTAAGAATATGGACAAATATGAAGAAATGTTAAGGAATATGTAGACCCTGTTTTGACGGCGCAAGCAATCATAGAGTTATGTAGAGCTCATATGGACTACATCATGGAACATCTCAAATGTTGAGTTGATGATCAGCTCCACCAAGCTACGCTACTGCTGCGTGATTGTACTACCAATGTGCCTTCCGATGGTGAAAATGGAGCTACATCATATAAGAATAAGTCAGTGGACTGTTGCCAAACATCAAATAAATGGACTGTGTTTATATAGTGCTTTTCCATCTTCAGCTCAAAGAGCTTTACACACTAATACCTCACATTCACCCCGATGTGAGGGTGCTGCCATACAAGGTACTCACTACACAAGGAGCAACTAGGCAATTAAGGACCTTGCCCAAGGACCCTTAGTGATTTTCCGGTCAGTCTGAGACAGCTCAAAATTCTTATATCGAGTTTGAAAAATTGGGGTTCAAATGGATCCAATATGAAAAATGATCATGGAGCCCACAGTATTTAAACAAATATGATCACAAGAAGTGAAAGTGAAGACAACTACATTGGTGACAACTACATAAAATTTCAGCTGGATAAGTATAACAGTTCAGAAATTATGAGTTACCCAAATAAATCACATTTCCCATAGTACATTTTCACATCTCAAGTAAATCATGATGCACATCGTTGACAGTCATGTTTCCCGAAAATGATGAGAACTTGCTGACATTGCCATCGTCTCAAACGGAGATGTTCACAGGCTGCATTCCATCATTATGGGTCAGTTTCATCTGCATAACATTTTCATATTTGCAGATGACATGATGAACATTTTAGGTGTTTATTGGCTCATACTGATGTCATAGATAATCCTGCATTCCTACATTACTGGATAGTTTTCATGTAATGAAAGGTGCTGATGGACATTTTTCCATGGTAAACATAAAACAGGAGAAACAACACACAGTCTTTCTCTTCTTTCCAATCATAACAATAGAATAATATATAATATAATATATATATATAATAGAAACCATCGGCGGAATCAGCCAGAGGAGAAAATAAAATACAGGCGAGTGCGGACAGAGGAAAACATGAACACACTAAAGAAGGATTTACAGGAGCAAAACTGGGAAAAGGTATACAGTGAAAGTGATGTTGATAGTGCATATGAAACTTTTTTACAAATATTTACATCATTATATGATAAAAATTGTCCAATTAAACAAGACTACAGAAAACAAAAAATCCAAGCTCGACCATGGATGACGAAAGGGTTACGAAATGCATGTAATAAGAAAAATACACTGTATAGAGAATTCATAAAACTAAAGACTAAAGAGGCAGAAAATAGATATAAGAAATACAAAAATAGATTAACTAATATTATACGGGTATGTAGGAAGGAATATTATAGTAACATATTATATAATAACAAAAACAATATTAAAGGAATATGGGATATATTAAATAGCATTATCAAAAATGGTAATAAAAAACAGAGTTACCCTCAGTATTTCATTGATAATAATGTCAAGAAGGAAAATAAGGATGAGGTAGTCAACGGTTTTAATAATTTTTTTGTAAATATTGGACCAAGCTTGGCAGAAAAAATTCCCGATTCCCACCTGAGGATTGGGATAATAATCTCATAGAAAGAAATCCCTGTTCAATGTTCCTCACAGCAGTGGATGGAAATGAAATTATAGACATTGTGAATAATTGTAAATATAAAACATCTACCGATTTAAATGAAATTGATATGGTGGTGGTAAAACAGGTCATTGAATGGATTGTAGAACCATTAACATACATCTGTAACTTATCATTTCAAACCGGTAAATTTCCCAATCAAATGAAAATAGCTAAAGTTGTGCCGCTGTATAAGACTGGGGATAGACACCACTTCACAAATTATAGACCTGTTTCTTTGCTTCCACAATTTTCCAAATTATTAGAAAAGTTATTCAATAATAGATTAGACAAATTCATAAATAAACATAAATTACTTACTGATAGTCAATATGGATTCAGAGCACATAGTTCAACATCACTTGCATTAATAGAATCAGTTGAGGAGATTACAAACGCCATAGACCACAAATTACATTCAGTTGGAATATTTATAGACCTTAAAAAGGCTTTGATACAATTAATCATGACATACTAATCAATAAACTTGAACAGTATGGGATTAGGGGGTTGGTGTTGCACTGGGTGAGAAGCTACTTAAGTAACAGAAAACAGTTTGTGAAGTTGGGGGAATATACATCATCATGCTTGGACAATGCTTGTGGCGTCCCACAGGGGTCAGTATTGGGGTCCAAAACTGTTTCTAATTTATATAAATGATATTGTCAATGTTTCCAAAATATTAAAATTAGTATTATTTGCAGATGACACAAGCATTTTTTGTTCAGGGGGGGGATTTGCAGGAGTTACTGAGGAGGATCAGTATAGAAATGGGAAAATTGAAAATATGGTTTGACAGAAATAAATTATCATTAAACTTAAGTAAAACAAAATACATGTTATTTGGCTATTGTAATACAGACATACAGGTTCAGTTACAAGTCGAGGGGGTAGATATTGAAAGGGTACATGAAAATAAGTTTCTGGGGGTGATAATAGATGATAAGATAAACTGGAAGACTCATATAAAACATATACAAAGTAAACTGTCAAGAAGCATTTCAGTTCTAAACAAAGCGAAACATATTCTGGACCACAACTCACTCCGCATTCTTTACTGCTCACTGGTTTTACCATATTTACAGTACTGTGCAGAGGTATGGGGTAATACTTATAAAGGTACAACACAATCACTATCAGTAATGCAGAAAAGAGCTATAAGAATTATTCATAATACTGGCTATAGAGATCATACAAATCCACTATTTTACAATCCAAATTCTTAAAATTCACAGACTTGGTTCATTTTCAAACAGTACAAATTGTGTATAAAGCAATAAACAATTTACTTCCAGCAAATATTAAAATATGTTTTTTAACAGATCAGGGGATTACAGTCTGAGGGGGAAATTTAATTTAAAGCATCAGTGGGCACGAACAACATTAAAAGGTTTCTGTATTTCTGTCTGTGGGGTGAGGATGTGGAACAGATGGGGAGTGGGGCTCAAGCAATGTCCAAGCATGAACCAGTTCAAACAGCGGTACAAAAATATGTTTTTTTTTCTGGATATAGGGAGGAGGAAGGGTAATGAGGGTTAGGGTGTTTTTTGTTGTTTGCTTCGGCTTGTAATATATAGTATTTTGTATGTAAGTAGGTATGTGTAGGTGTATATTTATGTTTGTGTATATATATGTGTATATATGTATATGTGTATATATGTGTATGTTGATGTGTATATGTAGGTGTGTGTATATATATGTATATATATATATATTGATATCGGTTTAGGTGTGTAGGAATTTATGTGTATATGTGGCAAAGGGTATTACTGGTTGTGGGGAAGAAGGGTAGGGATAAATAAGCTGATGCTTCACCCTACCCCTTTTCGGACATGTTGGGTACACAGTAGGAACTTTTTTGTTGTTGTCTTTACTGATCTATCTTGTAATTGTTGTTGTATCAAATGTTCGAAATAAACAGTTTTCATTCAAACAATACGTGCCTAAGTTTGTGTCCGTCTTACCGCTCTTACTCTCTCTCCATTGCATTGACACTCAGTTAAGCTTTGGCAGCTGCTGCCTCACTTTCCTTCACCATTCATTATTCACACAGCAGTCGCTTCCGTGCTCACAGATCTGAATCCAAACCCCAGCCTGAGATACCACCTGCTGCACCGTACCGCACTATTCGCAACCATCTGCCATATGTTGCAGCAATACTTATCCTACCACTTGGAGTGATGCTGGCTGGTGTTCTTGATGACAATGTGAAGTGCCGACTCAGTGATGGCATCAGCTGTGATTCAAGAACATTGCCGTCTTTAGCTTTTAACTTATCAATATGCAGTAATGGCAGGCACGCAGCAGACATCGTGTTTGATCTGAGATCAACATGTACGTTGATTGATTGTGAGGATGACTGGAAGGCAGGCGGGCAGGGGTGGAGGAGTGGATCAGGGGAAGTGCAGTTTGGATGTGGGTGTTAATGCTACCCCAGGTCTCACCCCTGGCTGACCTGATGATAAAGTAGTGTGTCGGTAAAATCCACTGCACGGTTGTATGTGTGGCAGATGGCAAAATGTTATTATTATTTTTTTATGCCGTGTGAATCTGTGGATGCGTAGCTGGCGATATGAGCAATGTGTGTTGGTGTGTGCTTGTTTTACAGTCTAATCGAGGCAACGTACCTGCAGAAACACTGGTGAATAAGTAATGTGGAGAGCAGTTCCTTGCTCCTGCTTCAAATATTTATGTTAACTGAATGAGCGACAGCAAGCGTGTTCATGCACATGCCAGCAAATGCATCACAAACTAATAAATCGGTAATTTGTGAAAACAAAATAAATGTCTTCATGTGATGCCATGTTTATTTGATGTTGTGTTCATCACTGTGGGAAGGCACTGTGAAATGTCCTTGCATTTGCAGTTTGCACAAAACATCTATTAGCCACATGTTTCTGTCTGACCCAGAGTGACACAGAGTCTCTTCTGATCACACCTAACTGCAGCCTTGAGACAAAAACATTATTTTTTGTGGGAATTCATCTCTCCAAATCCTGTTTCCAGATGAAGTCATTTTCAGATAGCTACTAGTATCAGTTTGGGTAGATGAGCTCATGAGAACTGACATGTGTACATAAGGGTGCACTCTAAGTGCTGATACACACACACACACGCTCAGACACTTGTTTGGTGTGTCCAAAGTGCTTTATATAATAAACCTGTTAATTTTGACAGTCAACCTCCCGACTCTTCCTTCCACAGACAGCCAGAGACCGCTTGATCGAAAGTTTAAGGTTTTGCCTCAACAAATTGTAGCCTTCTGAGGCAGGGGTGGTGGCCAAGTGGTTAGTGTGCTTGGTTTCCGTGCGGATATTTCCCGGTACAAATCCCACCCCTGCCACATTGTCCATGTAATGTAATGTCCAGGGCACCTGGTGTAAAACCTATGCCAAATCAACAGTGGTGACCTCAAGTGAAAACAAGGGAGGAGCCGAAGGGGCTTACTTTTGTAGCCTTCTGTGAATCTTATCACTGAAACAACTGAGAACCTTCTGCCACATACTCCTGGGAACTGGACTGTGGAGATGCAATAAACAGACATGAATGGAAAATTACATTTTTAAATGCAAAAAGAAACTTGTTCAAATCAACTCCATAAAATATAAGGTCATTCAAAAAGTGTTATACACAGGTTCTGTTTAGAATGCTGTGTACAACCTTTTTTTACAAAGTTTAACATGAGTGAAACCACATATTTGCACCTGCACACAGTGGCATGCATGGGTGTTGTTTTAGACATCAAGTACCATATTTTCTGGAGTAAAAGTTGCACCTGTTAAAAATGCCTCCAGAGGAGGAAAAACCACACATATGTCACACTATTTTCTTTTTTCTGTATTTTCATCTCTCTAATTTTGATTATTTTTGTGCATTGTTGTTATGTACTTTTTATTATTCACGTCTATTGTTTTATTATTAGAGTTAGTGATTTGATTCCTGGGAAAATGCTATATAAATCGTCATTATAATAATAATAATTATTATTAATAATGAATCTGAGATTTTTTTGGTATATAAGTCACACAGCAGTATAAGTGGCAGGACCTCCCAAACTTGTACAATACTTATACTCTGTCATATACTGTAGAAAATGCAGTAACTCAAAGTGTTTTGATTCCATTTGGACCAAACTTTGTAAAATGATAACTTTTTGACTAAAAACAATGCGATTTGACAAAACTGACTAATATCAAAATGGGCTGTATTTATATAGCGCTGTTCCATCTGCATCAGATGCTCAAAGCTCTTTACAAATAATGCCTCACATTCACCCCGATGTGAGGGTGCTGCCATACAAGGCGCTCACTACACACCGGGAGCAGTAGGGGATTAAAGACCCTGCCCTTATTGATTTTCCAGTCAGGCTGGGATTTGAACCAAGGATATTCTGGTCTCAAGCCCAGTGCCTTAACCACAGATCATCACCTCCCCTGACCTGAATCCAACTGAACATCTCTGGAGATCTCTGAAAATGGCTGTGCACCGACGCTCCCCACTCAACCTGATGGAGCTTGAGAGGTGCTGCAAAGAGGAATGGGCAAAACCACCCAAAGATATGTGCACCAAGCTTGTGCCATCACATTCAACAAGACTTGAGACTGTAACTGCTGTCAAAGGTGCATCAACAAAGTATTGAGCAAAGGGTGTGAATACTTATGTACGTGTGATTTCTTAGTTTTTGGTTTAAATAAATTTCCAAACATTAAAAAAAAAAAACTTTTTTCATGTTGTCATTATGGGGTGTTGTGAGTAGAATTTTGAGGGAAAAATATCCTTCTGAAATGAGCAGGGGAGACACATGAACTGACAGAACTATAAGTTAAAATGCAGAGTCACAGCAGTGACCTGGATGCAGCAGTGGCAGCTTTTGATAGGCAGAGTGTGAGCTGGGAAATCTGCATCTTTCATAGCCCACCCAATTCAGAAGGAATGTTTAGTGACTCGTGTACACAGTGTGTTTTAGTGGGAAGTTTGTGGTAGTTATCTGTGCAGTAGCAGCTTGAGTTGTCTGCCTGAACTTGCTCACAGGCTCACCTCATATTTTGTTTGTGTAAAATTTTAATCAATAAAGGACTGTTATCTCAATCATACTTTATCCACACTATCCTACTTTATTTGTGCACCTACCGTGAACTTTGTGTTAGTGCTGTGGGTCAGCCATGTTCCTCCTCCTCTTTTGCAGGGGTCATAAATTTAAATTGGATTACAGCTCGTCAGGTTTAACGAGGCAGCTATTTTCATCCTTTTTCTGTTAAACCATCCAGACGCCCACCCTGGAGGAAGTACGGTGCCATGATACAGAGAAAGAAACAAGCAAGGGAGTGTTTAATTTTGTTTTAGTGCACTTAATGCATGAATGCACATAAATATATGTAGAATAGTGTAAAACTGCATTTTCTTTTTCAGAGAATGCTGAAACCTTGAGTTTGCTTACAAATATAAATTACTGCGCATCGATACTTCAGATTATGTGAGCTCATTTATGCGCTCCATAACCCAAGAAAATATGACAGGAGAAACAATCAGGCTGACTCTCAATATTGTTCCTATTTGCTGACAAAACCTTTTGTTACACCCTGGAGTTTTACCTCTTTCCTCAATCAAAGGAAGGATGATATTGTTTTTGCGTTCTGCATCATCTGTCTCCCCATCCATTGTTTTGGCAGTTTTATTGTTAATGCTTTCCAAATAAAAAGCTTAAATTATTTATGAATGGTTCCCAGATGATCTATGATACAGATACAGACTTATGCAGGCAAGACCAGGAGTGAAAGCCTTCCTTCAGTTTAATTTTCCAAACTGTACAAACCTTCTGGACATCTTCATCTCTCCACCTACTCTGTGCATGAATCTATCTCATCCTTCTTTTTCCTTACAAAAACAAAACTGACCTGCTAAAATATAATGTACCTCCACAGTCGAAGCTGTCAAACCTAAATGTTGGGAAGTTATTATTTATATAAGCATATCATATTTTTGGGACTATGTGTCCAAGCATAGTTACATCTGAAAGAAAAAAAAAGGATCTCGAGGAGGGGGAAAAGACCCATACATTGCATCAGTCTATAAGTCATGTTTACTTTTAGAACATGGTACTACCAACAATAAGCAAAATACATTTAATTAGTGTTATTTATTCATAACACAAACACATTAGCAAACAGAAGCCAACGGGCAAATTAATCTTTTAGAACGATGCAAAGGGGACTCGGCATAAACTGCTTCTGGTCACCAAACATGAAGTTTTTCCTGTTTTGTACAGCCCAGTCTCAGCCTCAGTCTCCCGTCATGAAATTATTAAAATTTTCATGAAGGGGTTTTTGTTAACTTACTATTACTAACCCTACTCCTACCCCAACTCTAACCTTAACCATAACCTAAACCTACTCCTTCCCCAAACCCTAACCATAACGACCCCAACCCCCTTGCTTCACTTTTAATTTTGTGCAGCCATCACGGAATGAATTAGAATAAATTTGTTCTGCTGTCACGAAAATGAGGTGCTTTTTGTCACAATATCACAAACCAACAGATTTCAGATTGCTGTTGAATTAGGACTTGCAGTGAGACTGGGTTGGTTTTGTAACCATGACACTTTCAAATTGTTGTATACTGAAAAACCAGTACTCCATCCATGTATACTCACAAGCAACCATTAACCTGTTCTCTGTTCTTACAAACGCAAGTGCAGCAAACTTTAAAGCGTAGCCCTAAACAGAAGCCCCATGTACACCGCCAACCCGTTCACATTTCTAACCGTTTTTCCCCACTCTGCGACACACCCACCGAGGATCAAACTCTGGTTATTGGCGACTCTGTTTTGAGAAATGTGAAGTTAGCGACACCAGCAACCATAGTCAATTGTCTTCCGGGGGCCAGAGCAGGCGACATTGAAGGAAATTTGAAACTGCTAGCCAAGGCTAAGCGTAAATTTGGTATGATTGTAATTCACGTTGGCAGTAATGACACCCAGTTACGCCAATCGGAGGTCACTAAAATTATCATTGAATCGGTGTGTAACTTTGCAAAAACAATGTCGGACTCTGTAGTTTTCTCTGGGCCCCTCCCCAATCGGACCGGGAGTGACATGTTTAGCCGCGTGTTCTCCTTGAATTGCTGGCTGTCTGAGTGGTGTCCAAAAAATGAGGTGGGCTTCATAGATAATTGGCAAAGCTTCTGGGGAAAACCTGGTCTTGTTAGGAGAGACGGCATCCATCCCACTTTGGATGGAGCAGCTCTCATTTCTAGAAATCTGGCCAATTTTCTTAAATCCTCCAAACCGTGACTATCCAGGGTTGGGACCAGGAAGCAGAGTTGTAGTCTTACACACCTCTCTGCAGCTTCTCTCCCCCTGCCATCCCCTCATTACCCCATCCCCGTAGAGACGGTGCCTGCTCCCAGACCACCAATAACCAGTAAAAATCTATTCAAGCATAAAAATTCAAAAAGAAAAAATAATATAGCACCTTCAACTGCACCACAGACTAAAACAGTTAAATGTGGTCTGCATTTAATCTATTATTAGACTCAGTTGGCTTTGCTCAAAATGTAAATGAGTCCACCCACCACTTTAATCATATCTTAGATCTTGTTCTGACTTATGGTATGGAAATTGAAGACTCCCTTCTGTCTGATCATTTCTTAATAACATTTACATTTACTCTGATGGACTACCCAGCAGTGGGGAATAAGTTTCATTACACTAGAAGTCTTTCAGAAAGCGCTGTAACTAGGTTTAAGGATATGATTCCTTCTTTATGTTCTCTAATGCCATATACCAACACAGTGCAGAGTAGCTACCTAAACTCTGTAAGTGAGATAGAGTATCTCGTCAATAGTTTTACATCCTCATTGAAGACAACTTTGGATGCTGTAGCTCCTCTGAAAAAGAGAGCTTTAAATCAGAAGTGCCTGACTCCGTGGTATAACTCACAAACTCGCAGCTTAAAGCAGATAACCCGTAAGTTGGAGAGGAAATGGCATCTCACTAATTTAGAAGATCTTCACTTAGCTTGGAAAAAGAGACTGTTGCTCTATAAAAAAGCCCTCCGTAAAGCTAGGACATCTTACTACTCATCACTAATTGAAGAAAATAAGAACAACCCCAGGTTTCTTTTCAGCACTGTAGCCAGGCTGTCAAAGAGTCAGAGCTCTATTGAGCCGAGTATTCCTTTAACTTTAACTAGTAATGACTTCATGACTTTCTTTGCTAATAAAATTTTAACTATTAGAGAAAAAATTACTCATAACCATCCCAAAGACGTATCGTTATCTTTGGCTGCTTTCAGTGATGCCGGTATTTGGTTAGACTCTTTCTCTCCGATTGTTCTGTCTGAGTTATTTTCATTAGTTACTTCCTCCAAACCATCAACATGTCTATTAGACCCCATTCCTACCAGGCTGCTCAAGGAAGCCCTACCATTAATTAATGCTTCGATCTTAAATATGATCAGTCTATCTTTATTAGTTGGCTATGTACCACAGGCTTTTAAGGTGGCAGTAATTAAACCTTTACTTAAAAAGCCATCACTTGACCCAGCTATCTTAGCTAATTATAGGCCAATCTCCAACCTTCCTTTTCTCTCAAAAATTCTTGAAAGGGTAGTTGTAAAACAGCTAACTGATCATCTGTGTTGTGTGGGCCGCTGAAGAGGAGGTACTGCTGGCCCACAACCACCAGAGGGCGCCCTGCCTGGAGTGCGGGCTCCAGGTACCAGAGGGCGCTGCCGCCTTATGGGAGTAGCCTGGGTGACAGCTGTCACCCATCACCAGACTCAGCTGTTCCACTCAGCACAGAGGTATATCAGGAGGACGGCGTCTCCACCTCAGTGCCGAGATATCGCCTTACGTTGAGGTAACGTTCTCTGCACTAATATTCTGATTAACTGGCTAAAAGATTTGTTAAACCTTTGCAGGACAGCTGCTTATTGTGAGCTAAATTGCTTGGAGAAGTACTCACCTTTCTGCAGTATTGACGTGAGGTGGAGTCAGCTTCTTCCCTCTCTGTGTACTGGGTGCAGCCGCATCCACACCTGTGTGTTTGTTCTCTTGCCAGCAGTACCGGATCCGACGAGCGGAGGCAGTGGCCACCTGGGAATTCGGGACTTGGCGGTTCCAGTATTTCCAGGGTTCGGTGGCAGGGGAAATCTGGGTGGTTCCGGCTCGACTTGGTCGGACGTCTCCTACCTTCGAGCCTGCCCACACGACACCAGTGGAATTCGGTGCAAACCCAAATTGTCAATTGTTGTATTGGTTGTGCATTTTCACGACAGTAAAACTTGTTATTTACTTTCTCCATTGTCCGTTCATTGCGCCCCCTGTTGTGGGTCCGTGTTCCAACACTTTCACAACAGGATATCTTGGCCAGCGTCATGGACCCCGAGGGGCGTCAACCGGCTGTTGAACGGCCAATGGAAGACCAAGGCGCGGCGGAGGCTTCGGGAGGGGTAATCGGTGAGTTGCAGCGGATTCTCACCGCTTTCACCTCTCGGATCGATTTAATGACCGAGCAGCATGTTCTCCTGAACCGCAGGGTGGAGGCTCTCGCCGCACAAGTGGAGGCGCGCCCTTCGGGCACCGCTGCGGCTCTCCCTCCCGAGGACCCTGCGTGCGGAAGTGACGTTCCACTGGTCGTTCAACGGTCCCTTCCTCCGTCCCCAGAAGCATACATAAGCCCTCCAGAGCCGTACGGAGGCTGTGTGGAGACGTGCGCGGACTTTCTGATGCAGTGTTCGCTTGTCTTCGCACAGCGTCCCGTGATGTACGCGACTGACGCTAGCAGAGTAGCTTATGTGATAAATCTGCTTCGCGGGGAGGCACGCGCTTGGGCTACAGCGCTCTGGGAGCAGAACTCACGGCTCCTTCATACATACGATGGGTTTGTACGGGAGCTCAGAACGGTGTTCGATCATCCCAATAGAGGAGAGTCCGCTTCAACCGCACTACTGTCATAAGACAGGGGCGTCGGAGCGCAGCTGCCTATGCAGTCGCCTTCCGCATCGCGGCGGCGAGATCCGGCTGGAATAGCACTGCCCTCCGCGCTGCCTTTGTAAACGGACTGTCACTGGTCCTAAAAGAGCACCTGGTGGCTAAGGATGAACCGCGGGATTTAGATGGGCTCATCGATCTAGTTATACGACTCGACAACCGGTTAGAAGAACGCCGTCGGGAACGAGGCGAAGGGCGTGGCCAGGCACGCGTCGTCCCTCTCCCTTCCGGGTCCGATCGAGCTCCGCCCTCCCCACGCTCCTCTGTTCCTGCGCTCCTTGCGCCTACGGCTCCCCCTGCTGACGAAGCTATGGACACAAGCAGGGCAACATTTAGGGCACCTGGAGCACAAAGGAGGCGGGCCCACGGAGCTTGTTATGTTTGTGGCTCAAGTGAGCATCTCGCAAACGACTGCCCCGAGCGGTTAAACTCCAACGCCCGCCCCTAGAGACTGGGCAGGGGTGGGCCAAATATTCACGTGGGACACACCCACATTGCTACACGACTCCCAGTCACGATCCTGTTTGAGGATTCAACCCTGAAGGCCCCAGCACTGGTGGACACGGGCTCTGAAGGGAATCTGCTTGACAGTAGATGGGCCAGGGAGATAGGGCTCCCTCTGGTGGCTCTTACCTCGCCTGTGCAGGTACGGGCGCTAGATGGCTCCCTACTCCCACCAATCACACATAAGACACCTCCAGTAACTCTGGTGGTGTCAGGTAACCACCGGGAGGTGATCGAGTTCTTTGTGACTCAGGCCACCTCCCGTGTGGTTTTAGGGTTTCCATGGATGCTAAAGCACAATCCCCGGATCGATTGGCCGTCCGGGGTGGTGGTTCAGTGGAGCGAAACCTGCCATCGGGAGTGTCTAGGTTCCTCGGTTCCTCCCGGCTCCCAAGCTAAGGAGGAGGTCCGAGTCCCGCCCAATCTGAAGGCGGTGCCGGCGGAGTACCATGACCTCGCTGACGTGTTCAGCAAGGATCTGGCTCTCATGCTTCCTCCCCACCGCCCGTATGATTGTGCCATTGATTTGGTTCCAGGCAGTGAGTTCCCGTCCAGTAGACTGTACAACCTCTCACGGCCGGAGCGTGAATCAATGGAGACCTACATCCGGGACTCATTAGCTGCCGGGTTGATCCGGAATTCCACCTCTCCGATGGGTGCTGGTTTCTTTTTTGTGGGTAAAAAGGATGGCGGGCTTCGTCCATGCATTGATTATAGGGGGTTGAACGAAATCACGGTTCGCAATCGATACCCGTTGCCCCTATTGGATTCGGTGTTCACCCCCTTGCATGGAGCCAATATGTTCACCAAACTTGATCTTAGGAATGCGTATCATTTGGTTCGGATCCGGAAGGGAGACGAATGGAAGACGGCATTTAACACCCCGTTGGGCCATTTTGAGTACCTGGTCATGCCGTTCGGTCTCACTAATGCTCCCGCGACCTTCCAAGCGTTGGTAAATGATGTCCTGCGGGACTTCCTGCACCGGTTCGTCTTCGTGTATCTGGACGATATACTCATCTTTTCCCCGGATCCTGAGACTCATGTCCGGCATGTCCGTCAGGTTCTGCAGCGGTTGTTGGAGAACCGCCTGTTTGTGAAGGGCGAGAAGTGTGAATTCCACCGCACTTCTTTGTCCTTCTTGGGGTTTATCATCTCCTCTAACTCCGTCGCCCCTGATCCGGCCAAGGTTGCGGCGGTGAGAGATTGGCCCCAACCCACAAGCCGTAGGAAGCTGCAACAGTTCCTCGGTTTTGCTAATTTCTATAGAGGTTCATTAAGGGCTATAGTCAGGTAGTTAGCCCCCTGACAGCCCTGACCTCACCAAAAGGTTCCCTTCACCTGGTCGGATCGGTGCGAAGCCGCGTTCAAGGAGTTGAACGGCGCTTCTCGTCTGCACCAGTTCTGGTGCAGCCCCGATCCTAGCCGCCAGTTAGTGGTTGAAGTGGATGCCTCGGACTCAGGGATAGGAGCGGTGCTCTCCCAGAGCGGGAAAGACCGATAAGGTCCTTCACCCGTGGTGCCTATTTTTCCTCGAGGTTGACCCCCGCCTGAAACGGAACTATGACGTCGGCAATCGGGAAACTCCTTGCTGTGAAAGAGGCCCTCGAAGAGTGGAGACATCTGTTGGAGGGAACAGCCGTGCCATTCACGGTTTTCACTGACCATCGAACCTGGAGTACATCAGGACCGCCAAGCGGCTGAACCCCAGGCAAGCCCGCTGGTCACTGTTCTTTGGCCGTTTGTGACTTCCGGATTACCTACCGTCCAGGGACCAAGAATCAGAGGTCGGATGCATTGTCCCGGGTGCACGAAGACGAAGTCAAAACGGAACCGTCGGATCCCCCGGATCCCATCATCCCGGAGTCCGCTATCGTGGCCGCCCTCACCTGGGACGTGGAGAAGACCGTCCGGGAGGCTCTGACCCATGTCCCGGACCCCGGAAACGGACCAAAGAACAGACTATACGTCCCACCAGAGGCTAGGGCTGCGGTCCTGGACTTCTGTCACGGTTCCAAACTCTCCTGTCACCCAGGGGTGCGAAGGACCGTGACAGTCGTCCGGCAACGCTTCTGGTGGGCATCCCTGGAGGCCGACGTCCGGGACTACGTCCAGGCCTGTACCACCTGCGCCAGGGGCAAGGCCGACCACAGGAAGACCTCAGGGCAGCTACAGCCACTGCCCGTGCCTCATCGCCCCTGGTCCCACATCGGTCTGGACTTCGTCACGGGTCTCCCGCCGTCCCAGGGAAACACCGTCGTCTTCACGATAGTGGACCGTTTCTCCAAGGCGGCCCACTTCGTGGCCCTCCCGAAGCTCCCAACGGCCCAGGAGACAGCGGACCTCCTGGTCCACCACGTCGTCCGTCTGCATGGCATACCATCAGACATCGTCCTCCGATCGCGGTCCCCAGTTCACCTCACATGTCTGGAAGGAGCTTCTGCCGGGAACTGGGGGCACGGTCAGCCTCTCGTCGGGGTACCACCCCAAACCAACGGCAGGCAGAGCGGGGGCGAATCAGGAACTGGAGCCAGACACTTCGCTGGTGGACAGCCGCGCACCCGACGGCCTGGAGTACCCACCTGGCCTGGATCGAGTACCGCCCACAACAGCCAAGTGTCACCAGCCACCGGCCTCTCCCCGTTTGAGGTGTGCTTGGGTATCAGCCCCCCTTGGTTCCGGTGGTTGAGGGAGAGGTCGGTGTGCCCTCGGGTCCAGGCCCACCTACGGAAGTGCCGTCGGGTGTGGCGGGCCGCCCGCTCTGGCCTTGTTGCAGGCCCGGACGAGGGCGAAGAAACATGCAGACCGGCGGCGAGCCCCGGCCCCCAAGTATCGTCCTGGGCAGGAGGTCTGGTTGTCCACCAAGGACATTCCTCTACAGGTTGACTCTCCAAAACTCCAAGAACGGTACATCGGACCTTATAAGATCCTCAAGGTCATCAACCCCGCCGCAGTGAGGCTCCAGCTTCCGGCCTCACTGCGGATCCATCGAGTCTTCCATGTTTCCCGGATCAAGCCTCTTCACACCTCACCCCTCTGCACCCCGGGTCCGGCGCCGCCTCCTGCCCGGATCATCGACGGAGCACCGGCTTGGACTGTCCGCCGGCTCCTTGACGTCCGTCGGATGGGCATGGGTTTTCAGTATCTGGTGGACTGGGAGGGGTACGGACCCGAGGAGCGCTCCTGGGTGAAGAGGGGCTTCATCCTGGACCCGGCCCTCCTGGCCGACTTCTACCGTCGCCATCCGGACAAGCCCGGTCGTGCGCCAGGAGGCGCCCATTGAGGGGGGGGGTCCTGTTGTGTGGGCCGCTGAAGAGGAGGTACTGCTGGCCCACAACCACCAGAGGGCGCCCTGCCTGGAGTGCGGGCTCCAGGTACCAGAGGGCGCTGCCGCCTTATGGGAGTAGCCTGGGTGACAGCTGTCACCCATCACCAGACTCAGCTGTTCCACTCAGCACAGAGGTATATCAGGAGGACGGCGTCTCCACCTCAGTGCCGAGATATCGCCTTACGTTGAGGTAACGTTCTCTGCACTAATATTCTGATTAACTGGCTAAAAGATTTGTTCAACCTTTGCAGGACAGCTGCTTATTGTGAGCTAAATTGCTTGGAGAAGTACTCACCTTTCTGCAGTATTGACGTGAGGTGGAGTCAGCTTCTTCCCTCTCTGTGTACTGGGTGCAGCCGCATCCACACCTGTGTGTTTGTTCTCTTGCCAGCAGTACCGGATCCGACGAGCGGAGGCAGTGGCCACCTGGGAATTCGGGACTTGGCGGTTCCAGTATTTCCAGGGTTCGGTGGCAGGGGAAATCTGGGTGGTTCTGGCTCGACTTGGACGGACGTCTCCTACCTTCGAGCCTGCCCACACGACACCAGTGGAATTCGGTGCAAATTCAAATTATCAATTGTTGTATTGGTTGTGCATTTTTACGACAGTAAAACTTATTTACTTTCTCCATTGTCCGTTCATTGCGCCCCCTGTTGTGGGTCCGTGTTCCAACACTTTCACAACAATCTGCAGAGGAATGGTCTATTTGAAGAGTTTCAGTCAGGGTTTAGAATTTATCATGTACAGAAAACAGCATTAGTGAAGGTTACAAATGATCTTCTTATGGCCTCAGACAGTGGACTCATCTCTGTGCTTGTTCTGTTAGACCTCAGTGCTGCTTTTGATACTGTTGACCATACAATTTTATTACAGAGATTAGAGCATGCCATAGGTATTAAAGCCACTGCACTGCGGTGGTTTGAATCATATTTATCTAATAGATTACAATTTGTTCATGTAAATGGGGAATCTTCTTCACAGACTAAGGTTAATTATGGAGTTCCACAAGGTTCTGTGCTAGGACCAATTGTATTCACTTTATACATGTTTCCCTTAGGCAGTATTATTAGACAGCATTGCTTAAATTTTCATTGTTATGCAGATGATACCCAGCTTTATCTATCCATGAAGCCAGAGGACGCACACCAATTAGCTAAACTGCAGGATTGTCTTACAGACATAAAGACATGGATGACCTCTAATTTCCTGCTTTTAAACTCAGATAAAACTGAAGTTATTGTACTTGGCCCCACAAATCTTAGAAACATGGTGTCTAACCAGATCCTTACTCTGGATGGCATTACCCTGACCTCTAGTAATACTGTGAGAAATCTTGGAGTCATTTTTGATCAGGATATGTCATTCAATGTGCATATTAAACAAATATGTAGGACTGCTTTTTTGCATTTGCGCAATATCTCTAAAATTAGAAAGGTCTTGTCTCAGAGTGATGCTGAAAAACTAATTCATGCATTTATTTCCTCTAGGCTGGACTATTGTAATTCATTATTATCAGGTTGTCCTAAAAGTTCCATGAAAAGCCTTCAGTTAATTCAAAATGCTGCAGCTAGAGTGCTAACGGGGACTAGAAGGAGAGAGCATATCTCACCCATATTGGCCTCTCTTCATTGGCTTCTTCTTACTTATAAGGTTTTGAATAATCAGGTCCCATCTTATCTTAGGGACCTCATAGTACCATATCACCCCAATAGAGCGCTTCGCTCTCAGACTGCAGGCTTACTTGTAGTTCCTAGGGTTTGTAAGAGTAGAATGGGAGGCAGAGCCTTCAGCTTTCAGGCTCCTCTCCTCTGGAACCAGCTCCCAATTTGGATCAGGGAGACAGACACCCTCTCTACTTTTAAGATTAGGCTTAAAACTTTCCTTTTTGCTAAAGCTTATAGTTAGGGCTGGATCAGGTGACCCTGAACCATCCCTTAGTTATGCTGCTATAGACTTAGACTGCTGGGGGGGTTCCCATGATGCACTGAGTGTTTCTTTCTCTTTTTGCTCTGTATGCACCATTCTGCATTTAATCATTAGTGATTGATCTCTGCTCCCCTCCACAGCATGTCTTTTTCTTGGTTCTCTCCCTCAGTCCCAACCAGTCCCAGCAGAAGACTGCCCCTCCCTGAGCCTGGTTCTGCTGGAGGTTTCTTCCTGTTAAAAGGGAGTTTTTCCTTCCCACTGTTGCCAAGTGCTTGCTCACAGGGGGTCGTTTTGACCGTTGGGATTTTTCCGTAATTATTGTATGGCCTTGCCTTACAATATAAAGTGCCTTCTAACAACTGTTTGTTGTGATTTGGCGCTATATAAATAAAATTGATTTGATTTGATTTAACCTATTGCCTAAGGTCATAGCTGGATGTTTTTGGTCTCTCTTGAGAATGTTTGAGTAAAGCTGGCATAACTTTGCTGATGACTTGAATGAGTGTTTTACTTTGGGGAAACTCTTGGAAAAGCACTACTTACCTTATGAGGAAACATCAGCTTCCACGATGCGGCCATGGGGTGCACCTTCCTGAGCATGACGCATTGCCCAGGTATGTCACTGCTACTACCCCAGCAACTGGAAAAGGCCAAGTGGACACCCACCTATCACGTGTCTGCTGCAGATCCATGGTTACTTTGGGACCAGGTGTCAGCCTGAATGGTAGCCAGTCAAGACCCACTGTGGTCCTGTGGTGTGGTGGATGGCACCAGTGTTATGTTTCCAGGCCTGATCTGATGTTCAGCATCAATTTGAACTGGAGAATGTCTTAATTTGAAGTTTTCTCTCATTTGATGCAACTTACAGGACGACTTTTGCTATTGCGCTGGAGTAATAAACCTTTATTTTAAGGCAGGGGTGCCCAAGTTCGGTCCACGAGATCTACCTTCCTGACACCCTAACCCTAACACTTTCAGCTTTGATCAGACTGATCGATCAGGGCGTTTGATGAGTGCACTGACATGCAGCGAGTGTGCATTTATTTTAAAGAGTCACAGCTCTGATTAGACACACAGAGAGAGAGAGAGTGAGAGAGGGAGAGCGTGCAAGAGAACGCTTTTATTTTATTTTATTTTATTTTAAGGAGTCTGATAGAGGAGACTTTTAAGGAGACTCAGACTCTTCTAAATAAAAGCACTCTCTCTCTCTCTCAAGAGAACGAGAGAGAGTGCTTTTATTTAGAAGAGAGAGAGAGAGTGCTTTTATGAAACAATGCGACACAGTGAAACAGTCCTCATATAATGAGTCCTGTATGATAAAGTGGAGCTACGATCTTACAGTATTTATAGCTCCAGAAGAACAACAGGGAGATGTGAAGTGGTGCACAGTACCATGTTGAAGTGTGGGCGGGCTCACAATAGCGGACAGTAGCACGGCTCTGCGTGTACTCACGTGAAGGCTCCATGCTGTGCTGTACGCAGAAGAAAATTAAACAGGTTTAATTTCTTATGTCCTACGTGTGTAGCCCTCAACATACTGCTGCGTAGTGAGAAAAAAACTCCTCGTAAAGTGGGCGGAGAGCTGCTCATTACAGTGTAGACGATACGCTGTAATGAGCAGCTCTACGAATATGCCACTGTGACAGGCCCTTTAGTTGTCTCCATTGCTCTAACACAACTGAATCCAATGAAAGGCTCATTAAAAGGCTACTAATGAGTCTTTCATTGGATTCAGGTGTGTTGGAACAGGGAGACAACTAGGAGTGTCAGGAAGGTCAATCTCGTGGACCAAACTTGGGCACCCCTGTTTTAAGGTATGTCAATTGCTTAAAAGCATATATAGGTCATAAAAAGTGTTGATCTGTATCTCTTCAGGTGTCACCGAGTACAGCAGGTTGGTACTTTTTCTTTATCAAATTTGTCCCGATCAACAATGATCTCACTTTAGCCTGGAAACTGTGAAGAAAAAAAAAGCTGAAAGTTCTGGAGTCCATGTAAATTCCAACAATAATTGGGTGGGTGGGGGGGGTGTCATATGCAGCAGATAACAGCAGAGGGAGGGGGGATACAAAGGGAAACAGGGAGCCGGAGCATCACGGAGAAACTGTTATAACACACAAGCGACCTACAGAATGAGTGAGACGGGGATTCGGAGGGGGGGGATTTGGTGGTGGTGGTGGGGGGGGTGAGAAAGCAGTTTTCTAAGAGCTCCCTGTTGCAGTTATCGGGGCGACTCTCTGAGGCAGCGATGATAAACCCATCATCCTCTCCTTCCACGTATCTCTGCCAAAGCACACATTAAATTCGCTGCAGGCAAAACGATGACGGGCAATGATCACACCAGATCACACAAATACTCTCCTCTCTGTCTCCTTTAAGATTCTGAGAGATGGCGCACTTTGACACACAGGGCTTAAAAAAAAGAGCCGTGAATTACAAGCAACATACAGTAGTGTTCAGAATAATAGTAGTGCTATGTGACTAAAAAGATTAATCCAGGTTTTGAGTATATTTCTTATTGTTAAATGGGAAACAAGGTACCAGTAGATTCAGTAGATTCTCACAAATCCAACAAGACCAAGCATTCATGATATGCACACTCTTAAGGCTATGAAATTGGGCTATTAGGAAAAAAAAGTAGAAAAGGGGGTGTTCACAATAATAGTAGTGTGGCATGCTGAACATGCTTTTGTCTTTGAAAGCCTGAGGAAAATGGGACGTTCAAGACATTGTTCAGAAGAACAGCGTAGTTTGATTAAAAAGTTGATTGGAGAGGGGAAAACTTATACGCAGGTGCAAAAAATTATAGGCTGTTCATCTACAATGATCTCCAATGCTTTAAAATGGACAAAAAAAAAAAAGACGTGTGAAAGAAAATGGAAAACAACCATCAAAATGGATAGAAGAATAACCAGAATGGCAAAGGCTCACCCATTGATCGGCTCCAGGATGATCAAAGACAGTGTGTGGAGAGAATAATATGTTGTTTTGCCCCTGTCTTAAAATAACCCTAATGATGTATTTGTTATTATTACACTAATTGCACGAATTTGTTTTTATATCCACTAACGACTGGGAGTGAAGCACACTGGGATCATTCTGAACTGGGAGTGAAGAGCTGAGATGTTTTTGCAAGAGGAAAGAACTTTCTGATGCCTGTTGATTAAAGGAATTATGTGCGCCAGGGAGTTTGAGATGGCCACTCACCCTCCCTTCGCGCACACACTAGAAAAGAGGGGCAGAGCCATGCTTCGATAGAGTCTGCTGCGGGTTTCGTACGAACGCCCAGCCGGTTGACAAGCGCACTCTGCCGAAGGTGTTGGCTCTCCACCTTAAAGGCGTCACGGTAAGAGAGAAAGAGATGTTTCATGCGCTGCAACCACTTGTGCTTGATGTAACTGCTTTTGTGGGGAATAAATATACGCCTGTTTGTTCTAGCAAAATGCAGTCTGTGTGATCATTTCTGTGTGCCGATCTGACCGAACCTTGTTTCAAAACAGACAGTCTGGAGTTACCTGTAAGTGCTGTAACAGTTAGAAGACGCCTGTGTGAAGCTAATTTATTTGCAAGAATCCCCCGCAAAGTCCCTCTGTTAAATAAAAGACATGTGCAGAAGAGGTTACAATTTGCCAAAGAACACATCAACTGGCCTAAAGAGAAATGGAGGAATATTTTGTGGACTGATGAGAGTAAAATTGTTCTTTTTGGGTCCAAGGGCCGCAGACAGTTTGTGAGATGACCCCCAAACTCTGAATTCAAGCCACTGTTCACAGTGAAGACAGTGAAGCATGGTGGTGCAAGCATCATGATATTGCATGTTTTTCCTACTATGGTGTTGGACCTATATATCGCATACCAGGTATCATGGATCAGTTTGGATATGTAAAAATACTTGAAGAGGTCATGTTGCCTTATGCTGAAGAGGACATGACCTTGAAATGGGTGTTTCAACAAGACAATGACCCCAAGCACACTAGTAACCAAGCAAAATCGTGGTTACAAACCAACAAAATTAATGTTTTGGAGTGGCCTGTCCAATCCTCGGACCTAAATCCAATTGAGAACTTGTGGGGTGACATCAAAAAAGCTGTTTCTGAAACAAAACCAAGAAATGTGAATGAATTGTGGAATGTTGTTAAAGAATCTTGGAGTGGAATCACAGCTGAAAGGTGTCACAAGTTGGTTGACTCCATGCCTTGCAAATGCGAAGAAATCATGAAAAACTGTGGTTATACAACTAAATACTAGTTTAGTGATTCACAGGATTGCTAAAAAAGCGGTTTGAACATAATAGTTTTGAGTTTGTAGTGTCAACAGCAGATGCTACTATTATTGTGAACACCCCCTTTTCTACTTTTTTTTTTTTACTAATAGCCCAATTTCATAGCCTTAACCCCTTAACGTCTATTGTCGCATATATGCTACAATATTTGACTCAAATATGCAACATACCAAATTGACCAGTATGCCTGTTGTTGCAAATTTGCAACATACCATTATTATTATTATAACATTATAACATAAATTATTACCAAAATACCAAAATTACAATTTATTTTTTGTGAAAAAGTGTAATTAATAATCTCAACATTATTTACCATCTACTTAAAGGCAAAAACACACACAAAACATTTTTTATATACAGCTATATAAATTCACGCGTTAAGGGGTTAAGAGTGTGCATATCATGAATGCTTGGTCTTGTTGGATTTGTGAGAATCTACTGAATCTACTGGTACCTTGTTTCCCATGTAACAATAAGAAATATACTCAAAACCTGGATTAATCTTTTTAGTCACATAGCACTACTATTATTCTGAACACTACTGTAAGTGCTTGTGAAGAACCTGCGCTGTCACTGGTTTTTAACCCAATGTCTGTATAAATCACTCTACTGCTGACTTCTACCATTAAGGATGCAGACAATTCTAATTATGCATTATACATTAATTATATATTATAGTTATATTATTGCACCAATGATTTGCTGCACCATTAAAATATTAAGGGTGTAACACACAGACAAATTAATTTAACAAACCATGACAGTGCCTTTAGTTGAGTTTCCGTTACAGATTTGTACAAAAGTTAAAGCTGTATGGCCTTTCAAATTTCATAAAGCGGACAAAATTTTGTTTCAACTAAAATCCAAGCATTATAATGGTTTATTTTTGTAGCATGTTGCAAAATTACAGCTCATCTTAATGACGAGAACATATTAACCGGGAGGAAAATTCCATGACACATATGTCCTTTTACTTCTTATACCATCTATAGGAGGAAGTGCATTTGCATGACGTTTTGAGATGACGTCTGACCTGACCCATTTACATGATGTGCATTCCGGGGGTGTGCACACTGACATCTGTAAGATGTCTCGTAAATCACTTCAAAAACAGCGTTTTTAGATTTAAAAGTGTTCATTTCTCACTAACACTTACAAAATATATGAGAATCATATTAGATTTATAGAGATAAGCTCGGTTTATTTTGTACAAGTGAGCAGCCAGCTGATGTCACGCTACCTTTCTGTAGTCTGACTGGCAGTCGCAGTGTCCGTCACAGGATCCCTCGCCCCACCTGATCAATTATGTGACTACCAAATGTAGCACATGATGTCTGATCGCTTGAATTTCTCCCCTTCAGGGGGTGAAATGCTACATTTTCCAGACAGTGTGACTGTTGATCATATTGGCAATATCATATTATGAATTATTTATTTAAATGCTATAGAATGAAATTATAATGGTACCAAAGAAAATTATTTTTATGAATTAAAGCTTAAAAATCCCAGAGGTCAACGAGCTTTAAGTGATATCTTCACAATGTCAGCAAAACACAATTATGAACAATTTCCGCTGAGTGATGTAGCGTGACTACTAGGTTTTGTTTTATCATGAAAATTCTCTCTGGACATAACTGGACTTCCAATAGTCATGGCAGCAGATGGGTCAGTCCTGCTAAATACAGACATTTTGTTGCTTTTTCGTGTCTAATATTGATGCAACATCATCTGTTTAAGGTGTCTTTTACTCTGTCCACACATGTCGTGCTATGAATTTTAGAAAGTCATGTGTCTCTTTCTGTACATCATATGACCTTTAATTGAGGAAATACTGTCTCCTTTGCAATATTGCAAAATATGGCTTTTTTTGAACAGCCTGAAGAACCATCTTATGTGAGTGTAAAAACATTTTTGCAATATTTAAAATTTTTGAAATACACGTTGTTAAGCATATGTTCTATTCACTGCTTCAAACAGAACAGTAACAAATAACAATAAAAACAGAAAACATGGTCTTTGTCAAATATTTCTGTGATTGCTTTCTTTATTAAGAATGATTTTTTTTTGGTTTGCTTTGTTTTTTCTGTTCCTCTTACAGTCTCATTAGCATCCTTGTTTGCAAGGAGTATTTATAGAATTGTTCAGAGTATACGTTAAAGAGCATATTGATAAGCATGATTGTATGTATGTGGGGAAATTAAAATTCTATGTGCTGGATGCTGTAAACATCATGAGTTATGTGACAGGACCTGACCTCTACATATAGAGCGGGTGAGTTACTAAGAATTCAGTGTGCAAATGACGGCAGTAACATCAAATAATCAGCAGTCTGTACATGAGGATTTTGTGTGTTTTAGTGACCGTAAGTGCAATATCAGCCACTTGCAGGTATGTGCAAAATAAGACAAAGACAAGCACACATATTTTAAATGAAAATGTAATTTACTGAACATTTACCAATCAAAAATGAATGTGCCTTGAAGATAATTTGTCTTCTTTCACAAGAGGTGCAAGGTGTGGGGCAAGATGGCGGCACGCACGGGTGCAGCTGCTTTTAGCTGTCTAATTTGGTGCTTGTTTTTCTTACTTTTTGCGCATATATTCTTCGAGTTCTGTAAAGCGACCCACAGCTTCAGCCGCCAGAACCTTATCGACCTCGGTCTGAGGTACAAACTGTCGGTTACGAGTGAATTCCACCAGTACCACAACATCCCGGAGGACATAGCGAGAACACCGGGCTCTCCGTGGATTACCAGCGTGCCCAGCAGGCGGAGAAGGCGACATAGAGACAGGAAGCAGAAGCGAGGATGTCGGTGTGGCTCCGATGCTAGGCTACGAACAGCGCAGTCCAGTCCCCATTAAAAAGCCGCAACACTGCCTTTAAATCAGAGGACAGGGCCCTGTACAGCACGGCCAGGTCCGATCTGAAAAGAGGGATCAGAGAGGCCAAGGCTGCCTACAAGAAAAAGATAGAGGACCACTTTGCTGTGAATAACCCCAGAAGGATGTGGCAGGGAATAAATCATATAACCAACTACAGAAGCAGCAACCCAGGAAATGCTGGGTCTGACACCTCGCTGGCAGAGGAGCTGAACCGCTTCTTTGCCCGCTTCGAAGCAGACAGACCAGCAGCAACTCCACACCCACCACCACCAGATACTGATGGATGTGAGTGTGTTTTTATTTTTTCTCTCCAGTTCAATGAGTCCACTGATATGCTGGATATGTCACAGTTATGATTCATAAAAATGTTTTTTGGAGATCAGTGCAAAAGAAAACTCAGCCACATAGGGTGTGCAGCCAGTACATTCTGAGTGCCGGTCCCAAGCCCGGATAAATGAGGAGGGTTGCGTCAGGAAGGGCATCCAGCGTAAAACAAGCCAACCGAACTATGCAGAATCAGAATCGAATTCCCATACCAGATCAGTCGCGGCCCAGGTTAACAACGTCCGCCACCGGTGCTATTGCCCAACAGGGTGCTGGTGGAAATTGGGGTACTGCTGGGCGAAGACGACGAAGAAGAGGAGGAAAACGTTGCCACGAACAGCGGGAGAAGAAGAAAACTAGAAGGGTGGAAATGAGAGTGGGGACTTTGAATGTTGGTAGTATGACTGGTAAAGGGAGAGAGCTGGCTGATATGATGGAGAGGAGAAAGGTAGACATATTGTGTGTGCAAGAGACCAAGTGGAAGGGAAGTAAGAGCAGGAGCATCGGCGGTGGGTACAAGTTGTTGTACCATGGTGAGGACAGGAAGAGAAATGGTGTTGGGGTCATTTTAAAGGAAGAGTATGTTAAAAGTGTGTTGGAGGTTAAGCGAGTGTCTGACAGGGTGATGAGTGTGAAGTTGGAAATGAAGGGGTGATGATGAATATCATCAGTGCATATGCCCCACAGGTAGGTTGTGAGATGAAGGAGAAAGAAGATTTCTGGAGTGTGTTAGATGAGGTGGTGGAGAGTGTGCCCAAGCATGAAAGAGTGGTGATAGGAGCAGACTTCAATGGCATGTTGGTGAAGGGAACAGAGGTGATGAGGAAGTAATGGGTAGATATGGTATCAAGGATAGGAATGGGGAAGGACAGATGGTAGTTGATTTTGCAAAAAGGATGGAAATGGCTGTGGTGAATACCTACTTTAAGAAAAGGGAGGAGCACAGGATAACATATAAGAGTGGAGGAAGGTGCACACAGGTGGACTACATTCTTTATAGGAGATGCAAGCTAAAAGAAATCACAGACTGTAAGGTGGTAGCAGGAGAGAGTGTCACTAGACAGCACAGGATGGTTGTTTCTAGGATGACTTTAGAGGTAAAGAAGAAGAAAAGAGTGAGAGCTCAACAAAGGATCAGATGGTGGAAGCTGAAGGAGGAAAACTGTGTGAAATTTAGCGAGCAGGTGAGAGAAGCACTGGTTGGAGGGGAAGCAATTTTGGACAACTGGCAAAGTACTGCAGATGTGGTGAGGAAGACAGCTAGGACAGTACTGGGTATGACATCTGGACAGTGGAAGGAAGACAAGAAGACTTGGTGGTGGAATGAAGAGGTCCAGGAAAGCATAAGGAGAAAGAGGTTGGCGAAAAAGTTTTGGGATAGTCGGAGAGATGAAGAAAGTAGACAGGAGTACAAGGAGATGCGGCGTAAGGTGAAAGAGAAGTGGCAAAAACAAAGGAAAAGGCATATTGCAAGCTGTACAAGAAGTTGAATAGTAAGGAAGGAGAAAAGGACTTGTACCGATTGGCCAGACAAAGGGACAGAGCTAGAAAGGATGTGCAGCAGGTTAGGGTGGTAAAAGATGCACATGGTAATGTGCTGACAAGTGAGGAGAGTGTGCTGAGAAGGTGGAGGGAATATTTTGAACAGTTGATGAATAAAGAAAATGAGCAAGAGAAAAGGCTGGATGATGTAGTGAGAGTAAATTAGGAAGTACAAGAGATTAGCAAGGAAGAAGTGAGGGCTGCTATGAAGAGGATGAAGAGTGGAAAGGCAGTCGGTCCAGATGACATTCCAGTGGCGGCATGGAAATGTCTAGGAGAGATGGCAGTACAGTTTCTAACCAGATTGTTTAATAAAATCTTGGAAAGTGACAGCATGCCTGAGGAGTGGAGACGAAGTGTGCTGGTTCCTATTTTCAAGAACAAGGGTGATGTGCAGAGCTGCAGTAACTACAGAGGCATAAAGCTGATCAGCCACAGCATGAAGTTATGGGAAAGAGTAGTAGAAGCTACGCTTAGAAAACAGGTGAAGATCTGTGAGCAGCAATATGGTTTCATGCCGAGAAAGAGCACTACAGATGCAATGTTTGCTCTGAGAATACTGTTGGAAAAGTACAGAGAAGGACAGAAAGAGTTACATTGTGTGTTTGTGGACTTAGAAAAACCTTATGATAGGGTGCCAAGAGAAGAGTTTTGGTATTGTATGAGGAAGTCTGGAGTGGCAGAGAAGTATGTTAGGGTAGTGCAGGACATGTACAAGAATAGTATGACAGCGGTGAGATGCGCAGTCAGAATGACAGACTCATTCAAGGTGGAGGTGGGATTACACCAAGGATCAGCTCTGAGTCCTTTCTTGTTTGCAGTGGTGATGGACAGGTTGACGGATGAGATCAGACAGGAGTCCCCATGGACTATGATGTTTGCAGATGACATTGTGATCTGTAGTGAGAGTAGAGAGCAAGTTGAGTCTAGTCTGGAGAAGTGGAGATATGCTTTGGAGAGAAGGGGAATGAAAGTCAGTAGAACCAAGACTGAGTACATGTGTGTGAATGAGAGGGAGCCCAGTGGAATAGTGCAGTTACAAGGAGTAGAAGTGGTGAAAGTAGATGAGTTTAAATATTTGGGGTCAACAGTTCAAAGTAATGGAGAGTGTGGTAGAGAGGTGAAGAAGAGAGTGCAGGCAGGGTGGAGTGGGTGGAGAAAGGTGGCAGGAGTGATTTGTGACCGAAGAATATCAGCAAGGGTGAAGGGGAAAGTTTACAAAACAGTAGTGAGACCAGCTATGTTGTATGGTTTAGAGACAGTGGCACTAACAAAAAACAGGAGGCAGAGCTGGAGGTGGCAGAGCTGAAGATGTTGAGGTTCTCTTTGGGAGTGACAAGAATAGACAAGATTAGGAATGAACATATCAGAGGGACAGCTCAGGTGGGACGATTTGGAGACAAAGTCAGAGAGGTGAGATTGAGATGGTTTGGACATGTGCAGAGGAGGGACCCAGGGTATATAGGGAGAAGGATGCTGAGGATGGAGCCACCAGGCAGGAGGAGAAGAGGGAGACCAAAGAGGAGGTTCATGGATGTGCTGAGAGAGGACATGCAGGTGGTTGGTGTGACAGAGGAAGATACAGAGGACAGGGTAAGATGGAAACGATTGATCTGCTGTGGCGACCCCTAACGGGAACAGCCGAAAGACAAAGAAGAAGAAGGAGATCAGTGCAAAAGAAGAGTTGCTCACCATTGTGCTATGAAAAAGAAAAATTGAAGGTGAAGATATTTTCTACATTTTCATAAAATTTGTTCCTGCTGCCTTTTTATGCTGATCTGCATCACAGCAGACACTGTCAAGTGGAAGTCGCTTGATAGTCCTCGTTATGAAGCTCACATTCAGAGCATTTTCTCATAATTTGAGAAGCACTTTACTGACTTTGCATCCATTTAACCTGTTGGCAGCACTCTGTGTTACATTACATGCATGTATTGATGTATTTGGCATTACCTAAAACAGGAGTCACCAACCCTGTTCCTGGAGAGCATCTGCCTTGCATGTTTTCCACATCTCCCTACTCAAATCACACATTATTTATTTATTTTATTTTATTTTTTTAAGTGGTGTTTTCCAGATCTTGATTGGATGAGCACACCTGATAGAGTTAACTGGCTGGGAGTGGAACAGGGATAGTTAGAAAACATGCAGGGCTGGTGCCCTCCAGGAACAGGGTTGGTGACCCCTGTCCTAAAAAGTAGTATTGGTCATAGCCATGGGAGGTGGGGGTGCTTCCTACCAGATGACAAAAATATAATAATAAAATAAATTAATGAGGGCATTAAAACATTTGCAGAAAAATGTTTTATTTGAAGTTTTTGAGAAGAATAAACAGTTTTGAACAAGGGTAGGGGTGGTGGCCAAGTGATTAGTGCACTTGGTTTTAGTCCAAAAGGTTTCCGGTTTCAAACCGCAGCCCTGCCATGTAATGTGGAGTTCTGTCAGGAAGGGCATCTGGTGTAAAACCTGTGCCAAATCAATATGCAGATCAACGCTGGGTCTGCTGTGGAGACCTATCTATCGTGTAACATTAGTTCCAACACTTACCTTTTTGTAGCATCTATTGATTTTGTTGATGCTGACAATTTATGTGTGTGCTGACATTTGATGTCCATGTCCTGTCACAGCCTGGGTGGTTTAAAAGAAATATCATATTTTTTTCTGCCATTTAAATATTGCATGTAGCCTTTTTGGATATATTGTAGAATTAATAGGACACCTCACTATGGCACCCCCAACCTAAATCCACTTCCTGCAGCTATTATTGTTCCACCTGGATAGCTCTGCGGTGAGAATGGAGTTCTCACACTGCAAACTGACTTTGAGCTCAAATCTAGGACACCACCAGGCATAATTGAAGAGTTCTGGAACCTACTGCTGGAATAAAAGTCTCCCAACTTCAGAGGAGCACATTTTAACAAGACAGCACTTTTTGGATCAATCAGTTTCTTTGACTCTGCTTTAAAATCACCAAGTCAATGTATAGAGGCACAATGACAGATGACTACCTTGTGAGCTGTCTAAGGCTGGTCTCCCATTGCCTATTTTCAGCCCAGATGACCATCTGCATTCCAAATATGAAGTAATCATCTCTGATTGCCCACAGCCATTGGTGGCAATCCTGTGACATCTGAGTGGAAGAGATTAGTTTGAATCACACATGCGGATGAACAATGAGAAGGCTACGATAGGTTGTCACACTGTTCATCAATCAACGCTTATTGTTCCAGCGTTCCTACTTGTTGGTGATGTGGTGTGACTGGCCGCAGCTTGTAATCAAACAGGAGCACAATGGATGTGGGTGAACTGTGTACTATTGCTGCCAACTGATATGTGCCAAGAACTGCTTTCTTAAATTGCTCCCATTCATCGGTAGTCAGATGCTGTTGTGTATGTTCTGCAATCTGTGGCCTGGTTGTCTCTTCTAATTTCATTCTGATTGCCCACTTGAGCCCGTGCCGACTGCACAATACACGAGGTTGTCCCCTATCACTTGCTTATCTCATTTTTTTGTGCCATATAATTGCCTTTTTACACTGGATTGTGTGCTTGCTCAGGGGGGTTGGTAAGGTCTATATATTGTATATTGTATATTGTAAACAAAATTATTGAACTGAATTGATTGCACACTATTGCCAGGTCATGATCTGACCCAATGTCAAAACATTTTGAACACTCTTCAAAGCCTTCAGGATGGGTTAGAACAGTCGGCCTGCGATCAGCTCCTGCTGCCCTGTTTATGAGAAACTATCTGCCTCAATCCAGTGTCAGCAGTCCCTCATGCTACAGTTATTTCCACTTTTCCAACTTAGACAACTTAAAAAAAAAATTGTATCTAGATGGCGTTTGTGCTTGTCTGAATATTAAGTACACAGGTAACCAATCACTAATGGGTGCAGCTCCCAGTTTGGACTGTTAGATCTTGACAGATGTGCAACTTTAAAAGCAGACCTTGGTTTAGCAAACATTGTTCTTTGGTGATCTAATGCTGTTTATAGCCAAAGGTACAATTATAAGGCCCACATTTGTAATACAATGGAATTTTCAACTGGGTCATGTGCTTTGAGACTGAACAAACTACAAAAGTGTTTCAGACGTTTTAGTGTTTTTGTAAATCTTGGCATCCTTGGATCTACTTTACTTTGCATATAGGTGGGTAAAGCCCGCAGGCATCAGCTCATTTATCTTGATCTAAAGCTGTATCAAACAGTGCAGATTAGTACAAGAGACGTTTCTGAGCCGAAGGAACAAAGTGAATTGTTATGAGCTTATGGAAGGAGAGGAATTAAACAGGGCGTGAAGTAGGGTTTTTATTAGGTGTACTTTTTTTTGTAGTGGCTTGGTTTGGGGATGTTAATAAAGCACCCGTCTTCAAACGTAATGGGGGATGACACAAGTAAAAGTGGAAATTACTTAACACCAAACTATTACTGAATTTCATGAAGGGACAGTTTACCCTGTGAGTATTTTTAATGGATATCATATGGCAAACTGTTATTTCTTGCTGACATGGCATGTTGATTTTTGTATAGAGTATTATTTCACTTTCTACCTGAATATGTGTCCCACCCAATCAGCAACTATTGTAGGGGAGCTAGGACGCACCACCCCCATCCACAATTAAAGCAAACCAACTTTTTTAGGCTTTTTAAATAAGCCTTTATCAACAGGTGCTCAGTGAGTGACCCCAACTGGTTTGTGAGTATATTGGTAAAATATCACATTTTAAATTACTAATAGATAGTAATACACTGTTGAATTGGTAAACAGATCCATTGGCTTTGGAGATTCTGCAACCTAGGTGGGCTGCAAGATTAGTTTTTTTTATTGGTTAAATGGTCCTTGGTCTGAAAAAGGTTGATAAACACTGCTTTAGATGACAGCAGAACACAACCAGAATGCTCCAAAAACTAAAAACTGGCCTCAAACCAGACATTGCATATGGTGTCCTGCTAATTTATTTATTTTTTTATTAAACACATAAAAACAACATATAAATGACTTAATGTTTAAAATATTTCATTAGAAGAAATGTTGAGGTCACAGTACATTCATACCTAAATAACTTCATTCACAAATTTAAAATTCAAAACGGCATCCAAAATAGCCACCAAATGCCCATTTCTCCATTAAAATGCCCCTGAAATGCATCATAGTCATCAACGTGGCAATCCATGGGTGCCGAAGAAGATTGTTTCTTGGTCCTGGATGGGATGGTGGAATTCTGCATCTAGGGTTGATCAAGAGACAGGAATGTTATTGCCAGCCGACAAACACACAGTTCTTGACAGATCCTTAGCCTGGTCCAGCGGTTAGGAAATCCCAGATAATCATGGTCTGAGGCCTTCACAGCCTTTGTGTTACAGGCCATCACTGCCTCCGCCTGATCTGCCATTGAGGACTTCTTTGTTCACCAGATGTCGTCTTGTGTTCAGGGTTCCTATTTTGCCATCATGTTCACTATAGCGGCCACAGTATTTCACCCACCAGTCAATCCCCTGCTTTATTCATTACCCAGGTGTCATGCCATGGATGAGGTGTTGGATTTTGACACCCGAACCTCAGTATCAAACAATATAGTTAATAATAACAGAACATCACATTTTGGTAGCTACTTTGGATGCCATCTTGAATATCTGTCTTGGGCCCATTTTGATGTTTGGGAACATCCTGATTGTGTTTTGAAGTTGTCTAAGGAACCTAAATACTTTTGTTTGGTTTCATTTTGGGAGGGGGTTGGGGGGCGTGATCCATAGGGGATGGTCCAATTTCCCTTATTAGAAAGAGTCAAGTTAAAGATTTATAGTTTTAGTCAGGCATTATTTTTGATAGTAGAGAATGGCGGCCTGGATCTTATTACTTCTATCACCACCACTTCCGACACTACCAGTGTCCTTGGAAAAATCCTGTAAAGTGTGGATATGATTGTAGTTTCCCTCTCTGGGTTTTATGGATGCAGCCCAAAGTCCAGTGTGCATGAACAACTGCCAAGGACCACTTGGGAGTTTGCCATCTGGCTAAGGTGATATTATTTCAACATCCATTCTTGTTGTTAGATTGAATGGACTATTTTATAGGAGCACACTGGAAAAATCTGCACACATTCTTATTTTCACTTCAGTTTGAAATTACTCAAAGCATAGAATGTTGTACACATTCACCTCATCAATCCACATTACTGCACAGCAGATTGCATTCACATCAATTATGTTTGCCGTTTGCAACAATATAAGATATGTTTGTGGGCAAATGTGACAATGACAAATGGCTGATGATTTCAGCACAGAATGTGTTGGATATCTTGCATCCTTTTCAATATTTTCACAAATATAGAATATTTTTAACACCGCACAGGCACACAGAGAGTAAAGAAGTGGATTAAGTGGCTCTGTGGCTACATTTACATGACTATTCTGTGGGAGGGCATTGGCCTGAGAAAAGTGGGCTTGTGATGATAGGTTCTAGTCCCCAACCAGACGGAATGTTGATAGGAAAGGCGAATGAACAGCACTTGTCGCACTCTATTTTCCAACACTAATGTGCCCTCAAACAAGCTCCTTAATCCCCGAGTTGCTCCTGGTGAGCATCTGAGTGCCTTGCATGGTGCCACTCTGACATTGGTATGTGTGAACGTGTGGCATAATTCTAAAGTACTTTGAGTGTCTGCCTCAGGTGGAAAGTGCTCGACAGAAATGCAACAGGTTTTTTTTTTTTACCTACATACTTTCACTGGATAGATAGATATATACACATGGCTGAAATTAAACAAGTATTTGAATTTTTATTAATTATTATTATTATTATTATGAGAGATGGATAAAGGAACTGTATAAAACTTTAGCACAATCCTCAGTTTAGTACTTTTGCTTTTGGTATTATAATTTGTGGAATTATAACTGGTTTTATAAATTTAGTGCACAGCATTAACAAGCACCTGGCTCTATGGGATTGGAAATGAACTACCTGTATGGGCCGGTGTCACAGACCGAAAGGTCCCCCTAAAAATTGTTCCCCACTGATGACGCGGTTCATGGATTAACACCTCGTTTCTGCTTCAAACTGACTTTAGAATGATTTAAGAGGTTTTACCTTTATCATCTGATGGTTAATAATTCCATTAATCCATTTGATTGCTTTGGGTGAAGAGACTCCATCTCAGACGTGCTGCTCTGGTCCGAAATGACGCATACGCTGATGCAAAAGGTGGACTGATTTTTAGGGGTGGACCGTTCGGACTGTGACACTGGCATTCCATTTCAGATGTGGGCTTCAGGCTGCTCGTCTGTGTCCTTCTGTATTGCTCCAGTCCAACCAGCTGCAAATGGGTACACAGTAAAATCACCAATGTTAAATTAACACTGCCAGTGTACATAGTGGGACCATATGTACACTGGCAGTGTTAATTTAACACTTGTGATTTTACTGTGTACCAGCCTGGGCTTGTGAAGTAACCTGCAATGGACTACTGTCGTAGCATTTCCTCTGCTTAATGCTCCAGTATTTGATGATAATCACCAGCTCTCTCAGCTTCAGGGCCTGAATACGACGTCTTCACTCGAGAGCCTTAAGTAGCATCAAAGCAAAGCTTTAATTTGCAAAAACAAACAATGTAGCCTTTGTGACACGTCATTTAAAGGAGTTGTTCTGTTGTTTTGAAACAGAAGTGACCAATTTTGTTGTTTGTAGTTTAGATTAGTGCTGCCAAACTATCAAGCTTATCTTGCTACCTGGAGCAGTACAGACAGCTGGACCTGTTGTTAGCAGCTTATCATCAAATCAGAATTTGAGGGAGAAGTCGCAGTGTTCCACTGTTTTTTTTTTTTTAATTGTGGGGATGAAATGTCATTTCTATGACAGCACAAGCGCAACACCCATGGGCATGATGTCCCTGGCCATAACGAATCTCAGTCGCATGGAGTCAAGAGGCTCCATCCAGGCATCCATTAAAAGCCAGAGTGACATTGGTTGGTCTCAAGGACAACTACACAGGAATGCTTTTAACGGTGGCTCCTGTGGGAGCAGAAAATAAATTTTATTAAATCAAATTAACTGCAAAGATCAGCCAAGACACAGCTGTCTCCACTGAAATACTCAGCACAATATCTGTCCTTTGTGTGCGTGTACATCTGTCTAACCTAATAAAAATCTTCTTTTTCATTCCTTCTAGTCAATTCAAGTTACGCCAAAATCACATGCGTGTCTCTCAGAGGGCTGTCCATTCTGATGGAGAGGAGAAGAACAACATCCATTTAATTTTAAAGACTCTACTGGGTTTTAGCAGCGTGTGGTTTTGTTAAACTAGGACACGGTGTCATTGATGCAAAGCACCCAAAACCAGGACAATGTTATCAAACCGCAGAGCTGCAGCACCAGCAGCTTCAGACCTGCAGACCGACCTGCAACTCTATCACCTGCAAGCAAATACTACGGCAAATTTAAATCAGGTCTCCAGGACTGTCTGTGTCATTAAAAACTGAAATGCATATTATTCATATTATTATTATTATGGCAGCACTGTGGCTTAGTGGTTAGCACTGTTACCTCACAGCGAGAAGGTCATGGGTTCAATTACCGCCTGTGGCCTTTCTGTGTGGAGTTTGCACATTCTCCCTGTGTTTGCGTGGGTTTCTTCCGGGTGCTCCAGTTTTTCCTTCCACATCCAGAGACATGCAGGTTAGGTGGATTGGAGTCTTTAAATTGTCCGTAGGTGTGCGAGTGGGTGTGAATGTGTTTGTTTGTCTGTTTGTGGCCCTGTGACAGACTGGCGTCCTGTCCTGGGTGTACCCCGCCTCACTCTCTATGACTGCTGGGATAGGCTCTAGTCCCCCGCGACTCTTGATTGGACTAACAGATTGAAGATGAGTGTGAGTGTGTGTGTATCACTCTGGCATGTGTCACTGCTGGCTGGTATCATAAAAAAAACATATATATATATATATATATATATATATATATATATATATATATGACCGGTATTGTATCACTTCCTGTTCCGGAGCACAGCGGTGTTTTGCTGTATCTGTTAGCTGTTAAATCTGCGCAGTTAGATTGATCTAGAATAACGATTTATTTCACAGTGTAATCTTCACGTGCCTTAACTAAAGCACTCCCTCTGCTGAATCACCTCTAAATTATTTACACATTATTCACTTCGTGTGTTTTTAGGAATCCGCTAGCTTAGCGCAGCTACTAGCTCTTAGCCAGTTTAGCATTTCGGCTTCTCCTGTCTCTCCTGCACTTTTCTGCTCTGGGTGTGAAATGTTTAGTTATTCCTCGGCCTCCTTTAGCAGTAATGGTACTTGTAATAAGTGTAGCTTATTCGTACCTTTGGAGGCCAGGCTGGGTGAATTGGAGACTCGGCTCCGCACCGTGGAAAATTCTACAGCTAGCCAGGCCCCTGTAGTCGGTGCGGACCAAGGTAGCTTAGCCGCCGTTAGTTCCCTTCCAGCAGATCCTGAGCAGCCGGGAAAGCAGGCCAACTGGGTGACTGTGAGGAGGAGGTGTAGCCCTAAACAGAAGCCCTGTGTACACCACCAACCTGTTCACATTTCTAACCGTTTTACCCCACTCGGTGACACACCCGCCGAGGATCAAACTCTGGTTATTGGCGACTCTGTTTTGAGAAATGTGAAGTTAGCGACACCAGCAACCATAGTCAATTGTCTTCCGGGGGCCAGAGCAGGTGACATCGAAGGAAATTTGAAACTGCTAGCTAAGGCTAAGCGTAAATTTGGTAAGATTGTAATTCACGTCGGCAGTAATGACACCCGGTTACGCCAATCGGAGGTCACTAAAATTAACATTGAATCGTGTGTAACTTTGCAAAAACAATGTCGGACTCTGTAGTTTTCTCTGGGCCCCTCACCAATCGGACCAGGAGTGACAGTTTAGCCGCATGTTCTCCTTGAATTGCTGGCTGTCTGAGTGGTGTCCAAAAAATGAGGTGGGCTTCATAGATAATTGGCAAAGCTTCTGGGGAAAACCTGGTCTTGGTAGGAGAGACAGCATCCATCCCACTTTGGATGGAGCAGCTCTCATTTCTAGAAATCTGGCCAGTTTTCTTAAATCCTCCAAACCGTGACTATCCAGGGTTGGGACCAGGAAGCAGAGTTGTAGTCTTACACACCTCTCTGCAGCTTCTCTCCCCCTGCCATCCCCTCATTACCCCATCCCCGTAGAGACGATGCCTGCTCCCAGACCACCAATAACCAGTAAAAATCTATTTAAGCATAAAAATTCAAAAAGAAAAAATAATATAGCACGTTCAACTGCACCACAGACTAAAACAGTTAAATGTGGTCTATTAAACATTAGGTCTCTCTCTTCTAAGTCCCTGTTAGTAAATGATATAATAATTGATCAACATATTGATTTATTCTGCCTTACAGAAACCTGGTTACAGCAGGATGAATATGTTAGTTTAAATGAGTCACACTAACTGCCAGAACGCTCATAGCACGGGCCGAGGCGGAGGATTAGCAGCAATATTCCATTCCAGCTTATTAATTAATCCAAAACCCAGACAGAGCTTTAATTCATTTGAAAGCTTGACTCTTAGTCTTGTCCATCCAAATTGGAAGTCCCAAAAACCAGTTTTATTTGTTATTATCTATCATCCACCTGGTCGTTACTGTGAGTTTCTCTGTGAATTTTCAGACCTTTTGTCTGACTTAGTGCTTACCTCAGATAAGATAATTATAGTGGGCGATTTTAACATCCACACAGATGCTGAGAATGACAGCCTCAACACTGCATTTAATCTATTATTAGACTCAATTGGCTTTGCTCAAAATGTAAATAAGTCCACCCACCACTTTAATCATATCTTAGATCTTGTTCTGACTTATGGTATGGAAATAGAAGACAACAGTATTCCCTGAAAACTCCCTTCTGTCTGATAATTTCTTAATAACATTTACATTTACTCTGATGGACTACCCAGCAGTGGGGAATAAGTTTCATTACACTAGAAGTCTTTCAGAAAGCGCTGTAACTAGGTTTAAGGATATGATTCCTTCTTTATGTTCTCTAATACCATATACCAACACAGTGCAGAGTAGCTACCTAAACTCTGTAAGTGAGATAGAGTATCTCGTCAATAGTTTTACATCCTCATTGAAGACAACTTTGGATGCTGTAGCTCCTCTGAAAAAGAGAGCTTTAAATCAGAAGTGCCTGACTCCGTGGTATAACTCACAAACTCGCAGCTTAAAGCAGATAAGTTGGAGAGGAAATGGTGTCTCACTAATTTAGAAGATCTTCACTTAGCCTGGAAAAAGAGACTGTTGCTCTATAAAAAAGCCCTCCGTAAAGCTAGGACATCTTACTACTCATCACTAATTGAAGAAAATAAGAACAACCCCAGGTTTCTTTTCAGCGCTGTAGCCAGGCTGTCAAAGAGTCAGAGCTCTATTGAGCCGAGTATTCCTTTAACTTTAACTAGTAATGACTTCATGACTTTCTTTGCTAATAAAATTTTAACTATTAGAGAAAAAATTACTCATAACCATCCAAAAGACGTATCGTTATCTTTGGCTGCTTTCAGTGATGCCGGTATTTGGTTAGATTCTTTCTCTCCGATTGTTCTGTCTGAGTTATTTTCATTAGTTACTTCCTCCAAACCATCAACATGTCTATTAGACCCCATTCCTACCAGGCTGCTCAAGGAAGCCCTACCATTAATTAATGCTTCGATCTTAAATATGATCAATCTATCTTTATTAGTTGGCTATGTACCACAGGCTTTTAAGGTGGCAGTAATTAAACCATTACTTAAAAAGCCATCACTTGACCCAGCTATCTTAGCTAATTATAGGCCAATCTCCAACCTTCCTTTTCTCTCAAAAATTCTTGAAAGGGTAGTTGTAAAACAGCTAACTGATCATCTGCAGAGGAATGGTCTATTTGAAGAGTTTCAGTCAGGTTTTAGAATTCATCATAGTACAGAAACAGCATTAGTGAAGGTTACAAATTATCTTCTTATGGCCTCAGACAGTGGACTCATCTCTGTGCTTGTTCTGTTAGACCTCAGTGCTGCTTTTGATACTGTTGACCATAAAATTTTATTACAGAGATTAGAGCATGTCATAGGTATTAAAGGCACTGCACTGCGATGGTTTGAATCATATTTATCTAATAGATTACAATTTGTTCATGTAAATGGGGAATCGTCTTCACAGACTAAGGTTAATTATGGAGTTCCACAAGTTTCTGTGCTAGGACCAATTTTATTCACTTTATACATGTTTCCCTTAGGCAGTATTATTAGACGGCATTGCTTAACTTTTCATTGTTACGCAGATGATACCCAGCTTTATCTATCCATGAAGCCAGAGGACACACACCAATTACTTAAACTGCAGGATTGTCTTACAGACATAAAGACATGGATGACCTCTAATTTCCTGCTTTTAAACTCAGATAAAACTGAAGTTATTGTACTTGGCCCCACAAATCTTAGAAACATGGTGTCTAACCAGATCCTTACTCTGGATGGCATTACCCTGACCTCTAATAATACTGTGAGAAATCTTGGAGTCATTTTTAATCAGGATATGTCATTCAATGCGCATATTAAACAAATATGTAGGACTGCTTTTTTGCATTTGCGCAATATCTCTAAAATTAGAAAGGTCTTGTCTCAGAGTGATGCTGAAAAACTAATTCATGCATTTATTTCCTCTAGGCTGGACTATTGTAATTCATTATTATCAGGTTGTCCTAAAAGTTCCCTGAAAAGCCTTCAGTTAATTCAAAATGCTGCAGCTAGAGTACTGACAAGGACTAGAAGGAGAGAGCATATCTCACCCATATTGGCCTCTCTTCATTGGCTTCCTGTTAATTCTAGAATAGAATTTAAAATTCTTCTTCTTACTTATAAGGTTTTGAATAATCAGGTCCCATCTTATCTTAGGGACCTCATAGTACCATATCACCCCAATAGAGCGCTTCGCTTTCAGACTGCAGGCTTACTTGTAGTTCCTAGGGTTTGTAAGAGTAGAATGGGAGGCAGAGCCTTCAGCTTTCAGGCTCCTCTCCTGTGGAACCAGCTCCCAATTCAGATCAGGGAAACAGACACCCTTTCTACTTTTAAGATTAGGCTTAAAACTTTCCTTTTTGCTAAAGCTTATAGTTAGGGCTGGATCAGGTGACCCTGAACCATCCCTTAGTTATGCTGCTATAGACTTAGACTGCTGGGGGGTTCCCATGATGCACTGAGTGTTTCTTTCTCTTTTTCCTCTGTATGCACCACTCTGCATTTAATCATTAGTGATTGATCTCTGACCCCTCCACATCATGTCTTTTTCCTGGTTCTCTCCCTCAGCCCCAACCAGTCCCAGCAGAAGACTGCCCCTCCCTGAGCTTGGTTCTGCTGGAGGTTTCTTCCTGTTAACAGGGAGTTTTTCCTTCCCACTGTCGCCAAGTGCTTGTTCACAGGGGGTCATTTTGACCGTTGGGGTTTTTCCGTAATTATTGTATGGCTTTGCCTTACAATATAAGGCACCTTGGGGCAACTGTTTGTTGTGATTTGGTGCTATATAAATAAAATTGACACAGTTACAGTTATGTATGTAGTGAGGAGTTGTATCAGTGCCCCCAAACTGAGATGCAGCCCCGTGGTCACGCTGGGCCCCACAGCCATGGCAAGCAATGCGACAAGACCATTACCTCGTACCATCCAGAGGCGAGAACCAGCCATGTAGAATCCACACCCCCGACAGAGAGAGCAAGTTAACCTGGGACCACCCACTGGAGCAAGATTTAGCAATATCCCAACACACCACCACCCCATGTACCAGGGTAACTAAAGGTCTCCCCCTACCTGTCAATGCCATGCATGCAACACCCCCCAAGTCATCATGGAGGCAACCCAAAGGGGGTACCAGACAGGCCTCAAGCACACCACATCCAGCACACCCTGACCCACATATACAACCCCTGGCAAAAATTATGGAATCACCGGCCTCGGAGGATGTTCATTCAGTTGTTTAATTTTGTAGAAAAAAGCAGATGACAGACATGACACAAAACTAAAGTCTTTTCAAATGGCAACTTCTGGCTTTACGAAACACTATAAGAAATCAAGAAAAAAAGATTGTGACAGTCAGTAACGGTTACTTTTTTAGACCAAGCAGAGGAAAAAAATATGGACTCACTCAATTCTGAGGAATAAATTATGGAATCACCCTGTAAATTTTCATCCCCAAAACTAACACCTGCATCAAATCACATCTGCTTGTTAGTCTGCATCTAAAAAGGAGTGATCACACCTTGGAGAGCTGTTGCACCAAGTGGACTGACATGAATCATGGCTCTAACACGAGAGATGTCAGTTGAAACAAAGGAGAGGATTATCAAACTCTTAAAAGAGGGTAAATCATCACGCAATGTTGCAAAAGATGTTGGTTGTTCACAGTCAGCTGTGTCTAAACTCTGGACCAAATACAAACAACATGGGAAGGTTGTTAAAGGCAAACATACTGGTAGACCAAGGAAGACATCAAAGCGTCAAGACAGAAAACTTAAAGCAATATGTCTCAAAAATCGAAAATGCACAACAAAACAAATGAGGAACGAATGGGAGGAAACTGGAGTCAACGTCTGTGACCGAACTGTAAGAATCCGCCTAAAGGAAATGGGATTTACATACAGAAAAGCTAAACGAAAGCCATCATTAACACCTAAACAGAAAAAAACAAGGTTACAATGGGCTAAAGAAAAGCAATCGTGGACTGTGGACGACTGGATGAAAGTCATATTCAGTGATGAATCTCGAATCTGCATTGGGCAAGGTGATGATGCTGGAACTTTTGTTTGGTGCCATTCCAATGAGATTTATAAAGATGACTGCCTGAAGACAACATGTAAATTTCCACAGTCATTGATGATATGGAGCTGCATGTCATGTAAAGGCACTGGGGAGATGGCTGTCATTACATCATCAATAAATGCACAAGTTTACGTTGATATTTTGGACACTTTTCTGATGTTTAAGGATGATGAAATCATTTTTCAAGAAGATAATGCATCTTGCCATAGAGCAAAAACTGTGAAAACATTCCTTGCAAAAAGACACATAGGGTCACTTTCATGACATAGGGTTAATGTCAACGAGCAGATCTGATTTGATGCAGGTGTTAGTTTTGGGGATGGAAATTTACAGGGTGATTCCATAATTTATTCCTCA
The DNA here is from genome assembly GCF_902500255.1 of Thalassophryne amazonica. Taxonomy (NCBI): domain Eukaryota; kingdom Metazoa; phylum Chordata; class Actinopteri; order Batrachoidiformes; family Batrachoididae; genus Thalassophryne; species Thalassophryne amazonica. The sequence continues at coordinate 5,471,625 of NC_047118.1, forward strand.
GAATTGAGTGAGTCCATATTTTTTTCCCTCTGCTTGGTCTAAAAAAGTAACCGTTACTGACTGCCACAATCTTTTTTTCTTGATTTCTTATAGTGTTTTTTAAAGCCAGAAAGTTGCCATTTGAAATGACTTTAGTTTTGTGTCATGTCTGTGATCTGCTTTTTTTTCTACAAAATTAAACAACTGAATGAACGTCCTCCGAGGCCAGTGATTCCGTAATTATTGCCAGGGGTTGTAGAAATGAAGCTGAGATTATAATACACAGATTGTGTGATAAGGATAACATGTGCAGGATTGAATTCCAGTTATTTATTTATTCATTTTTGTTGTTGTTTTGGGGAGAGGTGTACGTAGACATGTCTGCAAGTGGTTATATGCCAACAGCACTTCTTTGCATCCTGGCTGGTATTATTATAAAACACTTTCGTTTTCCATATCGGAACTTTTATTGCACTCAAAATTCTATTTGAACATGAAACACACACACACACACACACACAGTTTGCTGTGGCGGTGCTGGTAACAATACAGCACTCTCAGGCTGTAGAGATTTCACAGGATCATTTTACCTTCACAGCTTCTTGTGTAAAATTATTAGTTGTTAAATTGTTTTGCATGATCAGTTTCAGAACCTTTTCTCAGCATGTTCCAGGTGCCAGTTTTACTCAACTCCCAAATAGGCAAATTGAAGAGCTTCATATACTCCAAACATGCACAAATTCTACGTATATGCGCAGACGTGGACGTGATTCATGGCTGCAGGTGGAGCTGAGCCAACACCATTTTGGTGTTTGGTGGCCGTATGGTTTAAGATAACCATATTTTCCTGGCTATAAGTCACACCAGACTACACAGTAAATCACACCTTTTTCTGTGTTATGATCTCTTTAATTTGGGATTTTTGTGCATTGTTGTAGTGTATTTTTTATTATTGGCATTTATTCTTTTGTTATTGGAGTTTATTTATTTATACTTTGATTGTTGGGAAAGTTTTATATAAACAGTCATAATTACAATTATTAAGAACAAATGTGAATTTTTAATATAGAAGTTTCACTGGGGTATACATTGCACATCTGTCTTTATTCAGAGTATGCTTTTTTTCAGTGGTAGAACAAACTTTCTCTTTTTCCTTTTCAGATGTTGCACGGTCTCTCTCACAGCTCTACTCGTGCACTCAGTCTCTGCTCACTCACAGATTTGCTCTGTTCTTGTTCAAAACTGTACATCTGCACACAGATATACCGCTGCTTGCACATATTTCATGTGCTCCTACTTAACCTCACCCTCCTCAAAGCTCAAACAGTTTCTGTGCACTGTTAAAACCGATCTCTGCTCTTGCGCTCGGATTTTTGTGATACAACAGTGTCTTGTTGTTGCATAGCCAGACCAACATTTCAAATTCAAATATTTTTTTTAAACAGGATAAAAAATGATTTTTTTTTTTTTTTTGCAGTCTGTTTGTACAGTAGTGTTCAGAATAATAGTAGTGCTATGTGACTAAAAAGATTAATCCAGGTTTTGAGTATATTTCGTATTGTTACATGGGAAATAAGGTACCAGTGGATTCAGTAGATTCTCACAAATCCAAAAAGACCAAGCATTCATGATATGCACACTCTTAAGGCTATGAAATTGGGCTATTAGTAAAAAAAAAAAGTAGAAAAGGGGGTGTTCACAATAATAGTAGTGTGGCATTCAGTCAGTGAGTTCATCAATTTTGTGGAACAAACAGGTGTGAATCAGGTGTCCCCTATTTAAGGATGAAGCCAGCACCTGTTGAACATGCTTTTCTCTTTGAAAGCCTGAGGAAAATGGGACGTTCAAGACATTGTTCAGAAGAACAGCGTAGTTTGATTAAAAAGTTGATTGGAGAGGGGGAAACTTATATGCAGGTGCAAAACATTATAGGCTGTTCATCTACAATGATCTCCAATGCTTTAAAATGGACAAAAAAACCAAACAAACAGAGACTTGTGGAAGAAAATGGAAAACCATCAAAATGGATAGAAGAATAACCAGAATGGCAAAGGCTCACCCAAGCTAATTTATTTGCAAGAATCCCCCGCAAAGTCCCTCTGTTAAATAAAGACATGTGCAGAAGAGGTTACAATTTGCCAGAGAACACATTAACTGGCCTAAAGAGAAATGGAGGAATATTTTGTGGACTGATGAGAGTAAAATTGTTATTTTTGGGTCCAAGGGCCACAGACAGTTTGTGAGACGACCCCCAAACTCTGAATTCAAGCCACAGTTCACAGTGAAGACAGTGAAGCATGGTGGTGCAAGCATCATGATATGGGCATGTTTCTCCTACTATGGTGTTGGCCCTATATATCGCATACCAGGTATCATGGATCAGTTTGGATATGTCAGAATACTTGAAGAGGTCATGTTGCCTTATGCTGAAGAGGTCATGCCCTTGAAAATGTGTTTCAACAAGACAATGACCCCAAGCACACTAGTAAACGAGCAAAATCTTGGTTCCAAACCAACAAAATTAATGCCTCGCAGATGTGAAGAAATCATGAAAAACTGTGGTTACAGAACTAAATACTAGTTTAGAGATTCACAGGATTGTTAAAAAAGCAGTTTGAACATAATAGTTTTGAGTTTGTAGCGTCAACAGCAGATGCTACTATTATTGTGAACACCCCCTTTTCTACTTTTTTTTTTACTAATAGCCCCATTTCATAGCCTTAAGAGTGTGCATATCATGAATGCTTGGTCTTGTTGGATTTGTGAGAATCTACTGAATCTACTGGTACCTTGTTTCCAATGTAACAATAATAAATATACTCAAAACCTGGACTAATCTTTTTAGTCACATAGCACTACTATTATTCTGAACACTACTGTATATATATAAGGTTTTTTTCATCGCTCTTGCTTTAAGTGGAAATGAGCTGCTGCTTGAAATGCACTGTCAGAAGGTGTGTCGCAGAGTACAAATCAGCCCAGTGGCTCTGTAATTTTAAATTTAACTTTTATTTCACCAGGTTAGTCCCATTGAAATCTCTATTACAAGGGAGACCTGGACAATCATAAAGTTTCCAGTTCACCTAACTTGCATGTCTTTGTATGTGGGAGGAAGCCGGAGCACCGGAGGAAACCCATGCAAACACAGGGAGAACATGCAAACGCCACACAGAGAGGCCACAGGTGGGAATCAATCCCATGACCTTCTTCCTGTGAGGCAACAGTGCTAACCACTAAGCCACCGTGCTGCCAATTTTGCGGATGTTGAGGATGTTTATTGTGAATCCTCAAATGTGGCAAAAGGGCACCTTCCCAATCATTTTAGAGGAACTACATGAGTGTAAAAGAGGCACTTGCAGTACTACCATAAATTAACTAAAATCAAGTGCTTTCAAACCTGAAAATTATTTGGTGTAGTTATTAATATGTTCTTGCTTTTGAGATTACATATGGCCCTGATTCCCAAATTGCCAAAGAACACATCAATCAATCAATCAATCAATCAATCAATCAATTTTTTTATATAGCGCCAAATCACAACAAACAGTTGCCCCAAGGCGCTTTATATTGTAAGGCAAGGCCATACAATAATGATGTAAAACCCCAACGGTCAAAACGACCCCCTGTGAGCAAGCACTTGGCTACAGTGGGAAGGAAAAACTCCCTTTTAACAGGAAGAAACCTCCAGCAGAACCAGGCTCAGGGAGGGGCAGTCTTCTGCTGGGACTGGTTGGGGCTGAGGGAGAGAACCAGGAAAAAGACATGCTGTGGAGGGGAGCAGAGATCGATCACTAATGATTAAATGCAGAGTGGTGCATACAGAGCAAAAAGAGAAAGAAACAGTGCATCATGGGAACCCCCCAGCAGTCTACGTCTATAGCAGCATAACTAAGGGATGGTTCAGGGTCACCTGATCCAGCCCTAACTATAAGCTTTAGCAAAAAGGAAAGTTTTAAGCCTAATCTTAAAAGTAGAGAGGGTGTCTGTCTCCCTGATCTGAATTGGGAGCTGGTTCCACAGGAGAGGAGCCTGAAAGCTGAAGGCTCTGCCTCCCATTCTACTCTTACAAACCCTAGGAACTACAAGTAAGCCTGCAGTCTGAGAGCGAAGCGCTCTATTGGGGTGATATGGTACTACGAGGTCCCTAAGATAAGATGGGACCTGATTATTCAAAACCTTATAAGTAAGAAGAAGAATTTTAAATTCTATTCTAGAATTAACAGGAAGCCAATGAAGAGAGGCCAATATGGGTGAGATATGCTCTCTCCTTCTAGTCCCCGTCACTACTCTAGCTGCAGCATTTTGAATTAACTGAAGGCTTTTTAGGGAACTTTTAGGACAACCTGATAATAATGAATTACAATAGTCCAGCCTAGAGGAAATAAATGCATGAATTAGTTTTTCAGCATCACTCTGAGACAAGACCTTTCTGATTTTAGAGATATTGCGTAAATGCAAAAAAGCAGTCCTACATATTTGTTTAATATGCGCTTTGAATGACATATCCTGATCAAAAATGACTCCAAGATTTCTCACAGTATTACTAGAGGTCAGGGTAATGCCATCCAGAGTAAGGATCTGGTTAGACACCATGTTTCTAAGATTTGTGGGGCCAAGTACAATAACTTCAGTTTTATCTGAGTTTAAAAGCAGGAAATTAGAGGTCATCCATGTCTTTATGTCTGTAAGACAATCCTGCAGTTTAGCTAATTGGTGTGTGTCCTCTGACTTCATGGATAGATAAAGCTGGGTATCATCTGCGTAACAATGAAAATTTAAGCAATACCGTCTAATAATACTGCCTAAGGGAAGCATATATAAAGTGAATAAAATTGGTCCTAGCACAGAACCTTGTGGAACTCCATAATTAACTTTAGTCTGTGAAGAAGATTCCCCATTTACATGAACAAATTGTAATCTATTAGACAAATATGATTCAAACCACCGCAGCGCAGTGCCTTTAATACCTATGGCATGCTCTAATCTCTGTAATAAAATTTTATGGTCAACAGTATCAAAAGCAGCACTGAGGTCTAACAGAACAAGCACAGAGATGAGTCCACTGTCCGAGGCCATAAGAAGATCATTTGTAACTTTCACTAATGCTGTTTCTGTACTATGATGAATTCTAAAACCTGACTGAAACTCTTCAAATAGACCATTCCTCTGCAGATGATCAGTTAGCTGTTTTACAACTACCCTTTCAAGAATTTTTGAGAGAAAAGGAAGGTTGGAGATTGGCCTATAATTAGCTAAGATAGCTGGGTCAAGTGATGGCTTTTTAAGTAATGGTTTAATTACTGCCACCTTAAAAGCCTGTGGTACATAGCCAACTAACAAAGATAGATTGATCATATTTAAGATCGAAGCATTAAATAATGGTAGGGCTTCCTTGAGCAGCCTGGTAGGAATGGGGTCTAATAAACATGTTGATGGTTTGGATGAAGTAACTAATGAAAATAACTCAGACAGAACAATCGGAGAGAAAGAGTCTAACCAAATACCGGCATCACTGAAAGCAGCCAAAGATAACGATACGTCTTTGGGATGGTTATGAGTAATTTTTTCTCTAATAGTTAAAATTTTGTTAGCAAAGAAAGTCATGAAGTCATTACTAGTTAAAGTTAATGGAATACTCAGCTCAATAGAGCTCTGACTCTTTGTCAGCCTGGCTACAGTGCTGAAAAGAAACCTGGGGTTGTTCTTATTTTCTTCAATTAGTGATGAGTAGAAAGATGTCCTAGCTTTACGGAGGGCTTTTTTATAGAGCAACAGACTCTTTTTCCAGGCTAAGTGAAGATCTTCTAAATTAGTGAGACGCCATTTCCTCTCCAACTTACGGGTTATCTGCTTTAAGCTACGAGTTTGAGAGTTATACCACGGAGTCAGACACTTCTGATTTAAAGCTCTCTTTTTCAGAGGAGCTACAGCATCCAAAGTTGTCTTCAATGAGGATGTAAAACTATTGACGAGATACTCTATCTCACTTACAGAGTTTAGGTAGCTACTCTGCACTGTGTTGGTATATGGCATTAGAGAACATAAAGAAGGAATCATATCCTTAAACCTAGTTACAGCGCTTTCTGAAAGACTTCTAGTGTAATGAAACTTATTCCCTACTGCTGGGTAGTCCATCAGAGTAAATGTAAATGTTATTAAGAAATGATCAGACAGAAGGGAGTTTTCAGGGAATACTGTTAAGTCTTCTATTTCCATACCATAAGTCAGAACAAGATCTAAGATATGATTAAAGTGGTGGGTGGACTCATTTACTTTTTGAGCAAAGCCAATAGAGTCTAATAATAGATTAAATGCAGTGTTGAGGCTGTCATTCTCAGCATCTGTGTGGATGTTAAAATCGCCCACTATAATTATCTTATCTGAGCTAAGCACTAAGTCAGACAAAAGGTCTCAAAATTCACAGAGAAACTCACAGTAACGACCAGGTGGACGATAGATAATAACAAATAAAACTGGTTTTTGGGACTTCCAATTTGGATGGACAAGACTAAGAGACAAGCTTTCAAATGAATTAAAGCTCTGTCTGGGTTTTTGATTAATTAATAAGCTGGAATGGAAGATTGCTGCTAATCCACCGCCCCGGCCCGTGCTACGAGCATTCTGACAGTTAGTGTGACTCGGGGGTGTTGACTCATTTAAACTAACATATTCATCCTGCTGTAACCAGGTTTCTGTTAGGCAGAATAAATCAATATGTTGATCAATTATTATATCATTTACCAACAGGGACTTAGAAGAGAGAGACCTAATGTTTAATAGACCACATTTAACTGTTTTAGTCTGTGGTGCAGTTGAAGGTGCTATATTATTTTTTCTTTTTGAATTTTTATGCTTAAATAGATTTTTGCTGGTTATTGGTAGTCTGGGAGCAGGCACCGTCTCTACGGGGATGGGGTAATGAGGGGATGGCATCAACTGGCCTAAAGAGAAATGGAGGAATATTTTGTGGACTGATAAGAGTAAAATTGTTCTTTTTGGGTCCAAGGGCTGCAGACAGTTTGTGAGACGACCCCCAAACTCTGAATTCAAGCCACAGTTCACAGTGAAGACAGTGAAGCATGGTGGTGCATACATCATGATATGGGCATGTTTCTCCTACTATGGTGTTGGGCCTATGTATCGCATGCCAGGTATCATGGATCAGTTTGGATATGTCAAAATACTTGAAGAGGTCATGTTGCCTTATGCTGAAGAGCACATGCCCTTGAAATGGATGTTTCAACAAAACAATGACCCCAAGCACACCAGTAAACGAGCAAAATCTTGGTTCCAAACCAACAAAATGAATGTTTAGGAGTGGCCTGCCCAATCCCCGGACCTAAATCCAATTGAGAACTTGTGGGGTGACATCAAAAAACCTGTTTCTGAAGCAAAACCAAGAAATGTGAATGAATTGTGGGATGTTGTTATTCTTGGAGTGGAATCACAGCTGAAAGGTATCACAAGTTGGTTGACTCCATGCCTCGCAGATGTGAAGAAATCATGAAAAACTGTGGTTATACAACTAAATACTAGTTTAGTGATTCACAGGATTGCTAAAAAAGCAGTTTGAACATAATATTTTTGAGTTTGTAGCATCAACAGCAGATGCTACTATTATTGTGAACACCCCCTTTTCTACTTTTTTTTTTTTTACTAATAGCCCAATTTCATAGCCTTAAGAGTGTGCATATCATGAATGCTTGGTCTTGTTGGATTTGTGAGAATCTACTGAATCTACTGGTACCTTGTTTCCCATGTGACAATAAGAAATATACTCAAAACCTGGATTCATCTTTTTAGTCACATAGCACTACTATTATTCTGAACACTACTGTATATGTAGATTATACATGACAGTTTTTACACCAAATTACAGTAGGGAAGCCAGGGCACAGTGGATAAGAAATGTTGTTTTGTGGCAGCATAAATACATTATGCATAGGTTAAGGTCATTCTATTGTGGATTTAATACAGCAAATTATTGTTTATAAGGCTGTGTTATTTATTTCTCCCCAAGTGTAACTTACAGGTGTTTAAAATTGAATTTAAAATTTTTGATTCACTGTGCCCCAGACATTAATTCACAGGGCACAGTGAATCAACTTGGAATATAATGAAAAAACACATGATTATATGTCATTATTTCTTCAAAGTTATTAAATATATGCTGATGCATATATAAACTATAATCCAGAAAACCAGCTATGTAATGTGAGTGTCTTATATAGTGATATAAATCCTTTAGAAACTATTATAAATACAACTGTCATAATTTATGTTCAAATATGAAAACAGTTGTGTATATACACAAATAGAAAAAAAATGTATAAGCTTCAACAAGTAATATTTGTCATCCATTTGATACTGGGGCTTAGTAAATCACTTTCTAGACTGATTGACTGTGGCCCGATTCACTGTGCCCTGGGTGCATGTGACACACATGAGTCATATTGTCAAATAGCTGATAGTCTGGAGAAGACATAACACATGCTCATCAGTTGGACGGGGTAGTCTTCTAACTAATAGCAATTTTTTGGGCCACCTTTCCTCTGTTGTGAGAAATAAATACAAAGACACTCACATCCACAAAATTTACTTTTGATAGGAAAAACACTGACTTCACTTGCCACTTAGTTTTACCCTTAATGTGTCCAAAAACAAAACACTCATTTATAAGAGGGGTGTCTTTATGCATAAAAATATGGCATAACTGCTGCAAATATATATGTAGTTTTACAGATATAGCTACTGATTCACTGTGCCCTGTGATTCACCATGCCCCGGTTTTCCCTGACAGTTTTTAAATTATATACTGTTTTGAGCAAATGTTTTAGGCACACCAGAGTTAAGTATAATAAAAATAGCTTTTGATGCCCCTCTCCCCCCTTTTTTATTGCCATGTCAACACAATATCAGTTGCAACAAAAGTGAATATGTGAGCTATAACTTTTGTTATTAATAATAATTTCTTTGTCAGTGTGCTAGCCAGTTGAATACCACACAGAGTTGCAAATGATCATGCAATATAAAAATTATTGTAAAACACAATTACTCATAGTTTGTCACATCTTTCTTTCTTAAAACAGGTTTTGAAGTCGTGCGACTTATACTCCGGGGCAACTTATATACCCCCCCAAAATAAATAAATAAATAAATAATCACACCTAAATAGAACCCAGTTTTCATATTCATCGCACATTTAATTTATTTATGAATATTTATCAGGTTTTCGTGATTTTTAATGCATTTAAGATGCTCACTGAGGTGTGCAGACACCGAAGCCTTTGTGATGTTCTTCTACAGTCAGTTCCATAAGTATTTGGACAGTGATACAATTTTTGTAATTTTGTCTCTGCACACCATCACAATGGAGTTGAAATGCAACAATCCAGATGTTGTGGTGTTGGATATGAGGCCCAGTGGGTCGGTGCTCATCTCTAGTTTCTGTGGCGTAAAGCAGGTGAGAGTCCACGGCTCCCACCTGGCAGGATGTCATCCATCCTCGCAGGTTCCTTATGAGCCATTTTACAGCTGGGTGGGCTGAGACAATGTACATTAAGTGCCTTGACCAAGAACACAAACCGGTAGCACATTCGGGATATGATCCCAGATCTTCATATTGGCAGGCCAGCTCCACATTCACTGAGCTACCTGCTCTGCTTGCAGGGTAGTGTTTCATCTTTAATTTAAGGGGTTTATGAAAGATATTGCATTAGTCATTTATAAATTGTCCAGTTTTATATATTGCCCCTCTATTTTCATAATCCTTTAATAACTGGGCAGACTAAATCAATCATTCAGAAATGCAAATAGTGTGGTAGGAGACAAGTGAGGGAAGCCATCAAGATGCCCATGACTCATGACCCATGATTTTATTGTTAATTTTCTTATTTTTAATTTTTGACTACTGGGGTTTTATCTATCGTGATTCTATTGTATGTGCAGCACTTTGGAACATTTTTGTTGTTAAATGTGCAATATAAATAAAGTGGATTGGATTGGATGACTCATCTGAAGTACTTGTAGGTGTGTCTGTGTGGTTGTGACTGAACAAACTGTGCAAAGTCCAGTTTTTGCTTGTAGCATCAGCAGGCACAGCTTCATGGAGGAGTGGAACACACAAAGGTTTTCATTCAGGAAAGTGGATCAAATCTCACTTCTGGATTCTCACATGTATTCTGGCAAAATGAAGCTGAAATTTCACTCATGTGTTGGAGAGCAGGTAGATGAATGGATAAGGAGCTGGTCTGCTAATATTTAGATTTGGGTTTAAATCCTGCTCATGCTATCTGTCTGTGTTGTGGGACAAGACACTTAATCTACATTGTCTCTGCTATCTCAACAAGAAAAATTGATGCAACAATTTGCATTGATTTTTTAAATTTATTTCAACGTTCAACTGAATTAATGCCACAAGACTTCTCTAGTTAAGTTGAAATAACTTTAGTTAAGTTGAAGAGCCTTTTCCTCTTGTGCTCTGGCTCTGTGGAATGATCTGCCCACGCAGATACGACAGTCAGACTCGGTGGAGATTTTGAGATTTTCAAATCTAAACTGAAGACATCTTTTTTCTGTGTTTTATTGCTAGTATTTTCTGTTATTGCATGTCTTCTTTTATTCTTTTTTTTTTACTTATTTATGTTTTTATTCTTTTACTGTGTTTTTTAAAATCTTTTAATTCATTTTGTTCTGCTTTTTTAAGTTGTGTTGTGTGTATTGTTGTGAATTTGAATTTTGAAAGAACTATAACAAATCTATGCAAGTTGTTACATCACTTTTTCTTGTTGAGACAGCGGTTCATTTTTAGAGTGCAGCCCTAAATGGGTGATGGCCTTGCTCTGGAGAAATAACCTGTATTGGACTGGCATCCCATCCAGGGGGAGTGCTGGACTCTCCTCCGCTTGATGCTACGGAATCCGGAGATAGGCAAAGGCTCCTAAATAGGACTTATAGTTCATTTTAAGAAAATCCTTTTCCCTCTACTGCACCATGAAGCATTATAACTGCTGACGCAACAGACAAAAGTTGTGCAATGTACAGTCAAGAAGCCTATAACTGTGATTTGTTAAGGGTGTCTTTCTTGTTTGAAGAAAACTAGTTATAAAGTGATTATTTGCATTAAAAATAATCCTCATATTTAGTTTGTCCATTTACTTATGGCTGCTGAAATTGAAGAGACTGTTTTTATGTACGTAAATGGCTTTACTTCCGAAATAGTTAATGTAATATTTTGTTCTACCCATTGATTTGAAGCTGATAACCTCGACCACAAACACATCTTGATTCTTGATTTTTTTCATTTCAACTCCACTGTGGTCATGAACAGAGGAAAAATGAAAAATAAATAAATAAATAAATAAATGGTGTCATTGTCTCAATATTAGTGGACCTGACTGTATATTTGACTTTTGATACAACGTGACTCACAAAATATGCAGAAATTACACTAGCTATCAGCTTTTTATCTTCAATCATAGGCTGATGAGAGTCGGACATCAGTGTCCCTATTCCTGCTGTATTTTACATTATTGTGTGTCACTTTTCATTTACTTTGGGTGATCTTCTGCAAAGCTACAGGCAATAACACTGCAATCTCCGGTGCATCATATCACCTTATTTATCACCTGTGCCAATTGTCATTTCACAACGTTAGTACAACATACAAGTCTTTTCCTCTGCTGGTTTCTCTTTTTATTATAATGTTAAATAAATGCCTTGAAATGATGTTACAAGTTGAAATTTTGTATCACACATTAATACTAAGATGGCCATCCTTCACAGCAGACAAGTATCCTGATGCATTTAACTAGGTCACAGATGTAATGTGGAAAAAAAAAAAAAAAAAAAACTTCCCTAAAGCAACCTTCAAGGGAAAACTCCATGACAAGTGATGATGGCTTATTACCAGGAAAACTGTGTCCCTCACATCTTGCCTTTAAAAGTTTAATGATCACGTCCTGCTTGATGAGTGCACACAGCACATCGTATTTAAAATAATATGTTTCAAAAGTGCTGAAACAGAAGTTGAATTAAAATATTTTTTTCAGCATTCAGTATGTATGTAGCTCCCCAAAGATGCCAAATGTCCATGAGTGGAACTTCAGATCCACTCATGGACATTCTTCTTCATTTGTTCACATTTTTCACTGAAGTAAAAGACTGAAGATTTCTTATATACACTCAAAGATTTATTTCTCTCAAAATGTCTTTACAAATTTGTTAGAAATCTATATTTGTGAGCTCTTCACTTTTGCCAGGATAATCAATCTTGGCTGATTTGGCAAATCATGATATTAATTAAAGAAGATGATTATTGCACAGGCTTGCCTTTTCACAATTAATGTCACATTACAATTAAAGGCTAAAATTAAAATACAATGCAGATTGTTTTCTGTTTTGGAGCAGGTTGATTTTAATGAGCAGAGTGCAGTGGTCAGTCTGTGTGCATATATATATATATATATATATATATATATATATATATATACATACATATGAGGTCTGTGAGAAAAGTAGCGGACCTTTTTATTTTTTTCAAAAACCATATGGATTTGAATCGTGCGATTGCATCACCCAAGCTTGAACCTTCGTGCACATGCGTGAGTTTTTCACGCCTGTCGGTTGCGTCATTCGCCTGTGAGCAGGCTTTGTGTGAGCACTGGTCCACCCCTCTCGTCGGATTTTTATTGCGAATAAATGTCTGAACGATTTGGAGCTTTGCTGCATCAATTTTTTTTCCAGAAACTGTGAGAGACCTCCAGGTGGACACGTTCGGAAAATTATAATGGCTTTCAGGGGCGATTTTATGGGGATTATACAGATTAAGGAGTGTTACTGCCGCTTTAAGGACGGCCCACAACTGCTGAGAACACGGCGCGCTACCAGCGCTGATCGACATGCTCAAACAACCAGATCATTTCCAACGTGAAGGCTTTGTTGATCCGGGACCTCGTCTGACTTTCACAAAAAGGCAGAAGGCGTGGACATCAACACTTTTTTGGCACATTCCACTGTTACAGGAGTTTTTTTTCATGGAAAGAAAAACGGAGGGACGCGCCATGGAGCCGTTCATTACGAGGCACAAAACCACCTCCGTGTTGGTCTCACAGGACGGCTTTGAGATGGCTTTAAGATGGATTCCGGTTGCTTTTCAGTCGTGTGATTATCCGATTGTGATTGTGCATGAGCTGGACATGCCGGAACATGTCCTGGAAGGCTTCATCACGGCGTTGCTTTGCGCCATGCGGCACCACCACGACGCGCGGAACTCCTCCGCACGTCTGTCTTAATGCGCTGAAAAAGTGCTGATGTCCACGTCTTTTCACAATTCCTGTGCTAGTCAGATGACATACCAGATCAAGACAGCATCCAGTTTAGAAATGAACGGCACATTCCACTGTTACAGGAGTTTTTGTCATGGAAAAAGGAGCGGTGGAGCTGCATGGCGCAAAGCAATGCCGTGATGAAGCCTTAAAGCGGCAGTAACATTCCTTAATCTGTATAATCCCCATAAAATCGTCCCTGAAAGCCATATTAATTTTCCGAACGGTGTCCTCCTGGAGGTCTCTCACAGTTTCTGGAAAAAAAAATTGATGCAGCAAAGCTCCAAATCGTTCAGACATTTATTCGCAATAAAAATCCGACGAGAGGGGTGGACCACTGCTCACACAAAGCCTGCTCACAGGCGAATGACGCAACCGACAGGCGTGAAAAAACTCACGCATGCGCACGAAGGTTCAAGCTTGTCTGATGCAATCACACGTGATTCAAATCCATATGGCTTTTGAAAAAAATAAAAAGGTCTGATACTTTTCTCACAGACCTCGTATATATATATATATATATATATATATATATATATAGTGAGGAAAATAGGTATTTGAACACCCTGTGATTTTGCAAGTTCTCCCACTTAGAAATCATGGAGGGGTCTGAAATTTTCATCTTGCATGTCCACTGTGAGAGACATAATCTAAAAAAAAAAAAAAAACAGAAATCACAATGTATGACTTTTTAATAATTTATTTGTATGTTACTGCTGCAAATAAATATTTGAACACCTGTGAAAATCAATGTTAATATTCGGTGCAGTAACATTTGTTTGCAATTACAGAGGTCAAATATTTCCTGTAGTTCTTGACCACGTTTTCACACACTGCAGCAGGGATTTTGGTCTACTCCTCCATACAGATCTTCTCTAGATCTTTCAGGTTTGGAGTTTCATCTCCCTCCAAAGATTTTCTATTGAGTTCAGGGCTGGAGACTGGCCAGGCCACTCCAGGACCTTGAAATGCTTCTTACGGAGCCCCTCCTTAGTTGCCCTGGCTGTGTGTTTGGGTCATTGTCATGCTGGAAGACCCAGCCATGACCCATCTTCAATGCTCTTACTGAGGGAAGGAGGTTGTTTGCCAAAATCTCGCAATACATGGCCCCATCCATCCTCCCTTCAATACGGTGCGGTCGTCCTGTCCCCTTTGCAGAACAGCACCCCAGAGTATGATGTTTCCACCCTCATGCTTCACGGTTGGGATGGTTTTCTTGGGGTTGTTCTCATCCTCTAAACATGGTAAGTGGAGTTGATTCCAAAAAGCTCTATTCTGGTCTCATCTGACCACATGACCTTCTCCCATGCCTCCTCTGGATCATCCACATGGTCACTGGTGAACTTCAAATGGGCCTGGACATGTGCTGGCTAGAGCAGGGGGACTTTGCTGCCCTGCAGGATTTTAAACCATGACAGCATCATGTGTTACTTATGTAATCTTTGTGACTGTGGTCCCAGTTCTCTTCAGGTCACTGACCAGGTCGTCCTGTGTAGTTCTGAGCTTTCTCAGAATCATCCTTACCCCACAAAGTGAGATCTTGCATGGAATCCCAGACAGAGGGAGATTGACAGTCATCTTGTGTTTCTTCCACTTTCTAGTAAATAATCATAACAGTTGTCTTCTACCAAGCTGCTTGCCTGTTGTCCTGTAGTCCATCCCAGCCTTGTGCAGGTCTACAGTTTTGTCCCTGGTGTCCTTAGACAGCTCTTTGGTCTTGGCTATGGTGTACAGGTTGGAGTGTGATTGATTGAGTGTGTGAACAGGTGTCTTTTATACAGGTAACAAGTTCAAACCGGTGCAATTAATACAGGTAAAGAGTGCAGAATAAGAGGGCTTCTTAAAGAAAAATGAACAGGTCTGTGTGAGCCAGAATTCTTGCTGGTTGGTAGGTGTTCAAATACTTATTTGCAGCAGTAACATACACATAAATTATTAAAAAAAATCATACATTGTGATTTCCGGATTTTTGTTTTTTTTAGTTTGTCTCTCACAGTGGACATGCACCTAAGATGAAAATTTCAGACCCCTCCATGATTTCTAAGTGGGAGAATTTGCAAAATCGCAGGGTGATTTGTGAAAGTGACGTGACACGGACCCACAACAGGGGGCGGTAATGAACGGACAATGGATAAGCCAAAAGTAACAATTTAATGTTGTGAATCGCACAACGACGTACAGACAATAACAATATGGTGGACTGTCAATCATACACCAGGTGACGTGTGGGCAGGCTCGACGATAGAAGACGCCTGGCGAGAGAAGAGCTGGATCCCCACACAGCTTTCACCACCAACGGAGCTGAAGAACACTGGAGCCGCCAAGCCCTGCGCCCCAGGTGGCCGCTGTCTTCAGCAGTCAGACCCGGTACTGCTGGCAGAAAACAGAGACAGTCCTGATGAGTGTGAGTTCGCACACTCAGTAATCCCACAGTCAGTGTTCAGTAAAGGAGTGAGAACCTCCACCTCCAATCACACACTCGTGCAGCTCCTGTTTAACCACTTATCTTGGTTTGGGGTGTGAGGCGAAGCCGTCGCTGATCACACCAAACGCCAATCCCACAGATAAGGCAGAACACCACAGGATAACGGCTGCAAAAGAAGTTCAGGTTATCACTCAATGATTTGAGTCAGCAGAGAAAGTTACCTGAATGGTAGCTGATTTCTTGGCGGGGAGGTGGAGTTGCAGTCCGGCCTTTATGGTGGTGGTGATGAGTAGTGGATGAGTGACAGCTGGTACGGATGATGAATGACAGCTGTCACTCCTGGTTGCTCCGACGCCCTCTCGTGCTTGAAGCCCGCACTTCAAGCAGGGCGCCATCTTGTGGTGGTGGGCCAGCAGTACCTCCTCTTCAGCGGCCCACACAACAGGGTGTTCAAATACTTATTTTCCTCACCATATATATATATATATATATATATATATATATATATATATATATCTCAAAAAAGGCATGGTGCACTCTTCAGCAGAAGAAATGGTTCAAATCTTAACATTTTAGCTTTGTAGTAATGTGTTGTTGTGTAATCACAGAAATTTGCACATGGACTATATGCAGGATTCCTGTTGGGATGCCCAGAAGTCTCCCTACCAGGGAGCTGCACTCAATGCCACTTGTAATTGTCAGTAACCTGGTGTATGATCATGTGTAACACTATGACACACAACTTTAGACCACTGTTAGAGACAATTGGGCCTGATTATCTCATTTTTGGATTGGGGACATCAACTGAGGCTGGACTAACATGTACAGTACCAGTCAAAGGTTTGGACATACTTTCCCATTCAACTGAATGAGAAAGTGTGATAAAATGTTACAAAAAATGGCATATGTGCAGTTTGGACGCATTGAGTGAAAAAGTTTTAGCTAAGATGAATGAGCTCTTATGCCTGTAACTATCAGTTCCTTAGTGCTGAGGACTGCAGTAACTGGCAGGGGCCATAGGGAATGTCCGCACAATACCTGTCTGTGGTAGATAGATGGTTACCTGTGGGAGACTGAGATGAACTGCCTGTCAGCCTGGGTGGTTGCCAGTTGAGGCCCAAGGCAGTTCTTTAAAACGGTGGATGTGTCAGACCACAACATCAGCACATGTTTCTGAAGCATATTTAATAAATTGTGCTGCACAGTACATCTGTATGTATTTTCATGAGCTTATATCAAGGTATGGTGACCATTTACTTTTAAAACTCCATGAGCCTGGTTTATTAAAGGTTTGCATGTGTAAAACTATGTACAAACTCCATAGCACCTGCGCATTAATGTGCATGCTGACCTATTAACAGTGCACACTGAGGATTGTGCAAAATGGCATGTATTCTCAATTTGACATGTTTCCCATCAATTCAACTTGGGGTGTGTTTACATAAGTGCACAAAAGTGTGTGATGTGAACATGCAAAATAGATGAATTTAGCACATGAATGAGGTGGATTGAGATCAAAAGTAAATTTTGCAGGTTCTGATTGCACCTGTACATTTCATATTTAAAACCTGTGTTTTAACTTATTGTGCTTGACAGTCTGGTCTGTCAGCAGCTGAGATCCCGTCTCCTTCTCTGGGATATTTAAAGAGTTATTGGTTTCCATTGTGCTTGTTTTGTTAAGAAGAAATGTCTCTGTGCTGAACAGGTGGACCACAGTTCTGTGCTTTTCCTTCACTGTACATTGTACAGTGGAGAAAAAGTACATTGATGTACTTTAAAGTCACGTTCAAGTGAAGGCTGCAAGAAATGTCATGAAAACTGGTCTAAAAATGGATTTCTTCAATGTGAACCACATTATACTTTTGTGGTGCACAGAGCAAAAAGAATCCTGCAAGCAAATTGCTGTTAGTTACGTTTGTCCTCACCCAGTGCCCCACTTTGTCCACAACACACACACACACATGCACATCTTGGAGTGCATGTGGCTTGATGCCGTCCATTCTCTGTGTGTCAAATGCACAGAAAAGCAGTTCTCTTTGCGCCCAGTTCTCTGAATCATTCAGTGGCACAACGGAGCATACTTACTCACCAGTTTGCTTCAGTGCCATCTATGGAAGAATAGCTAAACATCTGAAATAGTTTAATTTTTTTTTAATTACCAGCCCATAAACATGCTTAGTTATTTGGCAGAGTTTTTGCCTAAGTGAGCACAATGTGCACACGTGCAAATCACTGATTGGATTTCATTTTGTACTTACGATCATTAATACACACAAAAAGCCTCTTTTATATACTATTTGTCTACACCGTGTTAGCACCCACTACTGTCATGTGTACAATTATTCTTAGTAAATCACCCACACATTATCCAACCCAATGCACAAAAGTTAGGAAAGCCCACACAATTTAGCACTCGTTACAAGAGATTCTGTACAGCAGGTAGTTTAGCGGATAAGGACCTGGCCTGCTAACTGTAGACCTGTGATTACAATCCTGCTCATGCTACCTACCTGTGTTCCTGGACACAACACTTATGGCATGTTTTCCTAAAGATTTCCTTGTGTAAAAACGTGCAATCACCGTTATACTCGCAAGTACCTGCATGCTGAGTTACTAACAGTGTGCAAAGAGGATTGCATTTCTCAAATGTGCAACATGGCATGTATTGTCAAAGTAGTGGATTTGCCTTCATGAATAAGAAATTGGGTGTTTGTCCACCTGAGTGCTCAAAATTTTGGGAGGAAACATTCATATATGAGTAAGTGAGCTTTTCATACTCAACATGATTTACCAAGGTCAACAAGAAATTTAATGAGTACTGATAGTGTCGGTATTTTCTGAATTCGAAACCTTTGCAAGTAGCCTGCGTCAGGCTGGTGTCCCGACCAGGTGGACTTACAGACTCTTGTTCACTTCACGCTATCTAATTCAGAGATAAGCACCGGCTCTATGAGGCTCAGAGCCTGTATAAGACTTGCTTTTATTCATATGGAATTTTTGTAAATAAGGCCCAATGAATGTGTGAATTTGTGGGGCTGTGCAGTGACATACCTCTTCAGAAGAAAACACTGAGAATTCATAGATGAGTTAATTTACTTGATAGTCATTTTTCCGACCTCAACCAAATTATAGTTTTATTTTGTCTTCTTCTTTACCTTTTCCACATCCTTAGGAGCTGCTTGCATCTGTATTGTCCTCAGTAATCTTTGCTGTTTTCTTTTGGCAGAACACAAGTTGTATTTGTTGGAAGCAGCTGAGCAGAATGTTGTAAAATGATTTAAATCTCAAAC